>NC_062282.1:148424544-148727574 GCF_902655055.1 Lutra lutra
GCTTTCATTTTTGCACTGTCGAGTATGATGTTAGCTATGGGTTTGTCATATATAGCCTTTATTATGTTGTGGTAGAGGCCCTCTGAACCCTTTTGTGGAGTTTTTGTCATGAACAGATGTTGAAATTTATGAAACATTTTCTGAATCTACCAAGGTGATCATATGATTTCTATCCTTTTTTGTGTTAATGGGATATATGGTGTTGATTGACTTGTGAATATTGATCACCTTTGCACTCTTGGAGTAAAGCTTGCTTATTCATAGTGAATGATCTTTTAATGTATTGTTGAAATATGTTTTCCAATATTTTCTTTTTTTTATTGTTTAAAAAAATTTTTTTAAAGTAATCTCTGCATCCATGTAGGACTCAAACTCACAATCCCGAGGTCAAGAGTCAGATGTTCTACTCATTGAGCTAGCCAGGTGTTTTCCAGTATTGTCTTGGGGGTTTTGCATCTACGTTCATCAGATATATTGGGCCTGTACCTTTCGTTTTTTGTAGTATCTTTATCTGGCTTTGGTATCAGAATGCTGTTGGCCTTGTGGAATGAATTTGGAAATTTTCTTGTCTCTTCTATTTTTTGGAATGGTTTGAGAAGAATAAGTATTAACTCTTCTTTAAATGTTTGATAGAATTCATGTGTGAAACCACCTGTTTCTGGCCTTTTCCTTATTGGGTTTTTTGATGGCTGATTCAATTTGATTGCTAATAATTGGTATATTCAAAATTTTTTATTTCTTCCTGATTCAGCCTTGGGAGATGGTAGGAATTTATCTTTCTTTAGGTTGTTCAGTTAGTTGGCATGTGAGCATCTTTTTGACCATTCCTTTGAACTCTTTATCAGGTAGATTGCTTATCTCTGTTTCATTTAATTATTTTCCTAAAGTTTTGTCTTGTTCTTTTGTTTGCAGGGTATTCCTCTGTCTCCTCATTTTGTTTGGATTTCTGCATTTGTTTCTGCTCATTCGATGGAACAGCTACTTTCCCTAGACTTGAAGGAATGGCCTATGTAGGAACATCCCCTGTGTAGACTGTGTGTGCTTGGTAGTTTGGGCTGGATGGCTGGAGCTCTAGTGGGCACAGGCTGGGTATCTCAGGGTACTTCTGCTGAGGCTGCCTTGGGGAGATGTCTGCAGCTAACATGGGCATGGGCTGGGAGGTCTTGGGGTGCTCTCTGCCGAGGGCAGCCTGGCAGCACAGCTGAAGGTGAAGCAGGTACACGCTGAGGTGGGGTGTCCTGAGGTGTTCTTTGCAGTGGTTGGTCTGGTCAGTCATCTGGAGCTAAAGTCGGTTCTAGTCTCATGTGTCTCAGGATGCTTTGTGCCTGTGTCTCCTTTGCAAGATGCTGGAGCTGTAATGGGCACTGCCTGGGAGTGTTTCAGTGTGTGCTGTACTGGGATTGCCTTGGTGGGGCTGCTGTAGCTCTAGTAGGTACGGGTGTGAAGGACTTCCTTGGGGGGATTGCTGAGGCTGAAGAGGGCTAGCATCCTGGGGCTTCTGAGGGCAACCAGCTGGCCAGAATACCCTTCCCTGAAGCAGGAATTTTAACTCAGGGGTCTGATTCCACATTTCTAGTTTAACTTCCCCCCAAATTGATTACAGTTGACACTTGAACAGGTTTGAGCTGCATGGGTCCACTGATATGTAGTTTTTACCCCATAAATACAGTACTGTAACTGTATTTTCTCTTCTTCATGATTTCCTTAATAAGATTTTCTTTTCTTTAGCTTACTTTATTATAAGAATACAGTATATAAAACATATAATATACAGAATATGTGTTAATGTATTGTTTACATTACCAGTAAGGCTTCCAGCTTAGTAATAATAATATAATATAATATAGTATAATATAATATAATATAATATAATATAATATAATATAATAATTAATAGTAGGCTATTAGTGGCTGAATTTTTGGGAGGTCAAAAGTTATTCATGGATTTTTGGCTGTTGGAAGGGGCTTGGTGCCCCTTACTCCCGTTTTGTTCAAGGGCCAAGTATATTATTAAATGATTTTTAATTTAAAATAACTTTAAATTTAAAAGCATTGGAATATGTGCCATCCACAAAAAAGAACCCCAAAGAACCCCCCAAAAAACAAACTTTGTTTTCTTAGAGAGCTTTACATGGTTCATGATTTGTGAGTGATTCACTAAGGGATGTAACCTGACTGCTTATCTTTCTCTCCATTGGGACTGTAAACTCCTCAAGGATAAGGAGAGTGCTTTGTTCATGGCTTCCCTCCTCCCCCATTTTATTGAGATATAATGAACGAAGCTTATGTTTTTTTCCCTTCACCTTTGCAATTACATTTCCCTATACTTGGACTTTGTTTCACCCTTTGCTTACTTTCATATTCATATTCTTTAAGTTATTTGTTTAAGTAATCTCTTCATCCAACGTGGGTCCCAGACTCACAAACCCAAGATCAAGAGCTAAAGGCTCTTCCTACTGAGCCAGCCAGGTGCCCCAGCTTCTATTCATATTCTTTTTTTTTTTTTTTTAAGATTTTATTTATTTATTTGATAGACAGAGACCACAAATAGGCAGAGAGGCAGGCAGAGAGAGAGGGAGAAGCAGGCTCCCTGCTGAGCAGAGAGCCCACCGTAGGGCTCTATCCCAGGACCCTGGGATCATGACCTGAGCCAAAGGCAGAGGCTTTAACCCACTGAGCCACCCAGGTGCCCCTTCTATTCATATTCTTGAAGTCTCTTCTTAGAAGTCACTTCCTTAAAAAAAAAAAAAAAGAAAAAAAGAAAAGAAAAAAAAAGAAAGAAAAAAAAGGAAGAAAAAAAGAAGTCACTTCCTCTAGGAAGCTGCTTAAGAGTCTTAATGTCTTAATTCCTCTTAATGTGTTGTCATTATCATTTGCCCCCCATTGTTCCCTAATTCTGTGATTGATTGAGATAAGAACAATTATCTGTGTTGCAGATTTCCAGCCCCAGTACATAGCAGGCAACCATTAACTGTTTGACCCAACAGCTATGACTGTCACTGAACGAAGTTATAAACAAGTAGTGAGGAGGACATCAAAGTATCTTTATGCTGACAGAGGTGTACTAGAGGTTAGGTTGATTCTGTCTGGCTCTTGCTTTCTGTGTGTGTGTGTGTGTGTGTGTGTGTGTGTGTGTGTGTGTGTGTGATGTCAAAACACTTTACATTTTACTGGGAAATAGTAAAAGTAATGACAAGGCTTTTATGGACAATTAACTGGGAGCTTCAAAACCTATTTGAGACTCAGCCTGATGGGTATATTAGCTTAATTGGTGTTTATTGATTTAAGATAAAGTCCAAGGTTGCATTGTTTAAATTGAAGTTTTGCCTTTTTTTTTTAATTGAAAAGAAAGAAAGAAAGAAAGAAATAGCTCCTCTGAAACAGTTGCCTTGGCTCAGCTATTTATAGAGAGTGCAACTTTTCTGGGTCTTCTTGCTCTGTAAACACGGGAAGGAGGCTGTAACTGCCTATTCTGGTGCTGTCTGTCTTCCAGGCACTTTGGATGATGTGTGTTGGTTTTGAAGTATATAGTCTTTGTGCACTTCATGGAGAGGAGTCTTGTTGAAGAAAAGCCAACTGCACTGAGCAGGGTACCAAAGGGCAGTGTGATGTTACACATTTCTATAACATCCCATCCTCGGGAAGTGCTTCCAAGCTCTTGTTTATAGGAGTTCTATAAACAAGGGCTTGGAAACATTTCTTAACAAAATCCCATGGTATGTGTGTATGTGTATACAAATGTATATACACAAATATATATATATATATATGCACACCCACCCACCCACACACACACCACACACACACACACACACATATATATATATATGAAAGGTTTTATCTTATAGCCATAAAACCTCAGTTTTCAGTTTCTTTGTATTTAAAATGACCCTAAGATCATGGCATCTGGAGAGACTTCAAATAGGTTTCATGTCTGAAAAGGGTACTGTTTGAATTCCTTTTTATGAGACTAATTCTAAAAAAAAAAAAAAATCTTAAAAACCAGATATCAACCTTGGGAAAATATCTACAAATCAATTAAAAAAAAAAGAAAGAAAAGGGAAAATGAATATGAAATATGAAAATGAATATGAATAATTTCCAGGGCAAACACAGTAAATGCTAATGTCATGATAAAGCTTACTTACACTTTTAAGGTAATTGGAGATTAAGATAATTACTATGAAGATAAAATTGAATTGAGAAAGATCAAAGAGATATAAAGGAATAAAAATTAAAGATAATTTCCAGTGCTGGCATGAATAGTGGCATGGTTTTTGAGTGCTTACTATGTTCTAGATGCTGTATTTAGTTCTTACTGCTACCACTACATGGAGTCACTATGGAACACATTTGTGGTGGATAGTATTGTCAACACATTTTACAAATGAGGAACTTGGCAGAACGAAGATGTAAAATTGCCCAAGGACCTACGGCTAGCAAGAGACAAGGCCAGAGAGTTTGATACAGTGACCAGGATCCACACTGTTTTGTCAACTGTTATTTGGAGAGAGCATACTGCCGCAAATGCCTACTTGGGTTGAATGTTGGTATCAATATTGTGGAAATCAATAGTGACCTTGTTTTGGGCTCTGGAATTTCTGCTTTAGCTCCGCAGTGGATCATCGCGTCTGCTTTTCTTGCTTAGGAAACTTTCTTACATCTTTTCCCGTATACTTTATCCTCTTTGTTGCCCTAAGTATGCTTGCTACCACTCCATCTTACAATGTAATGTCTCGTGTCAACATACATCTGTCCAGGAATCCACCTACCTAGGTCCTCTTTGTTACCTGTCATATTTCAAATCAGGTTTATCTTAGGATACCATTCTGTCTTCAGCTCAATTATACATAGGATGCGTGAGTCTAAAGAAAATTATAACTGTGCAGATATGAAATCATAAACAATTTTGTTGCATTTAACCAGTCATTTAAATTCACTGTGAATTACCTGCTCAAGAGGCACCAAGAAATGAGAGTCTTGGAGAAGAGTATGCATCTCAGTGATAGAGGGGGAAGATAGGTTCAACAAGTTTGGTGGGTGTCTTGGAAAAGTTGTCCTTGGATCTGGGATGTGAGGAAGAGTTTGGGCACGCATGTACCACAAAGGAGCACTGGGCCTCCAGTATCAGAGCCGGAAGAGACAACACAACAAGTTGGCTGAAATGGCCAACCTCAGAAGAGGTGGGTTGTACAAAAGTCACACTTTATGATTAAGTCCAGAGTCAGCTCTGGCCTAGAGGATCCCATGGGGCTGATAACTCAGAAAAAGGAGCAGCCTTGGCTTGGGGGGACATGTTTGCAATGTCTCCCCACATAAACATCTCTGTTAGATGGTTTCAACCATCAAGAATGGTATTCTTCAACTTGCTTTGCTGCTCTGCACCCAAGCTGCTTCTTACACAGAATATACCTTAAGTTGTGGTTCACTCCCTGCTTCTTGGCCCCTACCTCTCCTACTCAAGAAGGTGTATCCTATGCCTTTTCGAGCTACATGTTCTCCAGTCCCATCATGCGGGTGTGTGCTGCCTCCCTTAGGAATATCCCTTCCAGACACACCTGGAGAATTACCGCTCTAGATAAAGAGAAAGCGCTTAGGAAACATACGACATGATCTTCCGAAACTTAAAACAAAACAAAACAGATTTATCTGGAGTGAGTGCATGCTCTCCCATATCAAGCTGCTGGAGGCCTGAGAGACAGATGCGTCCTGGTCTGATCTCCTTCTCTTCAGCCTCCCACCCAGCGTCTGGCACTCTCATTCCTGGGAGTGCAGTTCTGAGGCATGAATGACAATGTTGCCCCTGCTACTTCATTTCTAGATCTATAAACAGTGCCAAAGAATAGTCTTGTGGGCTGTGCTTACCTGAAGAGGGACAAGCCTTAATTTATAATGGTTATGTTAAATGACTTAACTTTACCGGGGAGATAATTCAAGGTAAGAAGCATTTTGAGTTATTCACTGAGGCAGTTTAGCTGGCTGAAGCTCCAGAAAGCCATACTCCCATTTAATTCCGAAGTCCATTGGGAGGCATTTATCTAGAGAGTGAGAAAGTAGGCACATGCTTGAGCATTCTGGAAAAAAAAGCAGCCTCTGAACATTGAAAGCAACACAACAAAATGATTGTTTTGGAGAAGTAAGATAAAATCAGATCAAGTTCCAGACTAAGCCCTCTTGGGAATTGTCTGTATCCTTTGCTCATGTACCTAGGAAAGGCTTGTTTTGTTTTGTTTCATTTTTTTTCCTTTTCAGTTAATCATCTTTGTTACAATGTGTCTTAGTCTGTATTTCATCATCTAACACACTATCCAGCACATTATAGGTGTTCAACAAATATCGACTTACTGAAAAAAAAAAAAAGAGGATGTGTTATATATTTAAGACCTTACTCTTTGTATTACTGATTTATTTTCTCTGGCACATGAATTAACTGATATGTTTGTCACTCTAAAATATATTCTAGTTCTATTTTCATGTCATCAGAACATTTAGGAATCTTTATTTTTCCAATTCTAAAGCTTTCCATGATTAGTATAAATGCAGAAGAAATTTGAAATATTTTACAAGGCTGAGATCTTTCAGAAAGAAGGCAGACATATCTGAATTGGGAATGCTCCTCTCTCTGCTGATAATATCTCTCTGCTTGTCATGGGATGCAGGTTGTTATGGTGAAGGGATGTTACTTGAAATTGGAAAGGAATGTAATATGTTAATAACAGAAAGGGTTTTAAAAATGATACATAATTTGTCAAAGTATTCTTTAAAATGGGTTTGATTCATTGAATTGCCATTGGCTTTATAGGAGCAATAAAATCTCCCAAGTTATTGCAAGATGAATTAGTCCTTTGTCATCTTAATGCTTTCTTGGCAGTGTTAGGGACCACGATTAATGAAGGACATCTTGTTGTAGGAACATAGTCTATACCCCGCCGCCCCCAGCATGTTGAGCTCGTGTCTACTATCAAGGCCTCCAAAGGATTGGACTTTTTGGCCCTGAAACCCTGCTAAACTGTCTTCCTGAGGCTAGACCATTGTTATTACTACTAGACTGTCCCCTAGGTTGGCTTTTCCTGCTTTCAGATGGTTTTCTCTACCACCTGTCTATTCTCCCACCAGCACATTTTCTGATTTTACTCTTTTAAAAAAAAAAGATTTTATTTATTTATTTGACAGAGATCACAAGTAGGCAGAGAGGCAGGCGGGGGGATGGGGGGCTTGAAGCAGACTCCCCGCTGAGCAGAGAGCCTGATGCGGGGCTTGATCCCAGGACCCTGGGATCATGACCCAATCTAAAGGCAGAGGCCTAAGCCACTGAACCACCCAGGCGCCCCTGATTTTACTCTTAACTTCAGCCTCATGATAAGCTAGAGAAACTGAGGTAGGAACCCTATAAAACCTTAGTCTTCTCTTTTGCATAAGCCATAACACACAAATTGTATTTTCTTTTAATGTTATTTATTTATTTGAGAGAACAAGAAAGAGAAAGAGAGGGAAAGCACAGAAGGAGAAACAGAATCCCTGCTGAGTAGAGAACCTGACGTGGGACTTGATCCCAGGTTCCTGGGATCATGACCTGAGCTGAATGCACGCTTAACTGACGGAGCCACCCAGGCGCCCCTTATACACTTACTTTATAGATGAACCTCAACCTTGGTGGTATTGAGTGGAAGGTGGGCTGGCAGTTTGAGATGAATTGGCATCATCTGTTCCTTCCTTCATTATCATTATTATTATTTTTGCCCTTCTATTCAATAAATTTTTGAGCACTGATATAGGTACAGTGCTAGAAGACTAAGTCCTCATGGAGCTGAGAGGTTAGTGAAGAGGCAGGCATCATCATAATGAAACAATCACACGAATAAGGAAGTAGGTGTGATGTTGGTGTATGCTATCATCAAAGCAGTACAAAGCATGGAGAACCTATCATGGGCCAATGCCTGAGTTTCGGAGAAGCTTGCCTGGGATCTCACACTTGATCTGAATGTAAAGGCTGAATCATGTTAAGTAAGTAACAGGGGGAAGGAGAAGAAAGAACGAATGCACTTTTATAGGTAAGAGAAAATGGTCATTGTCATTCAGTTTTTGTTTCAGAGATGCTGAAACATTTTCCCTCTTCTCTTTGGAAACTGCTAATATTCCCAGCAGTGGGAGTGCTGAGGTGACCTCTCATGCTTTCAGGTTTCTTTGTATTAATGTGCCATTACTGAAGTAACTTTTCAGTAACTTTTTCAGTTAACTTTTTAGTAACCAAGTCTTGTTTTACTCCCCTATTCTTATCCTGGGTCTTCCTGAGACTGTGGGGGCTGCCTAGATCCTTGGTCCTGGTCTACTCTGAAGCCAGTGCCTGGGAGAACACGGGGGGCACAAGTGTAGGGCTGGACTGGGTGAAATGTTGACCTCAAGCACAGTGATCTTGGGGGGAAATTGGTTTGACTCATTCTCCCGCTGTGCCAGCTTTAATAATGATTCCAAATTTTGCAGGAAGGATTCAAAATATTCATAGATGATGTCAACTACACTTCAATGAAAAAAAAATCACATAGGAATGTAAAATACTTAGGACAGCAGCCTCAGAATGACATGGACGTAGGAAGGTTGGGTAGATACTGAACTGCTCTCACACACGCGCACATGCACACGTACACACAGGGAATGAAGGGTTTACACTAAGGAAGATGTACACGTAGACAAAGGCAGAGACTGGGGAATGGTGGCATTCTTTGCAGATCGCAAAGGCTATTGTCAGGACCAGGAGAACTGGGATAGTGTTTTTGTCCTTTGTTCAGAGCAGTAGTGAGCTAGCTCAGCCCATGACCTGGCTTTGCAGGATGGCTCTGCTGAACATGGGAATGCTATTTAACTCATGCTCACTTTTTGAGTGAAGATTCTGCCTCTTTTTAGAGGTCTCAGGAGACTTGACAAAAGCAATACCATAGTTGTCCTAAGGACAGATTTCATGATGAAAGAAGAGCCTGAAGTGCTCTCATGCACTGCATATTTTAGAATAATGTGCTTCTTGGTGGCTTCTTAATTTTGTAATGGGCTTGGCTTTATTTCTAAAGACTGTTAGAAAGATGTAGAAGAAAAGCCAAATTTAAAATAAGTTTAGGGGCACCTGGGTGGCTCAGTGGGTTAAAGCCTCTGCCTTCGGCTCAGGTCATGATCCCAGGGTCCTGGGATCGAGCCCTGCATCGGGCTCTCTGCTCAGTGGGAAGCCTGCCTCCTCCTCTTCTCTTTCTCTCTCTGCCTACTTGTGATCTCTGTCTGTCAAATAAATAAATAAAATAAAAATAAAATAAAATAAGTTTAAATACTTTTAATTAATATTCAGAATTATAAAAAGTTTTCATCAATGCATAAGGTGACAAATTAAAAAGGGATAGTTTCTCCCCATCCTTTCTTACTTATTCTTGTTCCCTTGAGTGTTATTGGTAATAATTTGTGATCGCTAATAATCACTAAGACTATGTGTGTTATCTATTAGTATCTCTTTCTATATAGTCATATATACACATGTACATGTTCACACATACTCTCACACAAATACATACATGTGTTTTTGAAGTGCATGAGATTCCATTGTATATTTTATTAAAACTTGACTTTTTTTTAATTCAATGACATACCATAGGCATCCTTTCATGTCAGACAGATATAACTGATTCTGTCTAATGACTTGTGCTATTCCTAGTTGGAACATTTCATGGTTTATTTAACCATTCTTGAATGCATGGACATTTAGGTTGACTTCAGGGGGCTGCCTTAATAAAATACTGCCATGAATATGGCTGGGAGATACTTGTACAAGAATTTCTTTAGGACATATTCCTACAAGTAGGTTGCCAAAGGTTGAGCACATTTAAAATTTTGATAGATACCAAGGATAGCACCATGGAAATATGGAAGAACCTCCTTGTCTCTTTCCTCTCTCCCCCACCCCAAAAAAGAATGGATCCATAATAGTGTGCCAGGGCCATGCTTGAAGCTAGGGTGTCTGAGGATAGACTGCTGTATAAAGGAGAGTCAGCCAGCCAGTTTTCCTGCTTGGCACTAGCATTTGCATTTATAAATAGAGAGGGGAATATTGAATTTGTTATTACTCAAGCTGTTCTAAAATTGCTTCCCAAATATTAAAAAAGCAATTTGATTTGTTTTCCTAATCCAATTTCAAATCGTGTAGTCCATATGGACCTTGAGAAGATTGTCTCTGACTCTCATAACCTTCCTATTGGTCTGCTCTGGCTCTCTTTTTCTTTACTGAATCATTTTTCTCTTGTTGGTTCTCTCGTCTTGTATAATTTGTAATGACTTTGCCGACTCCCTGCTGGAGGTCCTAGGCTACCATTGGTAGTTCCGCTCCTATCATAGTTAATGATTTCTTAGAAATGCTATGACGGTAAAGGTACAGGGTTTTTTGTTTTGTTTTGTTTTGTTTGTTTTTTTAACTTATTTGAGAGAAAGACAGCAACAGAGAGTAAGAGTGCAATAGGGAAGGGCAGAGAAAGAGAGAGTCTCAGACTAAGTGCAGAGCCCCATGCTGGGTTCAATCTCATGATACCAAGATCACGACGTGAGCTGAAATCAAGAGTTGGTCATGTAAATGACTGAGCCACCTAGTTATACCAATTACAGGCCTTTTTTAGGGTAAAAGGAAATAAAAATGATGTCCCACTTTTTGTACACTCTGTCTTGAGTTTTCTTACCTAAGTGATGTTGGCGACTTTGGTGTATTCCCTCTGCCCCTATTTTAATAGGTCTGGTATTCTTGTTAAAACCAGAATCAGGTTTCTGTTTGCATTTATGTAGCTCAAACATATAAACTGATTTTTAGTTACCTTATCAATCTTAAGTTAGTGTCCACATTGTTTTTCTCACGGACATTTAACTCTCTACAAGCATTACTGATTCCTTTGTTTCTGCCAAATGTATCGTCCCTCAGTCACATAGCTTTTCTTTAAAATTGTTTTACTGTAAAATTAATACATGGTTATTACAAACCAACTTTAAACTCTGTACATGGAATCTTAAAAAAGTGACCATAACTCTACTCTCAAAAAGATTTGATGTCAAACTTTTAAAAAAAATTTTCCCTAGGATTTTATTTTTTATTGTTATAATTTAAATAATTCTGTGTATAGAATTTTTATCTTTATACATTCACTTCATGTATTTGCTTATATTTTTTATTGTGGTAAATAGGCACAATGTAAAATTTACCATTTTGGCCATTTTTAAGTGTGCTTCTCAGTGGTGTTAATGATATTCACTTTTTGGTGCTGCCATCACCAACCGTTCATCCACAGAATTCTTTCCATCTTGCAAAACTCATTAGACCCATTAAACACTCCCTGCCTCCTCTCCCCTCAGTCCCTGGCAACCACCATTCTACTTACTCTTTCTGTGACTTTGACTGGTCTAGATATCTCCTACAAGTGGAACTATACAGTATTTTTCATTTAGTGAAAGGAGCATAATGTCTTCCAGATTTATCCATCTGTAGCTTGTGTCAGAATTTTCTCTTTGTAAGGCTGAGTCTTAGTTCCCTATATCTACGTCCTGGATTTTCTTACCTATTTATCTGTTGATGGACATTTGGGTTGCTTCCAATCTCGAACCATTAAAAATATGGATGCACAAAGAGTCCTCCTAATCCCTGGTTTCAACTCTTTTGAGAATATACTCAAAGGTAGTCTAGCAGGATCAGTTGGTAATTCTATGCTTAATTTCTCCCTTTCTTCCTTCCTTCCTATCTTTCTTTTTTTAAAATGGAAAATGCACAGGTGGGGAGGGGCAGAGGGAGAGAGAGAATCTTAAGCAGGCTTCATGGCCAGCACAGAGCCCAAGGCAGGCCCTGATCTCATGAACCTGAGATCATGACCCAAGTTGAAATTAAAAGTTGGATGCTTAACTAACTGAGCCACCCAGGTACCCCTCTACATTTAATTTTTTGAGGAAGTACCATGTTAATCTCTATAGTGGCAGTACCATTTTACAGTCCAACTGAGAGTGCACACTAGTTCCAATTTCTCCACATCCTTGTCAACACTTGTTATTTTCTTTCTTCATGACACTAGCCATCCTCGTGGGTGTGAGGTGGTATCTCACTGTGGTTTTGATTTGCATTTCCCTAATGATTATTAATGCTGAGCATCTTTTTAAGTGCTTAATGCCATTTGCACATCCTCTTTGGAAAAATGTCTGTTCAAGTCCTTTGCCTATTTTTTTAAATTGGATTTTTATTGTCATTGTTGTTGAGTTGTAGGAGTTCTTTATGTATCTATTTGTTGATCCCTTGTCTTAGTCAGTTTGCACTGCAATAACAAAGAAGTTTTTTTTTGTCATAGAAAAATATTTTTCCTTAACTCTTGAAGGATAATTTCCCTGGGTATGGAAATCTTGATTGCTGAGGTTTTTCTTTACAACACCTTAAATATTTTACTTCACTCTCGTCCTGCTTGTGTAGTTTCTGAAGAGAAGTTGGATATGATTCTTACCTTTGATCATATATAGGTAAATTTTTTTTGTCCCCTGGGTTCTTTCAAGAATTTAAAAAAAAATTCTTGATTTTCTAATCTGAATATGATATGCCTAAGTGTAGTTTTCTTGGCATTTAACCTGGTTGGTGTTCTCTGAGTTTCCCCGGTCAGTAGTTGGGTGTCTGACCATTACCTCAGGCCATTGGACCCTTTCTGACTTTACATCTGGTATTCCCCCTGCACCTTGAGCACATCAAGCTCCTTTCTAATCTCAAGATCTTCATTCTTTTGTTCCCTCTTCTTGGAATGCTTCTGCCCTAACTTTGCCTGAAACTTCATTTCATCCTTCAGGTCTGAGGTGAAATGTTTACTTCTAGAGAAAGAGAAAGAAGAGGAAGTTGGCAGGTACTTGTTGTCTAGCTGAAACCCTGGTCTACTTTCTGTTGCCTTCAGCAGACTGCCAGGAAGGCATGAATTCTGGTAACTTCCTAGGGAAAACTAATTATGGGCATAAAGTGGAAGTTTCTACAACTTTGGAAGATTGACTTCCAGAGGGTAAATATGTAAGAGTGTGTATTGGAAAGACTTGAAGGGCAGGGATTATGTTACTTAACTCTTTTATCATGGCAATGGATATTTGTCACTTGGGTAATTTGTAGATATTTGCCATTAATATATGTTCATTATAAGAGATAGTTAGTGGTAGGTTGATTTCTAAGGATTCCAGTTGCATTAAAAACATTTGTTGGTGAATAACCTACTTTCTAGATTGGAATACTGTGTTTCTGTATTTTTTTGGACCTCTAATAAGACATTTGTGACATTCATTTATTTATTAAATCACCGATTCATCACTATACCTTTATTGAAGGCTCTGCTTGGCACATGATACAGAATTACAAAGAAGAATAAGGGTTGGCTCCGTCCTCAAAGCTCAGAGTTTGGTGAGGGAAATAGATTTGTTAAGAAAGCTTCATATTGTGGTATCCAACACAAGAACCAAGAAAGAATGTTCACACTCCACTCTAGAGACAGAGTCTGAATGAACTGTGAAGAGAGAAGTAGTCCTGGTTAGAGTGAGTAGTGTGAAGTAGGACAGGAGGATATAGAGATATGGGGAGATGAGGAATGGCAAAATAAAGTGTGAGAGTCGGGGATGGCCAGCCAGAGGCCCATCAGGCCTTTGAATGCCACACTATTGTGTTTGAAGTTGGTCATGGACTGATAGACATGACTACTAGACATCACTACCCAACCCAACCGGTCTGCCAAGACACACTTCCTGAATCAGTAAGGACAAGGACCTGCCTCAGTGGTTAGCAGGTTGTCTGAATTAATCATCAACCACCTGTTTATCATCAACCACCCCTCCCCAGGGGTGAATATATAACATCCTTTGTTGCCACCTAAAAGATAACATAGCTGCCCCCTTTTATGGGAAAGACAGCTGAATGACAATCAAACAGTCAAAGTAAAAAATCATGAGAACAATTCTTCTTTGAAAAAAAAAATCAAGCCACATCAGCTGAAATGAGTTATATCTGTCATGTTATTTTTCTGTATATCATTAAGGATTTTTTTTTCTTTTCCATTTAAACATTCCACTGAAGTTTTTTTTAAGATCTCTGCCTTGTAACATTGAATGACTATCTGTATTCCATACAGATTTCAAATTTGCCAAGATTTGGGCCTCATTTTTATAGAAGAGAAATAAAGCTAGCACTTAGTTGTTTACAACATAATGTATCTGTCAAGAATAAAAACACCAAGGCATACAGACTTCTGCAAATGCCTTTTATGTTCTGTCACTCACTGCTTGCATTTCTGCATTCAGGACATTTATGAACAAATGTGGGAGATTCATAGTCACCCCCAAAGAGTCAGTGCCTACATTTACAGGTCTAAATGAAAAGAGAAAAACTTTATGAGTGAAAATTGCCTTCCCCTAAGAAGGATGGCTTGTATAGCTGTTTTGTCAGGGGCATTTTACTTCTTTTTCTCTATCACTGCATGTAAGCAGAAGCAAGGGGGAAACAACATTTTAGTGCTTGGAAGCAACACCAGCCATTCTGAGAACATGGGAAACATCAGGATTGGCTTGTTTTTTATAAAAGGTCACTCTCATCAAGTGATTTAGAGTGTATTTTGAAGAAATGTGTTATTTCTGTGAAAGAGGTTTCCTAACTGAGTGGTTGGAAAATCTTCTACAAGTCATCCTTCTAGGCAAGCACAACGAGCTCAAAGAGAAGTGCCTGTTTCCTTTCTACCCTCTCTAGGCTTATTTTTGATTGGGGGAAATGCTAATCTGATCTAAAAAAGAACTCTTACTGATGTCCCAGTGTGGCCATACGTCTGTGTATGATCCCAAGGTGGTTTTTTTTTTTTTTCCTTTTTTGATTTTTCTTTATTTGTCTTTTCAATAAATGTTTATTGTATTGTTTTGGTTTTTGGGCTCTATGATCTAGTGGATCATTTGGACCGGATTTGTGAATCCTGTGAGGTTTATCACTGGATAATGGACCACGAAAGAGAATGTTTATTAGGACTGGTGGCTGTTGTGTCCTATGCCCACTTGGAAAATTCCAGAATCCAGGCTTCTTTTTAGCCTGACCAATAAAGTCCCAGCCTCTCCCTGGGAAATCTAGTGGTGGCACATGTGAGGACAAAAAAGTCTCCTCCTGCCCCTGGGCTATGAGACTCTGAGCTCTTCTTTGTCCTCTCAAGGGCAGACAAGGTTTCCCTATCAAGGCACAATTCAAAGAGAAATTACAGTTTCTCTAGAAGGCCTCTATGTCATGATCACTGACAAATAGATAAAGAAAGTCATGGTCAAAACACTCAGCATTACAAGGTCAACTCTCAGTATTACAAGGGATTTCAAAGGTCACTTGGCATTGAATCTCTTCCACAACATTCTGAGAGTTCCCACTTTAATCCTTTCTCTAGTGGGGAGCTTCCTGGTTCCCTGGGGAGTGACTGCACTTGTCAGGACACCCAGACATTGCTTTCCTTATTTCCATCTCACGTCTCTTCTTTTAACCTTCAACCTGTTCTAGTCATACACTTTGGAGCCAAGATTAGCATCTGATTGTTGAGACCAGGGCTTCTCAAACTTGAGCTTGCTTGAGAAATTATTGCTGTACAGCTTCCTGGGGCCCACCCCCAGACATTCTGACTCAGTAGGCCCGAGGCCCTGCCAGCATATTTGCATTTCTAATAAGCTCCCCAGTGCTGCACATTACCGGATTGCCACTGAGCATCTAATTTAGACTACCCAAGAGTTTTCCCTCTTCTTTTGGGAACAGCACCTGCCTTTTCCTTTGGGGACTAGCTTGTTTCTGACTACAGGCAGACCGCCAGCCAATCCTCTCCACCACCTCCTGGCCAACAGGTGGGCGTGTGATGCAAGGTGGGCCAATGGGAGGTTGACTTTGGAGAATTTGAAACCAGGGAGAAAGAAAGAGGAGCTCCATTCATTGTCCCATTGATCACAGCTGCTACCTAGGTCCATGGGGCTGCCCTACTGCAGTGGCTTCTTAGTCTAATACTCAAATTTTCCATTTATTCTCTGAACTATCTCCTATCCTCCGAATAAGCGATGGTTTTTCTTCTGGTTCTACTTCATCTTTTTCTCCTATCTCCTCCTTTTCTTCCTCGTCCTTTTTATGCTAATGCGTTAGTTTCTACTTCTTGCCACCAAAAACCTGAACAAAGATAGAACTACAAATTATACACCGGCTCTCTTGACCGTAGCACACAGTTCCATAAAGGCAATGTTGACTCATTCATGTAGATCCAGTGCCCTACTTCTTTCATTGGCTCTTTGTAGAGCATGCTTTTTTTTTTTTTAAAGATTTTATTTATTTATTTGACAGACAGAGATCACAAGTAGAAGAGAGGAAGGGAAGCAGGCTCCCCACTGAGCAGAGAGCCCGATGTGAGGCTCGATCCCAGGACTCTGGGATCATGACTTGAGCTGAAGGCAGAGGCTTTAACCCACTGAGCCACCCAGGTGCCCCTGGAGCATACTTTTTGTTTCCACACACTCATGTTTTCTTTTGGACCATCTAATAGTTCTCTCCATCCCTTTTCAAGCGTGTTAGACTGAGTCAGGCCAGTACTTTGCCAGTTCAACATGGCATGATCTGGATGACAGACAAGAAGGAGAGGTTTAATGACTCTCCTGTGGGCACTGCACTCTGATTAATGTCACCTAAAGCAGAATGAGAAAGGAAAAATGGACAGTTAGCTAGTAGTGTATTTGATCTGTGTCAACAATGAACAGAGATCATCCAGATTCCAAAGTGAATCTTTTGTCCTGAATGTTGAAGCTTGGATGTGATTTCCTGTCTCCCCTTAGCGTAATGTAGATTGGATAGAATACTAGAGATCTCTCAATTCTGCTGACAGGCAAGCAGGGACATTGGCCTTAGGTGGCAGAGAAAGCAAGGGTTTTTGGCTAGCAAGTACTCATGCCTGGCCTGTGTAAAGAACATTAAGGATTCTAAGCCACCATCATGTGCTCAGAGAGTGTGTTAGTGGTCTGGAAAATAGTAGAAGGTGAACTTCTCCTGGGATTTTCCCCAAATACAGAAAAGATATTTATTTACAGTTTCTTAGGCCTTCACTCTGGGAGAGTTAGAGAAGTCTGAGAAGAAGGCCAGGATTCTCAGGAACATTAGGAATTTAAAAACAAATTATTATTGATATTCTATGTAAATACTCAGAAATTTAATGTGTCTACTTGACATGCATATTCATAACTAGTCATTTGTTGGGCGGGAACTTCTCTGGCAAAACAAACGGTTCTCTGTCCTCGATAGTGATTTTGAATTTAAAGCAGAATGACACAAAACATTTGTTCACTTCCAAAAACAGTGGTAGGGAAGAGAGGAATGATAAAGTTTTGGATCCTTCCTTGTATTTACTTAAAATTATTGCTATCTGTTCCTCATTTAGGATCAGGCTAATTTTCTCTAGCAGAGTGGGGCCGGACAGAAGGTGAGGATGAAGTGTGATGCTTTTACAAGAAAGGCCTCTGCCAGTGCAAGGAGGTCTACCATTAGGATGGCCCTTCAAAGCTGTCCCCATACTGATGTCATGGGGCCGAGCCTTTGGAACTCCTTATCCACTGGTCACTAGATGTGGGTTGTCCTTGGCAGGGGGTATGACCTTGGGTGAGGCGGCCCCTCTGTTTGACTTCATTTCCCATGGAGGGCCTCAGCCAAGGGCTGTTGGGTGGCCACACTCCTGTCTTGTTTGCTCCTCTCTCTGGATGGTTCTGAAATGCAGTTTACGAGAATGAGGCATACCCTCCTTCTGTTGCAAAGGTACTTGGCCCCACAACCCCTTGTACATACTCTCTTCTCTGCTTCATTTCTCTTTTCTTCCTTTCTTTTCCTTGGGAGCATACGCTCTCACTAAAATGATAGCATGGCCACTTTGCCTTACTGTCTGGTTTCTAGGGAACCCAGGTTAATACCAAAAGACCTTATTGAGATATCTGAACTTAGAGAACCAAATTGTGAATGCCCCCCTCTTCTCCCAGCCCTGGGATTTTCAGTAGTAGAGAGTCTCTAGGCTGTTAAAGCTGGTTGGAATCAAAGAGGACATCAAGTCCTGTGGTTTCCAACCTATCTACCCTTAAGGATCCCTTCTGCTACTTTCCTTCTTCATCTCTGTTCCAAAACATCCTTTTACAAAGATTTTTTCTGAATTGCTCTGTGAGACATAAATAATTTCCATTTCTTTAATTGACTAAAAACAAAACTTCTATCAGCGTTGTTGATGTGAGGTTACTGTCTTTCGTGTTGCTTCTACTTAACTCTTGAAAAGAGAGAAGAGGGTGATGAAGCTAGCTTTACAGAATCCTTCTGGGAACCCCAGTGAGCAAGCCACTCATCTGATCTGCCCCGCACTCCCGCCCTCCACTGACTGCCCCAGTGGGAGCCCAGCAGATATCAGAGCCTGGATGAGAATCTGGGTCTCCTGACTAGACCCTTCCCAAGTTCACAACATTCCCCCTCAAGAGTCTTCATACCTCTCATTTGTTATTGTCAGGGTCCCTCCTGCTGGTTGTTACCATCACTACTCAAACGGCTGTGCCTGAGTTTCCCCTGCCTCTCTGCCCTATGGTGACTCCTTGGGCATCCATGTTTGAGCTGCCATCCTTCCTCTAGGAGACTCATCCAGGAGATTAGGATGTGGGGTCTTGTCAGTTAAACTCCATCTGTTACTTCCTTTTCCAGAAGCAGTTGTTGGTGAACTAGCCCTTCCAGACTGCTCAGTGCCAAACTGTGTGAATGACCAGGAGGGAGGCGATACCCTTCAGTGGCCCCCTGTCTGTCCATTTCAGGTGTGTCTGTGATTGGATTTCCTCGAGAAGAGAAGCCTGGAAGCTCCGGAGGAGAGAAGCCTGAGAAATGATTTTATGGGAGGCATTTTGTTAGGAATGAAGGCATTTATTTAGCTATTAGGACTAATTAATTCAATAGATGGATTTTTTCTTTTTTACTAGTTTCTTATTATTAGACTGGGAATCAAGAGAATTAGGTTCTCGTCCTTCCTTCTGCTACTCATTTGCAGTGCCTATCTTGAGAATGTCTCAACTTTTTCTATAGGGCTCTGTGTCTTACTCCGTAAACAGGGATAGTGATACCCATTTTAGATTCCTGACACTCCCTCTATCTTGGTTCTCCCTGGGTAACCGCGTGACAGCCTGCTCACTGGCCACACCATTACTTTACAAAAAGACCACTCTCTACAGTGAAGTCAGAGTAATCTCTAAAAATGTCAATTAAACTGTATCACTCATGTGCTTAAATACCTCCACTGGCTTCCATGAGATTTGTTGTAAAGTGTGAACATTTTGTTCTGACTCTTTGCTCATCCCAGTCCTCATGTCTTCCCAAGCTCTGCTGGAGCACTCTTCTGTCTGTTCTTTGCAACATACCCACCTATGTACCAGCCTCAGGACCTTTGCATTAATGTTTGCTCTGCCTGGAATTCTTCTCTGCTCCAGGTTGCCTCCTTCTTGACATTCAAGTCTCAGCTCAAAGTCTTTCCCCATCATACCTACCCTTGGCCTTTCTTTATTCTGTTAATCTTTTTTCTTTTTTAAATGATGCTATAGAGAAAGAGGAATAAGCATCTTTTTTTCCCCCAAAGATTTTATTTCTGAGAGAGAAAGAGAGATAGCAAGAGAGATATTGAGAGAGAGCATAAGTGGGGAGGAGAGGGATAACTATGTGCTGCTCTAGCCATGAGGATTAGCACAAAGCCAACTAAACAAAGCCTCTGCCCTCCTGGAGCTTATACGCTGTGGGGCTGGTCTGGGGAAGGAATCAGTAGGTATAAACAAATATACTAGTAAATGCCTGTCAGTGGGTGGTAAGGGCTGTAAGAGGAGATGTAGTAAGGAGGTCTGTAGTGTCAAGGGCATGATGGGGGTTGGGGGATTCTCATTCACATTTGATGAGAGACTTGGAGGGGTGGTAAACCTTGAAGGTAGGGGCAGGGGGGAAAGAATGTTCTGGTCAAAGGCTTTGAGGTGGGGTATGTACCTTGTGTGTTGGCAGAATAACAGAAAGAGGCTCTTTCTGGGGGAACAAGACGTGGGGGATCGACTGAGAACAGGTAGACTCTGCTGGGAAATCGGGACGGGGGGGGCTGGGCTTCACTCTGAGGGAAAAGGAGACCTTTGCAGAATTTGGATCACCACTGACATACGATCTGTCTTACTTTCTAAACGAGTCACTCTGGCCTTTGTGTTGCAGGCAGCCTTATCAAGGAGTGAAAATAGGGAGATACTTAGGAGACCCAGGGAGGGTCGTTCTGAGTCTAGGTGTATTTCCAGGTGAGGCAGACAGGATTTGTTGATAACTGCAGAGTGGGGTGGCAGAGAAAAGAGTCAAAGCTGAATCGCAGGTTTTGGTGTGGGCAGTTAGAAGACCAGAGTTGTTCTTCACTGAGATGGAGAAAGTCTGTTGGTAGAGCCAGTTTGGGGGAAAAATCAAACTGCACTTTTGGGGAAAGAATGACATAAACTTAAGGTAGTGCTGTCATTAAGATGGTCAGTTCTAGACCTTCAGGAGGCCCTTGACAGTTCTTCTAGTTTTTCTACCCTAACATCCTCTGCCTTCATTTAAAGACTATTCTTGATTTTAAAATTTATTTAATTTAAACTTTATTTGTGTGTGCACACACATGCATGCCCATTTGTGTGTGTTTGCACCTGTGTGTGTGTGTGTTTGTGTCTTATGGGACATATATAAATGGCTGAAGGGCATGAGCTAGTTGTGCCAATAATTGATAGAAGAAGCCTAGTTCGAGCATGTTGCTAGCTGGGACGTCCCCCTTCTCTGCTTTCCATCTCATTTTGGACAGTAGAAAATCAAAGCCCAGAGAGGTACAGTGGTCTGTTGGAAGCCAAACAGCTAATGAGCAGCAGAAAACAGCTCTGGAACAAAGGTCTCTACTGTCTCTGACCTCTGCCCCTTCCCCAGTATCACGCTAATTCTATAATTCTATACTGTTACATCTTATTATACCTGGCATGTCTTGGATAGCAAGGTTAGAACTAGGTCTAGTAAAATACACACTTTGTTAAAGACCATTGTGTCCTCAGAAATGCTCAAAATCTTCCAAAAGCCAGAGAGGAGGAGAGAGAAGGCAGCACGAATGTTTATAGTCATAAGATGTGGAGCCCTAAGCATTTGCCTATAACTCACCAAAAAACTTGAGTATTTATTTCCTCTTCTTTATGCTTGTAAAGCAGCAGGAAGAGACAAGCTGTTCCGTTCAGAAAGCTCAGAAAAAAAATGCTTCCGTGATCTGAGGCTGCCTGTAGCATATGGGATAGATTCTTTGGACTGAAGCTGCAAACACTCAACAGACCATCCCTCCCTCCCAGAGTCCCCGCCTGTGACAGCGGGCTCTGCTGAAGGACTGGCAGACTGTGCGTGCCTCGTCGGGAGGGAGTGCTGAGTCTGGACTCCCATGCCCGCCCCCCTAACAGAGGGATTTTTGCTTTGCAAAGCTGTGAAAGGTCAATAGAAAAATTGGCATGCTCAGCACTGTCCCTGGATGTTTCTTAAGGTTGGAAAGTGGACAGTATAAATGTCTAATTAGGGAAGAAAGACACTTGCACATTTAATCTTGGTGGGGGCTGGGGATCACCCAGTCTCATTATCGCTTATGCTACCTACAGTCTTCCCTGACACTTCTCCTATTACTTTCCAACAGCCATGCCAGTCAAGTGCACTTGGGCAGCTGAGCTGCGGCTTGTCATTGATATAGAGGTGACAGGAGGACCACAGCCCTGGTTCAAGTTTCTTTTGTACTCCGTGGGAAAAAGCCACCAATTCAGAGCTGGTCAAGGATCATGGTGAAACTTCAGCTTTGCTAGATTCCTCTGTAGGAAACTCCCTCCGTAAGAGACAGACCAAAGTATTCCTATAAGACCCTATAGAAATCTAGGGGAGGCATGTTTTTTTTCATGCAGATTAGCCACCCGTGTTTTGATGCATTTCAGCTTCTGAGCTTTTCCTGTAGTGTGTGGGAACTCAACTGAGTACTATTCTTGAGATTTTAAAAGCAAATATATGAATCCTAACAATTCTTCATTAATTCCCAGGCTTATAGGGGTAAAACATTGGGGAAGAGAATATTAACAAAGAAAAAAAATTCCAAAAAGCACCAAGCGCAGAAGTCCACAGGACATTTTTTTGTTGTTGTTGGGGAAGTGGGGTGGAACTTGGCTAATCAGCAACTATCCCATGGATTTGAGAGAAGAAATCTCAGTCTTTTTCTTACAGGGTGTCAGGGGACCACATGGCAGAATAAAATATGAACAATTAACAGTGCCGAGTTTACAGTTGGTTAAGGGTTTTCCTGCCCACATAGTGGAAATTATCCTTTGTATTCCAAAAACTTTCCCAGTAATTCAAAGGGAAGATGATGCCAGCAGCCTGGGTTGAAGAAACAGAATGTAGCAAAATGGTACCTTCAGGAGTGGACCCTGGTGTTTTCAACTCAGACCTCGGGCAATGCTCTCCTGTAGGGAATAGCTCCCAGTACCTCAGTGGCAGGCCTTGACACTTTAGTTTTCCCTTCATCTCCCGGTAAAATAGCATTAAAAACAAAATCAGAAACCTATTTCAAGGGAAACAGCACAACACCATGCGAGTGAAAGGAAATCCCTCCGCTGACAATGGGTCCTGGGCACTGGCGGAAGGTGCACACCGAACTGCCCTATGCACGGCACAGGGAGACCCGCAGGTTGCTCGGCGGCCACAGCACAGGTACCGTGGCCCGACATCCTCAGGACATCCAGCAAGAACATGAACAGCTGGTTCCCTCGTATGTCCTGTACCGGTGAGAGGACAGACCTTGCAAGAGCTGGAAGGAGGCAGATGATGGCTGGGTCTGTCCCAGCCTGGACTGAACTCTCCTCATGAGCAAAGTATCTACTTGGTAATGGAGGCGACCTGTGCTCCCAGGGACTATGAGTTCCCGCCTCAGAAAGGGAGGTTTGAGACTGGTGATACCACTGGAATAAAGTCCACCATGTAAGAAATATTTCTGCTCAGGCTCCTTAGGACACATGGTATCCATCCAGAGTTTTCCACAAGGATATTCTATATGAACTTCTTGAAGTCTCCTTCTTTACATATAGGCTCCTTTTATGGGGCAGAGAGGATCTTAAGCCGCTCTCTGACTAAGCCAAGAACAGTGGTTTCTTTTCTAAAGCTCTAAATGCTGCCCCAAAGCCATTTAACAATTATCTTGTTAATTGGGAGACTGTAGAGTTTGTTAATTGGGCTTCAGTATTTCTCCGTGCCCTTCCTAATTAACCCAGTTTCATTTTGAGACAGGGAAATTCCCCAGTGGGAAGGGGTAACCCCTTCTAGGGCAGGCTTCTCACAATGGAAATATTTTTTTTTCCTCCTCTGTTTTTCATAACACACAAAACAAAGCAAGCAAACCTTAGAATTGGCCGTGGTAAATTAAGCCTACAAAAAGCAGCTCGAACAGAAGTGAAGCTCCCGGTTCGCAGAGACCACTGGCTAAGTGACAAGGACACTAGTCTCAGGGTGAGGGCCCCCTGCTTGAGCAGCTCTTCAGGAGCCGAATTCCCAGCACCCCTAAGAAGGGAGCAGGATAAAGAGGGAAGAAGAGGAAGAGACAAATGAGGCCAAAACCAAGGAGGGGAAGAACAACCGAATGTTCTCCATTATGGAAAAGTCCCGAGGTGGTTTTATAGATCTATATTACTTTTTCTTTCTTTCTTTCTTTTTTTTTTTTTTTTTTGCTAACCATTTCTCTGTACAATTTTCAATTTTTCCCTCCTCCTTCAGCTTCTCCTCACATATATTATGTTTAAAAAAACATTTTCCAATTTTTAAAAAAATATATATTTCTTAAAATAATTTTTAAAAAATGTAATTGAAATGTATTTCCATTTCCTCTATTTGATTCATGTCCTCACTCTGAATGGTCCTCTACTTTTTACATTCTTTCCCACCTCTTTTAATCTACTGTCATTTTCTTCCCACCATCTCTAACCCCTGTTGAATGTAGATGGGACATGGGAAAAGGATTTCCAAAGCTACAAGCTCTCCAACATGTTGAGTTGGATAGTTGAGAGATAGTGTCTTTCTACAATTGTTTTGGTCTTTTGTCTTAGAGGCAAAGCTTCTTTGTTTTTAATAGACATGAGTTTACTCATTAAACAGTCACAGAGCACCTGCTGGGCTCCGGTCACTGTTGAAAATGCTAGGAATACGCAGATGAATATGATAGTCAAAGCAGCTAACTCTGGGGGTGTCTGGCTCAATCAGTTAAGCATCTGCCTTTGGCTCAGGGTCCTGGGATTGAGTCCCCCATCAGACTCCCTCCTCGTGGGAGGAGCCTACTTCTCCCTCTGCCTACTGCTCCCCCTGCTTATGCTCTCTCTCTCCCCTTCTCGCTGTCAGATACATAAAATCTTTAAGAAAAAAAGCAACTAGCTCTTGCTGTGCACATACTCTATTCCAGGCACAATGCTTAACAGTTATTTTTCTCCTCCTCTGTTCATCTTCACGGCCAGTTTTGTTTTATTTATTTTTTAAGATTTTATTCATTTATTTGACAGATGGAGATCACAAGTAGGCAGAGGCAGGCAGAGAAAGAGAGGAGGAAGCATTCTCCCTGCTGGCACAGAGCCTAATGTGGGGCTCAATCCCAGGACCCTGGGATCATGACCTGAGCCAAAGGCAGAGGCTTTAATCCACTGAGCCACCCAGGTGCCCCACTCACAGCCAGTTTTATAAGGAAAGGGAATTTCCCCCACTTTCTGACCATTGCCTTTTAAGTGTTGGGACTGCAATGTGGACCCAACATTTGGGCTAGAGAGCCCCTTTAACACTTGCTTGAGTGCCTCCTTAGTCCTTGCCATAGAGTAGCCTGTGCTCTAGTGGAGGTGAATGATGTGTAAAGTGAGGACTACTGCAAAAAAAATGTGTAGGATGCTGTGTGGTGCCATCATGTACAGGTGCACAGGTTGTACACTATGCAACTCCAGGAAGTATCATTCAAAACACATATCCCTTGGAAATGTGCAGTGCTCTATTAGGAGACAAGAGTCGTACAAATAATTTGGGGGAAAATATAATAAGAATTTTAAGCTAGTAATGAGGATTAACTACTAAAGGCAAATAAAGAGAATTTTAAAGACTACAGAATTAGGAATATAGGACTCTAGTGTGTCCTGATTCCTTTCTGAAATCAGAAAGGGCTTATGGCATGAAAAGCTGTGTTTAACAATTGTAAAGAATATTTCATTAACATCTCAAGTGCAAATTAAGACCTTAACCTTGCGTATACAAATTACGAGGTGTGAATGGGAAATGGTGTATCTGAGAGATTTTATTTCCCACAAACAAACTAATGTTGGTGTGCCCATTTATGCCATACCTCTAGGCCAGAACTTTCCTCTAGTCACAGCCATTATCCAAACACCTACTGTAGGTGAAAGGACGCAGGGACTAATCTCAATTAAAATTAGCCTGATGGTACCCCCAAGAGTTGTCACATAGCTTGTATTGCAGTTGTCATTTGTCTTTCACATTACAGGGAACCAGGTGGCTTATTTAAGAACCAGTGGACTCTATTTGTGCTTATGTTCTGTTTAATCCTTTTTCACCACCTTGGGAATACATAGAATTGAGAGTCCCAGGATGGAAGTTACCAGAAGACACTGTAGAAGATAAAATGATTCCCTGGTTTTTGCAAGATGGGAGCTTCTAAACTATTCTTAGAGTAAATACAATTTCCCCAGGCTAATCCTCATAGTAAAAAGATATGGCAAACATGTCCTAGGAAGAGGTGGACTGGATTGCTCAGGTAGATTTCAAGACCTGAGTCATTCTAATTTTTAAGCAAATTTGGTGCATGCTCTGTGCACTTGTATAAATTGTAATGTTGTCTTCTGGGTTCCACTCAGTTATTTCTGTATGTGTGCAAAGCTATCACAGGACTACTGAGGTACCCTAACCTTGAGGCTGGGAAGGACCCCAAGTGGCCAGTTTGAAACAAAACTCAACAGAAACCCTCACTCTTCTGCTCATTTTTTCCCTGGTCATTCAAGAGGATAGCCTGTGACAGCATCTTTGCCACCTTCCTTCATTCCATAGGAAACAGCATTAGAGTGTACCATTGGCTACTTGTGGTTGATCATTAGTTACTCTCCTTAGAGTGGGGTGAGTGCACAAGGCATTGAGTCAAGGCATGGGAGGCAGATCCCATCCCTGCCTTTTTCTTCTTTCCCTGGATCCCCATGTCATATGAGAACTGATGGATTGCTGAAGGTTGGAGATGTGTTTTCTTTGTTTATCTCCAAAGACAACACAGTGTACTCTGATGTTTGTGTTGTGAAACTAGAAACCATGGCTGAAATCAACAGGAGAAGGTGAGAATTAAGAACATGCCCATGCCTTTGTATACATTAGTTTTCTAGGTTGGCAATATATCTGTTCATTAAAAAAATAATAGTAAAAATGTGATTTCATGTGGAAATTCTGAGATATTTTTTCTTTTTCTTTTCTTTCTTCCCCCCCCTTTTTTTTTAAAATAAAAGGGCAAAAGATGTATTTGATCTGAAGAGAGGACTGGAGTTCTTATTTTTTTCAGCCTGGCAATGAGATGCCAGGTTTTATAGGCCTTGAGGGAATTATGCAGCTGACTCATGAAGCCAAAAAAGGAGCAAACTCTTCTGTGTGTTGCATGTGTAGGTCAGTTTTCGCTCATGTAAACACTGCTCCAGTGGGAAAGGAAAGGGTTTCTGGTGTGCGGCTGAAAATGAAGACAGAGTCACTCACAGAATGGGCTCTGCACCCACAAAAGGGTTTGTGGAATATCATGGTAGCCTCCAGCATGAGTCTGTTGCCAACACTCAGATTTGTTTGGATGCTTCTACCCGCTCTTTTTCCTTTGATAATAATAAGTCGCACATATTTAAACGACATAATTTAATATATTATGTGTTTTATACACACACACACACACACACACACATCAAAATGTTATATATTTAGGTGACTGAAATGAAGATGGAGGGATCAGCTGACCTCATCAGGGAGACTCTGGAGACCAGGAAACTCCCACTCAGAGCAGGGCCCAGTTTTATAGGCCGAGCAGAAGGGATGGATGCACGTCCTTGTGATTTAGTGTTTTATCATTTTTAAAAGATTTTATTTATTTATTTATTTGAAAGAGAGAGGGAGCAGGTGGAGGGGCAGAGGGAGAAGGAGAAAGAGATTCACTGCTGAGCAGGGAGCCTGACTCAGGGCTCCAACCCAGGACCCTTGGATCATGAACTGAGCCTAAGGCAGACGCTTAACCAACTGAGTCACCAGGCGCCCCTGATTCTGTTCTTGTTTTTGTTTTTAATTGAAGTATAGTTGACATACAATATTATGTTGGTTTCAGGAATACACCTTAGTAATTTGAATTTATATACACTACAAAATACTCACCATGATGGCCATACTTAGCGTCTATCACCATAGAAAGTTACTACAGTCTTCCTGACGGTATTCCCAAGAATGAACCATTCATCCCTGTGACTTATTTATTTTATAACTGGAAATTTGTACTCTTAATCCCCTTCACCTGTTGTGCTCATCTCCTGACCACCTTCCTGTCTGGCAACCAACAGTTTGTTCTCTGTATTTATGTTCTATTTCTGTGTCGCTATTGTTGTTTCTTTATTTGCTCTGCTTTTTAGATATAAGTGAAATCATATGGTATTAGTCTTTCTTTGTCTGACTTCACTTAACACAATATTCTGTAGGTCCACCCAGGTTGTCACAACTGGTAAGGGTTCACTCTTTTATGGCTTAGTAATTCCATTGTGTATACATGCCATATCTTCTTTATCCATTCATTTATGAATAGATACTTGGGTTGTTTCTAATCTTGACTATTATGAATAATGCTGCAATACACATAGGGGGTACATATATCTTTTTGAACTTTTCATTTTCCTTAATATCCAGAAGTGGAAATCCTGCATCATACGGTATTTCTATTTTTAGAAATAGAAATTTCTAATTTTTTTCAGGAATGTCCATACTGTTTTCCACAGTGGCTGTACCAATTTACACTCCCACCATCATTACATGAGGCATCCTTTCCCACCCCCCAATATCCTTACCAACACTTGTTGTTTCCTGTCTTTTTGATTTTAGCCAGGCTGATAGGTAGTGAGGTGATACCTCATGGTGGTTTTGATTTGCATTGCCTTGATGATGAGTGATGTTGAGCATCTTTTCATGTGTCTGTTGGCCATCTGGATGTCTTTGGAAAAATGGCTATTCAGCTCCTCTGCCCATTTTTAAAATGAATTATTATTATTATTTTGGTGTTGAGTTGTATAAGTGCTTGCTATATTTGGATACTGATCCCTTATTGGATATGTCATTTGCAGACTTTCCCTTTCCAGTAGGTTGCCTTTTTTTTTTTTTTTTTTTTTGCTGTTGATAGTTTCCCTTGCTCTGCAAAAGCCTTTAGTTTCATGTAGCCCCAGTTGCTTAATTTTGCTTTATTTCCCTTGCTTGGGCAGACAGATACAGAAAAAATGTTGCTAAAACCAATGTCCCACAGTTTACCACCCATTTTTTTCTTTAAGGAGTTTTATGTTCTCATGTCTCACATTTAGGTCTTACCTTTGTGTGTGGTGTAACAAATTGGTCCAGTTTCATTCTTTTGCCTGTGGCTGTCCAGTTTTCCCAGCACCATTTATTGAAGAGAATGTTTTTTTTCTCCACATTATATTCTTGTCTCCTTTGTCATAGATAAACTGACCATGAAATCATGGGCTTATTTCTGGGCTCTCTATTCTGTTCCATTGATCTATGTCTCTATTTTGTGTTGTACTGTCTTGATTACTAAGGCTTCATAGTACAGTTTGTATTTAGAGCTTGTGATCCCTCCAGCTTTGTTCTTTCTCAAGATTGCTTTGGGTTCCATACAGATTTTAGTATTATTTGTTCTAGCCCTGTGAAAAATGCCATTGGTATCTTGATAGGAATTTTGCTTTTGGTAGTACATTGCTTTCGGTCATATGGACATTTTAACAATATTAATTCTTCATATCCATGAGCATCATATATCTTTTTATTTATTTGTTGTATATTTAATTTCTTTCATCTATGTCTTATAGTTTTCAGAATCTTCACCTCCTTGGTTAAATTTATTCCTAGGTATTTTATTCTTTTTGATGCTGTTGTAAATAAGATTGCTTTCTTAATTTCTCTTTCTACTACTAAGTATTTGGGGTGTAGAAACAACAGATACCTGTGTATTAATTCTGTATCCTGTCAAATCATTTTACAAAGACAATATCCGTCATCACCAAGAGTTGTCTCATGCCCCATTATGATTTTTCCTTGCAACCTCTCACCCCACAAGGCTGTCACTGGTCTATTTTCTGTCACTATATATTTACACTTTGGAGACTAGTAAATGGAATCTTACAGTATGAACTCCCTTTGTCTTCTTTTATCAGCAAAATTATTTTGAAATTCATTTATGTTGCTGTGTGTATTAATAATAGCTCCCACCATTTTATAGTAGAGGGCATTCCTTTGCAGTTTGTCCATTCAACTTTTGATGGATTTTTGGGTTGCTTCAAGTTTTGGTTGGTGTTTTATAATAAATTTTGAAGTGAGGTGGTGCAAGTCCTTCATTTTTGTTTTTTTCTCAAAGTTGTTCTGCCATTGTAAATCCTTGGCATTTCAACATGAATTTTAGAATAATCTTGCCAATATCAACAAGAAAGCCTGCTGGGATTTTGATTGGGATTATGTTGAATCTGTAAATTACTTTGGGCAAAATTGACATGTTAATATTATGAAGTTTTTTGATTCATGGACATATTACATTTCTCCATTTATTGAGGTCTCCTTCAACTCCCTTTAGCAATGTTTTGTGGTTTTCAATGTCTTGCACATACTCTGTCAGATTACATCTTGACAATATTACAGGTTTTGAATCAATTTTAAATGACATTTTAAAAAAATCAATTTCCAGGTATTCAATACTAGTATATTAAAATATAGTTGATTTTTAAATATTGAACTTGTTATCTTTTCATCATGCTAAATTCACCTGCTAGTTCTCCTAGATTATTTTATAGATTCCATTGGATTTTCTACATAGACAATCATGTTGTCTGTCAATAATGACAGTTTTCCTTCTTCCTCTCAGTGTACACATTGTGTTTTCAATTTCACCTTGTTGAGTTCTGTAGCTTTTTTATCCCTACCTATAAATATTCTTGAGCTTTGTTCTTAGACATGGGTAAGTTACTTGGATATGGTTTAATCTTTGAAGGTCAGTTCTAGGCTTCTGCAGCCTGGTGGGAACTCACACCACGTGCTGTCAAGGGCACTGACTTCTGGTTTGCTTCTGAAACTTACCAGAGAAAAAGCAATGGCAGTCACCTAAATTTTCCTTTAACCATATCATGTTTACTTCCTTTCTTACCATTTTAAGAGAAAACCAATATAAAAGCAGCCTGGAAACAAAATTGAATAATCAGCCTCATCCATCTCCTGAAAGATTCTGGAACAACTCTGAGACTCCACCAGCTCCTGTATTTTCTCCCACTTTGTCTCTCTATGTTGCATTACACGTAGTTTCTTTAGATGTGCCTTCTAGTTTCAGAATTCTCATTTTACCTGTGTCTAATCTGTGGTTTAACCCACTCACAGAATTTTATTACTTTTTTTAATTTTTATTTTTTAAAGATTTTATTTATTTATTTATTTATTTGACACACAGAGATCACAAATAGGCAGAGAGGCAGGCAGAGAGAAAGGAGGAAGCAGGCTGCCTGCTAGCAAAGAGCCCAATGTGGGGCTCAATCTCAGGACCCTGAGATCATGACCTGAGCCAAAGGTAGAGGCTTAACCCACTGAGCCTCTCAGGCACCCCCCCCACGCACAGAATTAAAAAAAAAATTCTCTCTTAGGTTTTTCTCTGAAACTTTTTGATGTTTCAGTTTTCCTTATTAATATTTTTTTATTCCATTTAATTTGATGTAAGCGTTTTACTATATTTATTTTGTATTGCCTACCTCATCATGCCTAGGGCTCTAATTCTGTCGGCAGTTGTTTCTGTTGATTCTCACTCATGACAGCTTGGGTAATCATATACTTTTGGATTTTGAATCTGTGTTCTGTGGTGCTTTATCTTTGGGAATCTTTTGAGCTTGGGTTGATTACATTTTTCTGTGGAGTCAGTCTGGTTTTATAATTGGTCCTTTGGATAGCTACTAATCTTGGAGATCTTTAAGTTAACATCTTGCTTATTTTTCCCTAAAGTACTTTGGCCATACAAGTTCAAGTCATAAACTCATGTGAGGGCATGCATGGGATTAAAATTGCTCGGGGGAGAATTTCCCCCTCTTGAGCTCAGACTAAGACAGATTTTCTTATTCTCTCAGTTTGCCAGCAAGCCAATTTTTAAAATTTTTTCTATTTTATTCTTCCACTGAATGTGTAGCCCTAACACAACTGGGGCTTTGCAGAGGGTTCTTAGTTTCAACTTATCCCTTACCTTCCTGGCTCCTTTGTGGCTGTCAGAAGGCAGAGCCCTTGGTTGCCACGATTGACAAAGATACATAGGTTGGCTGTAGTTAATACTTACCCACTACTTTACCATAGCTTCTTCTCCTTTGCTTCTGAACTTTTCCTTAATTTTTTCAAGCTGAGCTCTACATTTTAATAGGTGAAAACTACATTTTATTTAGCCTTTCTGTGTTTTATGATTTTCGTGCTTGGAGGCATCTCATTTCTTATGCAACCTAACATACCTTTATATATTAAACAAGCTAGAAAGACAGTAGTTTTTCTTTTTTTTCATAATTAATAACTGGATTGACATTGGAATGCTCACCAGACCCATATATCAGGTGACCAAATGTCATAATCATGAGGTACTGAAAGGTATGAGTGGGGATTCTATCTCATGGTGGAGGGTAGTTGACAATGGTATTCTAATTTATTTTGTTGCTTTTGGTGTACCCTGAGATATGGAGGTTTACATGTGTATGGTTATTTGGGTTTATGATTTACATTAGCTAGTTTCAGTTAACACCCACACAAAGAACATAATGGCTTTAAAAAATTCCTTCAAATAAGCCATGGATTGGGACAGTATTACCAGGGCAAGCACATGGAAACAGCAAGAGAAAGACAGAGCTGATGATGCTCTTGTTCCTAAGATAAGCTCAGTCTCATTTTCAATTAATACCAGAAGTTAAGATCGCTTTCTATTTCCTTCCTTTTATTTTCTGTAAAGTACAGTCTAGTGTAATTGCCAGGTCTCTGAATCTCTTTTCTACACAGCTTTCCCACGTTTTCCCATCAGCAATGGTAGTGTGTGGTGCACGTGTGATAGATGTGAGTCAGACTTCCTGGGTTTGGATTCTGGCCCCACACCTTCCTGACTCTAAGGCTTTAGCAAGTTCCTTAGCTCCAGTGCCTCAGTTTTAATCACCTGTAGTTATGTGTACCTCACAGCTTCTCGTGAGGATGAATGAATATGTGCAGAATGCTTAAAACAATGCCTGGCACATAGCAGGTTTAGAGGGACTGAGCTCCTGCTTTATCCTGTCACAGAGCAGTTACAAAACACAGATGAGAAGTTGTATGTAGAACTGCGTTATAAAGGGAGAAGTGGTATTAACAAAACAAAGGATCATGCAGGTAATTTCTCTAAACCTGGTGCCTTTGTCTAGAATCTATCAGAGTGACAGAAGGGAGAGGAAATTGTTTAGCAGGTCTAAACAGTCTAGTAGAATTAAGTGAAAAGTAGAAATTATGTTATTCTAATGTTAATATACTGAATAGTGCTACTGTTGAAGGTATTATAACAAATATCTCACTTGCTAGGAAGCTGGAGGGACTAGTTACTAGAAAATGCTCTAAACTGTTAACACCCAACTGAATAGGAAAAGATGGAAATAAATATTTGAACATCAGAATTATTACTTTCTCTCAGTCAATTTTTTTAAAAGATGTAAACTATGGTAGAATACACATAATATAAACTTTGCATACCTTAACCATCTTTTCCGCCTTTAATTAATTAATTATTTTTTATAATTAACATATAATGCATTGTTTCAAGGGTACAGGCCTGTGATTCATCAGTCTTACACAATTCACAGCACTTACCATAGCACATACCCTCCCCAATGCCCATCACCCAGCCACCCCATCCCTCCCATCCATCCTCCTCCCCTCCAGCAACCCTGAGTTTGTTTCCTGAAATTAACAGTCTCTTATGGTTTGTTTCCCTCTCTGGTTTCTTCTTGTTTCTTTTTCCCCCTCCCTTCCCATATGATCCTCTGTCTTGTTTCTCAAATTCTTCATATCAGTGAGATTACATGATAATTATCTTTCTCTGATTGACTTATTTTGCTTAGCATAATACCCTCTAGTTCCATTCACATCATTGCAAATATGCCTCAACCATTTTTAAGTGTACAGTTCAGCGCTGTTAAGTAGGTTCTCATTGTTGTACAACCAACCTCCAGAACTTTAATCTTGGAAAACCAAACCTCTATACCCCATTAAACAACAGCTCCCCATTTCTTTCTCCCCACAGCCTCTGGCCACCACCATTCTTCTTTCTGTTTGTGTGAACTTTCATTCAGTTTTTTAAAACCTCATGCTGTCTTTGGGTAGACTCAGTGCCAAAGAAGGAGGATTAATTAATAAATTCCAAAGCAAGGGGTGCCTGGGTGGCTCAGTGGGTTGGGCCTCTGCCTTCAGCTCAGGTCATGATCTCAGGGTCCTGGGATCAGTCCCATATTGGGCTCTCTGCTTGGCGGGGAGCCTGCTCCCCCCCCCTCTCTCTGCCTGCCTCTCTGCCTACTTGTGATCTCTGCCTGTCAAATAACTAAATAAGATCTTTAAAATAATAAATTCCCAAACATTTATTTTATGTGTGGAATCATCCTATGGAACTTATGAGGATCAGCAAGGATCACAAAGGTATAGCAAGTGCATTGATTGCCATCCAATGAAAGGATGTATGTTTTCATTTATAAATGAGTTAGCTCTTAGAGAACAGTTAAAAACTGTTTAAAAAGTTGAAATTCTCCTCTTCTGTGTTTTGTTACTTGAGAACATTGCCACCTGATCTCTTGTTTGAAAGTTTGATGACTATCAGCCACTGGAACTCAAAATTCAAGACCTGAAACTAGAGCCTTATTCAAGGAAATGCTTCAGGCTCCTCAGTCTTTTTAGTGACTATGACCTTTTTTTTTTTTTTTTTTAAGATTTTTATTTATTTATTTATTTCATAGACAGAGATCAAAGTAGACAGAGAGGAAGGCAGAGAGAGAGAGAGGAGGAAGCAGGCTCCCCACTGAGCAGAGAGCCTGATGTGGGGCTTGATCCCAGGATCCTGAGACCATGACCTGAGCTGAAGGCAGAGGCTTTAACCCACTGAGCCACTCAGGTGCCCCATAACTTAACTTTTTAAAAAATATATTTTTACTTATTTTGAACAGAGAGAAAGCAGAAGCAGGGAGGAGGATCAAAGGGGGAGGGAGCAGGGAACCCGACACAGGGCTCGATTCCAGGACTGATCATGACTTGAGCCGAAGGCAGTCCCTTAACTTACTGAGCCACTCAGGTGCCCGACATAAGTTGACTTTGAACACTTTTTAATTTCAAGAAATTTCAGAGCAGGATGAGAGTAGGTTGGTATCCATTACAATATCTAGTGCATACTGAGTAAATAGTGAATATTCTTTATAAACAATTATATGAAAATAAATGACTTACTAAAATTTCTTGTTATATTTAAGATATGTGGTAGGTCAGATAGCCATTGGAAGCATCTGATCCTAAAATAAATAATCTCATTAAATTATCTCATCCTATTGAGATACGTGTAATTACTTTATATCATGGATAGTACCTATAAATAGACCATTCACATGGCAATCCATGTAGGGAATTTAAATATTTAAATTTAATACTGATTTACATTTTTATTTAAATATGAAAAATAGATTTGGTGTTTATCCTATTGAGACGGAATCCATTTTACTAATTTTTCTATTTTCAACTTCCCAGGAATGAAATAGGAGGCAAATGTTATGCCTTGTGACCTTTCAGGTATTCTGATATTCTGGCAATCAGAGGCAACCACACTTTTTTGTGTCCCTGACACTGACAGTTGTGTGGGTCTTGGAAGAAACATCCATCCCTTTGCTTCCCTTCTTCTCCACATGCATGGAAAGGGAGATCACAGCATCTTTTCTATTGTGTCTCAGAGAAAAGAGTGGACATTTGTTTCACATTTCAACTTAAGAACAAACATTGTCCCTTTAGTAGCTGCCAGCTGAATGAGCCTGCCTCTTTTTAGAGGCAGGCCCTCTGTGGGGTCCATTGCTATGAGGTGATGAAAAAGTCTTCTTTGTAGCATTTCCTCTGCCAGGATGAGGAGCATTCAGCTACTGCTCTGACGCCATTGCCCATTCCAGGCAGTCCTGGGCCTCTGCCTCTCTCCCAGATGGACCCTCTACCCAAGGAGGCAAGACATTCTCTTCATCACACACCACACACACTGTCCGCTGTGAGGCTGTAGACAGACCCATAGCTGGTTTCTTCCAAGGGCCTTTCTTTTGTTGAAAAAGATCATCATCTACAGTCTTTGATATAATACAAAAGAGAAAAAAACAGAGACAGGGGAATTTTAATGATGGAGGATTATTCCGAGGCCAGGATTTTACCCATAAACTCAAAGGAAGAGATACAATTAAGATAATTCCACACTACCTTTCAAAATGTGTCTGACTTTTATTTTTTAGTAGTTACCATCTCTATCTTCTGATACGATGGCAAGGCCATTTTGTTGGGGGAAAGGAGAGGTGAGGATAGATCCTACATAGAACAACAACTACTGGCTTCAGTGACCAGATTTTGAGTTTCTTGGCTTGTCCTGCATGTGATGGTATGGCTTCAGGGGAAGCAAGGAGGTATGGTGTTTCTTCTCTCTGTATAGGTTACTGTGGCGCTTGGGACATAGCCATTTCTAGCTGGGGGCCATTAAATAAGTGACTTCATGTTCCAGTCCTTCATTTCCTAATCTCTAGAATAGGAATAGTAAGAGGATCTTCCTCCTATGATGGTTGGGAGCAAGACTGGATGAGGCACTGGGTAAAGGGTTTAGCTCTGTGACAGGCACAGAAGAAATGCCCAATTATCCTTCTTACTAATTTTATCCATTAAACTTTTAAATCAGCTTCAGAAAGCCTCAGAATTAGCTCTTTCCCCTTTTCAGGGAATCCTGAGTGTGAAGCATGGAGATGATGATGACATAAGGGGACCATTTTGGGGAACCTCTCTACAATGATGGCGGACACACCAGTGGGGCTGTTGTGAGAGCACCCAACAAGAAGGTGTGTGGCAGGCAGATGCTCAGCCTCATTCCAACCTAGCATCAATCTCATGGGGAAGATGCGATTTCTTTCCCACTTCAGAGAGGAGAAAGCAAGATTGGAGAGTGAACTTGCTCAGGGTCACATGCAAAGGCCAAGCCCATACAACTCTGCGAAGAAGGGAGGAGACTCTGTTCCTTCTTTCCTCTCCCATCCTCCAACCAGAACTGAGATTGTTCTGGATCACCCCGAGTCACCAGAATCACCTCCTGGCACCTTATGGCACCTGGTTTCTCCACTGGTGCTGTGAGAATGGCATTGAATGGAAATGAGAATGGCACAGAACATTTCTCATGACTCTGCAAAACCAGTAGTCAGTAGTGATCTATGCAAAGGCTAACCCATCACTTAGAGCAAATGGCCTCTGGAGTCTATTTTCCTTAGTTTCTCTAATTCAGGTATTTGTTTCTAGGTTTAGTGACTCATTGACTTTTGGTTTTTTGTTTTTCACATTTGGATTCTTAAAATATTCAGGCAGAAGTTTTAGAAACCTGTGGCAAGTTTTCTGGAGATCTGAAATTGCTGTCACAGTGTGGTTGAAGCTATCTCAGAACTCTTCAGACCCTGATAAGTCTGAATCTCAGTGAAACAGATTTCTCTGAAAGAGGTATCTCTTTTGTGGGTTTGTTTGTTTTAAATAAGTTCTATGCCCAGTGTGGGGTTTGAACTCATGACCCTGAGATTAAGTTACGTGCTCTACTGATGGAGCGACCGGGTGCCCCATGAGGTCTGTGTTTTTTGAGAAGTAAAGAAATAAATGTTAAGTTCTTTTTTTTTTTAAGATTTTATTTATTGATTTGACAGAGATTACACGTAGGCAGAGAGTCAGGCAGAGAGAGGAGGAAGCAGGCTCCCCGCTGAGTCGAGAGCCCGATGTGGGGCTTGATCCCAGCACCCTGGGATCATGACCTGAGCCAAAGGCAGAGGCTTTAACCCACTGAGCCACCCAGGCATCCCAAATGTTTGTTAAGTTTTTGCAGGGGCTGAGTCTGTGGTATTGTCACATGGTTTGCTCTGTTTTATTTCTAAGATACTTCTGTATCATACGACTAATCACTAAAATTCATGTTCCTAGAAGGGTTTAGGACTGCATGGGACTTATCTTGGAGTCCTCCCTGCCTTGTCTGTGCCTAACATGTGGGAGTGCTCCATTAATTTGATGAACACCTGGATGACTGTTTCCTTTTTTGCATATTAGAAAACAGTTGTGAGGACACTGTATCCAATGCCAGGGAGCATCTCCATGAATCAGTTGATAACTAGAATGCACAGATTTCTTGAAGGCTGTGGAAAGTCCAGAACATCTACATAGAAGGGATTTGGAGGAGCCATGCCTGTTGGACGGGAGGGCTTCAGGACAGATCTTAAAACTGTTGGTACAGCAAGCACAGGATTTTCACTTTTATTTGGAGTGGCTTTGGAGGTACTCGATAGACTCTAGAGATGGTAAAGCCCTTCGGATCACTTTTTGATGCCATGGATATACATAAGCTTCTGGAGAAGTGCTCCCAGAGGCAGACAAAACAGACTTGGAAATGTCTTTATTTGACTTAATTTGACCAACCTGTGTGAGTCAGTGGCAAGTAGACATGACCAACCTTTAGTCAAACAGCAAACATTATAGCAGAGAGGCTCTAAAGGCAGTAAGCTGGTTCCCTGCTGGTTCCCCAACTAGTCAGTTGTAACAGGCTAGTCATTTTTGTTCTGTTCTTGTTTTTTTGGTAAATGAGTGAAAGTTTCCGGCTTCTGGTAGCCAGGCAACTGACTATATGCTATTGACCCTTGGAGAAAAGGATTTTTGACCTAAAAATTGAAAGGGCTGTCAATGATGACTAGCCTAACTATAATCATCGAGTGTTGAGGAATTTTTGGACAGTGTCTCATTTCATCCAATCAGGTAGGTGCTCTTACGAACTCCACAATATGGATGAGAACATAGAGGCTTGGACATGCTGCATCACTTGCCCAGAGTCAAATACTCAATCCAGGGATGCTGGGCCTATCTGGCTCTTGAGCAGCTCTGCTCAGGTTCAGAAGGCCACATCACAAAAGAGCAGTCTTCCTGGAGGGTGAGGGTGGGACTGGAGGAGGGGTTGGCTGAGTGAGAGAGCAGAGCACTAGTCTCCAGTGCTGTGTTTTTCACATTTTGATATGCTCCTTAGAACTGGTTAATTTTTCTGTCCTTTTCATCACAAGATCGATCTGCAAGAGCACAATTAAGGAGAAAGACCAGCTAGTGGGAGGCTCTGTTAACCAGTGGTGGAAACAACTATTTGAGTAAGTAGTTCTGAAACTTTGAAGTGAAAAAAAAAAAAATCACCTGGGGGGCCTATTAAAAAGGCAGATTCTCACTTTCTCCCTCTGGAGAGACTGACTGTGTAGGCACAGGGCCTGGGAATCTGCATTCTCAATGAGATTGTCCAGGCAGTTCTAAATGCATGTGGACCACACTTGATGAGTTCCTGGAACCACCACCACCTACTGGCAGTGTCCCTGAATTGCAGGCCAAGAGGCCCTTGCCCACGAAAATTTAAATGGCTTCCTCCAGGTTGAGGTAACGATCCCGTCCTGCCAAGAGATAATACTATTTCAGTAATACACTTTTGAGTGATTGAAGAGAGTATGTGTCCCTTCTGACCTCAGGATGCTACAAGCTATTTGCCAGAATGATTTAGGATTATTAGTTTTTTGCTTAGGTCATAAAAAGAAAAAAGAATCAAAACACTTGAAGATAAATTGATTTCCTTTTGTTTCCCAGCCAAAAGTACAGATCCAAATCAAAACCCTTTTCAATGTCTAGAGATGGCTTTGCTTAGTATGATGAGTACTAAGATGGGCTCCAGTGTTCTGGCTCCAGGTTTGCACTAACTAAAGAAATTTTCCAGTCTTCTGGAAAGCACTCTAACTCTTAATACAAGAGGAAAATTCTCCCAAGACAGTCCAACACTGCAAGAAATTCTAAAAAATAGTCTCTGGTCCCAGATGACTTTCTCTCTCTCTCTCTCTCTCTTTTTTTCTTCTTGAAGTTTGCATTACGATAGAAGTCTTCTTGCTAGGGAGGATGAACACACTGGTGGCCAGTTGACAGAGCTGATCATTTATTTAAATTTAATGTCTCAGTGAGAAGTGTCACTGGTTTAGCAATGCAGTCCCTTGGCAAAGAGCTGTCCAGGGAGCACTGTCAGCAGCCGCTATTACTAATTTAGCCCTGTGTCCTGCATTGCATTTAAAGATCACCACTGCTCAGCAAAGTGCTCTGGTATCATAAGATGCTCAGATGGGAGAAGAATCACTCAGAGGGCTACCAGGACAGAGGGGACCCTCAGTCGTATTGTATTACAAGGATAGGAGAATCAGCTCTAGCATTTGAAAGTAGGCTGTGACATTATTACATGCAATTAACTAAGGACTCCTTGGGCAGTAGCCCAGGTTGAGATTTTATCTGACTGGGTTGCAGAGAAGGGGAGAGGAGGCGGGAGAGGCCTTATTTTAGACAGGTTAGGGGAAAAAAATGTCAAAGGTCAGTATGTTGATCGAAGAATGTCCTGTATACTGAGAAATGAAAAGCAGTTCCCATAATACAAAGTCTTCTCCTTCTGCCACCTGAACTATCTAAAGCAATCATTTTCCAACTATTTCCTACAATAATGTTGGTGCACAGGGTATATATTCCCTCCTTGTGTATTCTCAGAGAGCTAGAAAGAATGTTAAAGGAAAGGCAGAATAGGAAGTGAGTTGAGGGCAGCTCTTACCGAAGTCAGATCGCATCTTTAAGGCGGGAAACGTACTCTTCTCCACAGAATAGAAAGAAACATGTTTGGACAGCGACTTGGTAAAATCTTTGCATGATAAAACCAGTTGCAAAACTCGGAAATAATTCCCAGACACAAATGTACTGGTTAATGTATTTCCAGATCTTTTTCTTTCCTCTTCTTTGTTTAGGAGGAACATTAACTTTATAAAGAAACCGACACTTATATATGTTACATACGGTGATTTCAGATAAAATGCAGGAATTCATCTGAAATCTGGGATTTATTTTCTTATATGAGCTGCTTTGCATGACAATAGAAATGTAGTGTGTGGCTGGGGAAATGCATTTCTCAAAAAGACAGACCACGGATTGTCCTATAACTTTTGAGGATTTCGATGTTCGTGTACTGAATGGCTTCTATTAACTATGGTGGGATAATTTTAGAAAAAACAAATGGGTGCATGGGTGGCTTAGTTGGCTAGGCATCTGACTCTTGATTTCAGCTCAGGTCGTGATCTTAGGGTGGTGGGATCGAGCCCCAAATCAGTTCTGCATTCAGTGGGGAGTCTGCTTGAGATTCTCTCTCTCTCCTTCTCCTTCTGTGCTGTACCTCTCCACCCCCAAGCTTGCATATGCGCTCTCTCTCTCTCTCTCTCAAAGATATCTTCAAGGGAGGAATGAGGATGGAATTGTGAATGAAGAATTATATAGGCATGAGAACAAAATTATGTGGCCTCTTTGGGAGCATAGGATGCCAGTTCCATGCAGAGGTTTAATGGTGCTCAATGAACAAACTTCTCAGAAGCAAGCCCTGAAGGAGACATTCTTATGAGAAGCTCTGGGAGAAACTAAAAAAACACTATGTGAGCTTTCTGAAAACCTAAACCATAAATAATTTTACTGTACCACATAAGGCTTTAGCTATTATTCACTGCCATTTTATTGTATTAATTTTTATGTGCTTATTTGACAGAGAGAGTGAGAGAGCGAGCACAGTAGGCAGACACGGGGCTCGATCGCAGGAGGCTGGGATCATGATCAGAGCCAAAGGCAGATGCTTAATGGACTGAGCCACCCAGGCTCTCCTCGTCTGCATTTTATGTTTAACAGGTATAGGCCACCTCCATGCATTACTTGTCCACTAGATGATGGTCTTTGGGTCAAGATGATCCCAGGCACAAATTTCTATCTTTTCTATCTCTTTTTACCCTAAAGGACAGTGTTTTCTCTTTGCCGAATGGATCTGCAGGCTCCGGTCTTTGGCCCTGGTCCTGTGTGTCTTTCCTCCTGCTCCTCCTGCTCTTAGCTGAAGTGGGACCCTGCACTCACTAAGGCGGCCAGCACCTTCATTCCATAGGTCACAGGACCCCGCAGGGCTTGGCCCCCAGCCCATTCTCTGAAGCTGAGAAGGTATTAGGTATTTAGGCTGGATTTATTTAGGTATTAAGGCTTCCATCTCTGTCCCTCTCCTACCTTCCTTTCTTTTTTGAAGTAGGAAGGAGCTCTAATCGGTTTTCAAAAAAATTTACATATTTTAGGTCAAAATGTGTTATGGCAACAGAATCCCTGGGTAGGATTTTCTAGCCTAACAAAGACCCCTTTTTCAGGAAGTGTTATTTGTGTCAAATATTGCTTGAAATCTGTTCCAACAGCAAATTTTTGGTGAAATAAAAGAGAAACGTGTGGCAGAGGGTACAGGGATGGGGATGGGGTGGGGGGGTGGGGGAGGGCAGGCAGGCACGAGACAGGGCTGTGCTTAGCTCTCCTGAGCAGAGCCATTCCCAGAGCTGGGACAGTCACTCTGTCCTCGGACCTGACCTTTCCTACGGGGACATGAGAGCTCTAGATTTAGAAACTCTTCCCCACTCTCTAGAGCCCATCATTCTCTGTATTTGACATGGATATACCTGAATTCTGAATTTTTGAGCTCTCTACTTCCTTCCTTCCTTCCTTCTTTTCGTGGTCTCTCCCTCCTTCCCATTTATCCTCTCCTCTCCTCCCTCTTCCTGTTCTCCCTTCTCTTCCTCATTTTACGCTGAGCACCCTTCTGTACCATTATTTTGCTTCTCTGTTTCTTAGGGCCCATTTTTTTTTAAAGATTTTATTTATTTATTTGAGAGCGAGCAAGCACAAGCAAGGGAACAGCAGGCAGAGGGAGAAGCAGGCTGCCTGCTGAGCAGAGAGCCCAATGCGGGAATCGATTCCAGGACCCTGGGATCATGACCTGAGCTGAAGGCAGACGCTTAACTGACTGAGCCATCTAGGTGCCCCTCTTAGGGTCCATTCTTCTACAGTGGGGAGATGGAGGATCAGAAGTGTTAAGTGATTTTTCTAGGGTTGCACAGTTAGTGGCTTGGTAGGAACCCGAGTGCATCTTTAGAATTGGGCCTCCCTTTCTGCTGTCTTGTATGTTGATAATTTCTCTCTTGCTTCATGCTGGTGATTCTTCTTAAAGGTAATATGAAGGCCTCTAAAACTAAAGATAAGTACAGATGATCAGGTTGTACTTTTTTTTTTTTTTTTTTGAGTAGACTCCATACCCAGCGTGGAGCCCAGTGTGAGGCTTGAACTCACAACCCTGAGATCAAGACCTGAGTTGAGGTCAAGAGTCAGACACTTAACCTACTGAGCCACCCAGGCGCTCCCAGATTGTACTTTTATTTCAGAACACAGGAAGGGGCAGGAGAGGGATGGGCAGTAAGAAGTGTGCAGTGACTCTTCACCCCAGGAAGTGCGGATGAGTCAGGTTTGGGCAATAGAAATGTTTTCTCCCACAAGATATAGGAATGTGAGTGAGGTGTGTAGTTGCTAGAATTTGCTTAGGGAAGGCCCTGGAAAACGGTAACCACTGCTATCACCCAAACCTGCTTTCCGATCTCTGCTCCATACACCTGCTGGGGTGACCTTGAACAAATGACCTCACCACCCTCTTAGGGCATGAGCTGCGTGTACAGTAGTGATCTGTTAAATATCAGTAATAGTGATGATGATGATGATGATGATGATGATGGTGAATCTTCCTCCAGGCAGGGAGACTGGATCTTTGCCGTCTCTCTGGATCCCATGTTCTCAGATTTGATTTGATAACTGAAAAGTAACCTTGGACAGACATTGTCAAAACTGAAAAAAGCCTTAGTTAGGGCACCATGTAACCCAGGGATTAACAAAACAGCTGGCCAGAACCAGGTTTTTCTCAGGTGCCTGGGTGGCTCAGTCAGTTGGCCGTCTGTCTGCCTTCGGCTCAGGTCATGATCCTTGGGTCCTGGGATGGAGTCCCACATAGGTCTCCTTGCTCAGCAGGGAGTCTGCTTGTCACTCTTCCTCTGCCCCACCCCCCACTCATGTGCACTCTCTCTCAAAAAAAAAAAAGAAAGAAAGAAAGAAAGAAAGAAACAGGTTTTCTTCATTCTAAGCTGAAAAATGATATGTATATCTGGTAAGTAGAAGGTAGTTTCTCCCCCTCTTTTTCTGGCTCTTTATAGCTTTGCATAGTATTTATCATTAGAAGTGAATTAAAATAATTTTTTTAAAAGACTAAACCATTTTCGGGGTGCCTGGGTGGCTCAGTGAAGCATCTGCTGTCGGCTTAGGTCATGATCCCAGAGTCCTGGGATCAAGTCCTGCATCAGGCTCCCTGTTCGGCAGGGAGCCTGCTTCTCCCTCTGCTCCTATCCTTCCCCCGTTTGTGCGCTCGCTCTCTCTCTCTCTGGCAAATAAATAAATAAAATCTTTATAATTTTTTTTTTTAGGTTTTATTTATTTGACAGGGATCACAAGTAGGCAGAGAGGCAGGCAAAGAGAGAGAAGGAAGCAGGCTCCTTGCTGAGTGGAGAGCCTGATGCGGGCTGAACCAAAGGCAGAGGCTTTAACCCACTGAGCCACCCAGGTGCCCCTAAATAAAATCTTTTTTTTTTTTAAAGTAAACATTTTCTTGGTTCTTGCCCACACCTCTAAGGCAGAGTTCCAGCAGCCTGCAAATTCCCCCGTTGATAGCTTGCGGGAGCCTTGGTTTCTCTACCCTTTGCCGCTGCATCTCCCTGAGGCCAGGCTGTCTCAGCCTGGGGCAACCTCTGTCTTCTGGCCGCCCTGTCTCCCAGTCCCTTTTGGGTAACTGTTGCTGGGTCATGAGATGCTGCAAAGCCCCGGCCCCACGTGACCTGAGCCCACTGAAGGCAGAATCCCTTGTGGTATCCCACACTTCCGGAGACTCCTAAACAGTGTGGCCAGTGTCTCCACAATGAGACAGTGTGCTTCATTTTTCCTTATTCACTCTAATTCCCTAATAGGGTTCCAATTCTGAGTATTGAGAAAGGAGCTGGGGGGATGCTGCCCATGAGTTGGCAAAGCTGGAAGAGAGACATCTTGATACATAGGCAAACCCTGCTCCCTGCTCTCTTCCATGTTGCACATACTCTGTTTTGTTTTTTGCTTTTTGTTTGCTTTTGTTGTTGTTTTGTTTTATAAAACACAATCTCAGCAGGACTTTTTGTGCCAATTTTCCAACAGTACTTGCTCACCTAATGTCTCTGTGGCACCGTTTGGTAATAATTTCACTATTTCCAATGTTTTTGTTATGATTGTGTTGGTTATGGTCATCCGTGAATAGTAATCACGGCTCGCCAGAAGCGCAGACCATGGTTAGTGTGTTGTAGGCAACAGAGTATATTTCAAGGTAGGAACAGTGCCTAACAGTTGGACACCATGCTCTTGCACACTTGCCTAGACAATAGTATGGTGGAAACATTGCTTTCACATGCATGAGGAAATAAAATATTTCCTTTCACTTGCTTTATGGTGATAATCTTTTGATGGCAGTGCTCTGGGACGGAACCGCAGTATCTCCAAGGTAGGCCTGTACTCGGGTCCCAGTGAGGTTTTGTACTTGGACCAAACATCCATGTGTGTCTTGGATGACCAGCTCTCCTGGTCTCCTGGGCCTGTAGAGTTTCCCAACATGGGGACTTACAACGCTAAAACCAGGCCAGTCCTGGGCACATGGGGACACTTGGTCACCCTAACGGCTCTCCCAATATCACCTCCCTAGGGGTTTCTTAGAGGCCCTGGTACATAGTTAGCTCTGCACCCCAGCAATGCATGTAGCTCTGACCTAGAATAGGACTGCTGCTTTCTATTGATATTGATTTTAGCCTAGAATAAATAAAACTTGGATGTCTTCATTTTTCCATTTCTGGGGGATCCATTGGACTTGGTACACCAGCCAAAAGAGGCAGCCCTCCCCACCTGGTGCATTGGTCAGCAGTCATGGCCAAGTGTGGGGAACTCAGCAATTTTAGGAAATATTTAATAAAGACTGTTAGGACCCTACACAGACCTCAGCCTCCTAAGGATGGATTTGAACCACCTTCTTCCTAACAGAGCAGAAATATTCTTCACCATTTCCATGTTTTCCTTCAAAGCACCCCCCAACCCCCTCCAAGGGGGATTTCACTTCTTTCGTCTTTAGATCAAAATGTGCAATATCATTTTAATTCATACCACCCGGATAGCTGAACCCAGCTGGCAGCTTACAGAGATCAGTTGGTTTCTCAGCTTTGCCCTTTAAACCACGTGAAGGTAATTCAGCCTGCTGCTAATCACTGTCTATTTAATTATAACACGTGCGGATGTAAAAGCAAGTACGGACACAGGTTTGCAATTCATGCATCATGTTGAAAAGCTGTGCTTGTGGGATTGGGGGATGGAGGAAGCCCCAGAGGTCTTTTAGCTCATTTTCCCACAGCAGGGACTTGGTGCCACGTATATACTACACTTTGTGTGTACCTCTTGTGATCACCCCACTGTGCACAAAAAGGTAGAAGAGACTGACACTAATATTTATTCTTTATGCACCAGCTACCAGACGTGATCTGGGGAGATAACGTCGATGGTTTCCCTTAGTCTGCCCAGCGGCCCTACAAGGCATTTCCTTGACCCCTATGTGCAGGTGAGTTAACGATGCCAGGAGAAAGAGAGAAAGAAGACACCAAGATTCACAGCGTGGCTTGGCCAAGGCTCAGTTACAGAGTGTGAAGTCTGGAAAAGATACTGTAGGGCATGAATCGGCTGGCTCATCTGATGTCGGAAGAAATGGAAGTTCTAAGAAGCTAGGTTGAGCTTGCTGCCTGCTGACGTAGCCCATGAAGCCAGGCTCCCCCCACCCCAGTCCGTGGCTCTAGTGCAGGAACTCCCCTCTGCTTTCCCGCACTGCCTCCTTTGCAGAATCCATTTCAAGGTGACTCTGTGCCTGGAGCTTTGCTTCCCTCCAAGGAAGGTAGGGGAGTAAGGGATGGAGAGTTAGGGTCTCCCTCTGCAAGAACCCTTCTGCCATTCTGGTGTTTAGGAATTAACTTCCAAAATTTGGGTGAAATGTGGTCCTTCCCTAGCCATGGTGCAGAGCCGGGATGACTTTGAAATCTGTGGACACACACACAATCTAAGGAGGAACCCCAGACTGCGTGAGCAGAGTTAGATGTCTTGCAAAATTGGACGTAATTCCGATTTTTTGAGAGTGGGGTTGGGCTTGTGAATCATGCTTTGCTTGCTGGTACACCCCAGACTTCAGCTCGCAACAAGAACCGGGAGGGCCTGTGAATTCTCAGATGCCTAGGTCCAGGCCCCGGAGGTTCTAATTCAGGAGGTCGGGGTGTGGCCGAGAATTCCCATTTCTCATTAACCCCTGGGAGGTGTGGGAGTGTAAGGTCCGATTGCTAGCTATAGCCCAGGAGTGCTGCATTAATGCACTTATGGAATGCATCTCGGCCTCCGCATGACATCCAGCTCAGGGGACCCAACGCACCTGAACATGTGAACGTGACCATGCTTCTTTACAGTTTCCGTTTTCAGCCAAACATAATTTAGGAAAAATGAACCTAAGGATTTCTACCAGTGAGTCCTTTTGCCAATTTATTTTGCACCGTAGACAAATGTAGGTCCTGTAACTTATGCATACATTGGGTTATATGATGGGTGAAATACCATCTTCTGAACTATGACAATCGCCAATCTAGTAAGACTACCCACTCACCCCACTCTTCTGTGCAGTCAGTGCTGCTGGTCTTTGGGTTTTTGTTTTAATCCCAACGTGAGTATCTATGGTGTTTCCATTGCTTTTTTCTTGGAATCCTGTGTCCTTCACACCAGGTTCATTTATAGACTTGACTCCTTACTAGTGGCCCTGGTCTTTCTGATCCCCTCCTTGCCTTCATTCCAAGAAGACCAAAAGTCCCAGGCACAATGATATTTACATGAATGCATTCTCTTTATCAGTGGCTATTTACTGATTAGAAGGTTCTGGCAGCACTAGGGAGAAACACCCCCGTTGAAGAATGACTAATCGATCAAAGGAACCAAAGGCTGAAGTGAAGAATCACTTTTTAAACTGCAACTTCTCCCTGACTTCATTTGCAAAAGACCTGCCAGACACTGACAGCCCAGGAACCAGGGAGGGTGAGGAAACAGTATGTTGTTTCCCCTATACCTTCCGAGATAATAGTCCATGCTGATCTGTGATTTATTTCCTGTATCGAAAGCTCAGAGGGAGGGAATCCATTCAGTGAAAGAGAAAAAAGGAGAATCCAAAACACATCTTTTTAATTACTGTAATAAAATGTAGACTCCCAGAAAGGCCTCCTGACAACGTGTTGCCATTACATTTGATTAATGAGTTGCGGAATTGTAGGACATTGGCCTGCAAAGCTCACCATAAAAGAGCACACTTCTTTGAGAACTGGAAAGACCTGATTCTCAAGCAGAAAATCATGATGCTCTGGGGTGAGAAGAGGTCCTCCCATGACGCAGTTATTTGTGTTTACGGCCTTCAGCCTCCTGGGCCTGTGTACCCCCTGCCATCCCCTTTCTCTTGCTCCTTTGAATTATTCCACTCACTTCCTGCTGGAGTTTGTCTCATTCTGAAAGGGGTGGGGGGTGGGGCTTGAGGAGGGGAAGAAATGGGACACAAATGCTTCTTTTATCGTCTGCTATTTTGGGAGGTATTTGAGGCTGTTTGTGACCCTTTTTCCATTTAAATTGTTTTTCCATGCAAATGTTTGTTCTCTACCTAATTTTGGTCAGTTCGTTGCAATGCCCTTTTACAGAACAAGACCAAAAATAGGTGCTAGTGTCACGGAGTGGAAGTTTGCTTCCCAAATGCCCTTAATTGTCCTTCATCCCATTCTTTCTCGTCAGAGAACTGTAGCTGCTGGTGCTGCTGGGAAGGAATCTTTTTCCTGCTTCTGACAGGTTCTTCCCTGAGTGTGTTGACCCCCACACCCTCTAATTATGGTTAAGTGTCCCGGAGTTATGACACCTGAACATAGATGGTCCTTTTACAGCTAGGTTTTCTTCTGGCAGTTTAGTCTTTTGACTTGTTATCAACAATTATGTAAAAAGTCTTGTGAACTTTTAATGGCTATGACAAAGTCCATTTACACTACTTTTAACCATTCCTCCACGCTGAATATTTAAGCATTTTTCTTCATGTATGTAATTTTACTTGTTTCTGCTTTATTTAAGCTGAACATATTCTCAAGTGTGTGTGAGATTATTGGGTATTAATATTTTTATAGCTCTTGAAACAGTTTGTCAAACATAATCCAGTGTGTGAGGGAGGTTCACTGCAATGTTGGTGGAATTTGGTGTTATTCTTTTTTTTTTTTTTTAAAGATTTTATTTATTTATTTGACAGAGAGATCACAAGCAGGCAGAGAGGCAGGCAGAGAGAGAGGAGGAAGCAGGCTCCCTGCTGAGCAGAGAGCCCGATGCGGGGCTCGATCCCAGGACTCTGAGACCATGACCTGAGCTGAAGGCAGCGGCTTAACCCACTGAGCCACCCAGGCGCCCTGGTGTTATTCTTCTTTTGTTCCACTCTCTTAGCAGATATGAAGTGGTACCTCTTAGTTTACAATTTTCATTTCTTTCATAACTAGTAGGGTAGTTTGCTAATTTTCTAATTTTCTAATATATCCATTTGTCACTTGTATCTATCATTTATAAAATGGCACTTTATGTTGGTAAGTATTAGTTTGGCAAACACTGAGTTGATTGGACACATTCTAGCCATGGGTAGGGTAGGGAAGGGAGGGGAGGGAGGGGGAGAAGAAGGGAGAGAGGAAGGAAGGAAGGAAGGAAGGGGTGAAAGCGTGTCCTAACAATAGGCATTAGCAGAGCTTGACCTTGTTCAGAGATGGGCCGATCTTACAAAACCTGTCCCAAATTAAAATTAGACTACCGTAGGGGGCAGTCCAAATATACAGGTGTTAGGAACCAAAGCCTTCTGTTTATTCTTTGCTTCTTTGTTATGAATGTGTTTAGTGTTACCATATGCTCTTCTCCCTTTGACATGGGCATTTTGCCATGTGTATAATGCTTTGAGACTATTAATTACTCTGTATGAAATAAGTTATTATTACTGTGAATCTCTTCTCTGATGATTCCAGTTCTGCAGGAGAAGTAGGTCTTTGTTCTGTTGGTTTTAGAATAGGTTGCTTTTTATTTTGAGACTTAGGTTCAGAGACAGGACCCGCAACTATGGTGAGCTTTCATGATAACCCAGCTCTTGGGGGTCTGGATAGTTTGGGGAAGACATTTGTCATTGGTGACACTCTTGGAAGACTTGGACATGTTACATGGCTTCTGCTCTGCTTGGGGACATTCAGTATTTCCAACATATATTTTATGGCTAATGCTAATGAGGACCTATAGATTCTGAGATGTGAACAGTCCTTTGCTCTAAGTAGGACAAGCAGCAGGTGGGTTTTCCCCCCTATTCATTTGTTCAATCATTCATTAGTTCTTGTATGAATCCAGCTCATGTTTATTGAAGAACTACAGTGTCAGGCATCCTGCTAGGAATTCTGATTCAGAATTGTTTAGGGAGGGAAACACAGCCATGCTTCCTTTTGATCTCCTGCTGCTAATTCTCTGATGTCTGTCAGGTAGTGGTTCAGAAGGTAGCAAACTAACTTCGGCTAATCCAACACACAACCTCACCCCACCCCTCTAGCCTGTGCAGGCTGTTAAGATCCTGGAACAAAGAAAGAGGTTGGAGAAAGATACATGACTTCAAGATCTGAACATGGAGAAAATGGGCACCTCATCAGAAATGGGATCCAGGCAGAGAAGAACAAGAAAGAATTATTGGTGAGAACTTGGTGCTTTATATTATTGTGAAAATTACAGAGGATGGCAAATATAAAGCACTTAATGACCTGATCTGTGCTTTCTGAGGGTCTGTGACTACTAGGTTGATTAGATTGCAAGAGAACAAGAGAGGCTGAGAGACTAAGCAGAGGCTATGGGAGTGTTCAGAGTGATGGTAAGAGGTTAGATTACACTGTGGAGATGCAGAGAGAGGTGGAAAAAGTACAGCTATATTTTAGAAGTTAAAGTGACTGTAGTTGATGAGTGATTGATTGTGAAAAAGAGGACAAAGGGAAGAATCAAGGACAGCTTCTGGGTTCTGGCTTAAACACATGGGTGCTGTGGTTTATTACATCATGAAGGACAGGAATGGAGGGTATGTTGGGTGGGGGACAAGTTTGAGTCTGTTTGAATAGGGGAGAAGAGGAAATTCTGGGACTACCATTTGGAGAAATCTTGTCTATAGGTTTTTCTGGACATGGCAGAGAAAATAAATTGGTTACTTGACTATGGGTCATCTTCCACAAAACTCCTGGTTGGATAGATGGATTCAATTGGCAAAGATTGTTTCTGCCACTATCTCTAGGTGGCGCTGTTTCCCCTTTAACGCTACTCTGAGTAAGCACAGGCTATACTTTGCTTATGATAACCTCATTGTACAACGAGGTAAGGCTGAAGACTGCATGAACATCATCATTCCAAAGTAGGGGAATAACTAGGTGTCTGCGACGCATAGAGGCAATCCGCTCTGCTTCTTGTCCAATTGCCCCAGTTGGAGAAAGGGCTCCAGAACCCAAGAGTTGATGAACTGGAGAAACAGATGGTAGAACATGTCCCCCTGGGGAGAAGTAAGGAAGGTATGATTAGGTTGAAGGGAACCAGAGGGATCATGTTCAGTGTTTGGGGAGTGTGGGGAACTAAAAGCTATTAAAGAAAATTCATTATTTCATCCTGCAGAAGGATGTGCCCCTGAAGATGTGGAAGATGGGGAGACCTTGGGATAGAGAAGAAAGCTTGTGTTTTGGTGAGACTCTGGCCACGCAGGGTAAGTAGATGTGAAGAATCAGGCATGACATGTGGTTTTTGAGCCTTTCTTTAAATAGAGGAGGAGCTGGAACATGGGTCCATCCACTGTGGTAGAAGTGAATGTCCTTGGTCAGTGGGAGACTTTTTGAGGAAAGAGTCCCCGAGGGAGAGTTGTTAAAGGTTCATCTCAGGAATTAGGAAAACCCATGGAAGACTGCATTGACTAATGTGGTGATTTCAGTGAGAAGGAGAAACAGGGTTGGGATTTTATCGCTGTACACATAAAGCCTTATCTTCTCTTCTTCAACTTGAACTACAAAGTGATGCACAGTCTTTCCTTCAAGCTCTGCTTCTTGAGGTGTGTTTATACATGATATGAAGGAAATACTGGTAGGTATTTGGGTTTTTTTTGTTTCTATTTTTCAAGCAGGAAATGATTCTTTCTACTAAGAGGGACTTTGGGTAGACATCCTTCACTGAAGGATGCTTGTCTGTCTTTACTCATGTGAACGGCTCAGAGGAGAGAAGCAGGGAGCTGCGGGGTTCCTGGGCACAGTGTGCATCCTGCAGACAGTGCTGAATAAGTAACACCTCCAGCAGAAATCGGAGAGTCAGTGACCATAAGCTGGGCAAAGAGAAGCAAAGACCAAGACTAAGTTTCAAAGTTCATGAAACAATAGGGATTTCTTTAGAAAAATTGCGCTTCTCAGAAGAGAGGCAGACAGAACAGCATAGACACTGTTCCCTTGGGTCGGGGGTGGGGGATCTGAACACAGCAGTGTGATTTACAACTGTATTCTTTTTCTTACAGAGACTTATAGTATGGAAATTTTCAGTCATCCATAAATAGAGACACACTAGTATACTCATTATTCAATTTCAGCAATTACCAACTCATGGCCAATTTTTTTCATCTGTATCCTCCTTCTCCCCCCATATTATTTTTGAAGCATAGCCCAGACATTGTATGATTTTATCTATAAAGATTTTTTAAAAGATTTTATTTAATTATTTGAGAGAGAGAGAATGAGAGAGAGTTCATGCAGGAGGAGTGGCAGGCAGAGGGAAGGAGAGGGAGAAGCAGGCTCCCCACCGAGCCAGGAGCCCAGGACCCTGGGGTCATGACCTGAGCCAAAGGCAGACACTTTACCTACCAAGCCCCCCAGGTGCTCCTTTATTTGTACATATTTGAATGCAGGTGTATCAAATAGCTCATCAGCATTCAAACTTCTAATTGTCAGTAAATGTCATAATTTTTTTTTAAGCGTATATCTAAAAAAGATACATCCACTATGATTGGTTTATTGTCCTTTGGTCTTTTAAAGACTATTGGTTCCTTCCACTTTCATTTTTATTTATTCCTTGCAACAAGTATGTGGAAGACAGCTATATTCTTTAAGTTGTTAGGATGTGAGCATCTCTGTGGCAGACACTGGTCACTGAACAAGTTTCCTTTTCCTTTCAGCATGCAGCTAAACCAAATTTCCCAGCATTCTTGCAGTTACATAGGATCTAGTGACTGAGTTGGGGCCAGTAGAGTGTTGGGGGAGCAGATGGGTGCTGCCCATGCCTGCGCAGTTAAGACCTCCCATGTGCCGTCACCAAGCTCTTTCTCTTTCCATGCATTAAAGACGGTGGAATGACAAGATGCAAGGAGCTTGCATATCTGAACCAGTACTTGGAGGATAACACCTGCCTGCCCAGCAGGTGTTTTGCTGAGTTTGCTTGTAACATCAGCTAACATTTCCTCAACAAATAAAATTTTATATGAGTCTCACTGTAGAGTGGGTCTTGAGTATGTATTATTACAAACATTGTGGGAGCTTTCAAAAAAGCTTTGCCCCAGGACAATTAAACCTAAATCACAGAGAAGGGTTCAGGATATTTAAATAGGATACTTAAACAGAGCACAATGTGTAGTTCTAACATACTTCTGGGGTTGAGAATTACTGTTAGTGATTGTGGGTTCTGTTATACTTAGGGACTCTTTTTCTCATTTTCCTAAATGAGGGATGAATGAGCTGAAAAACCACTCTAGATCTTGTTCACTTTAACTCACTGAGACACCCAGGCACCCCTAGATCTTGTTCACTTTGTTACATATAGTTACTAGGCAGGATACACACCACCTGGTTATAGTCAAGGTTCTGGAATGTCATGTGGCAAAAATCAGGCATACAGCTTCTCACCCCCAGTTGTCTACCATTTTAATGGCACTTGTTCTTTCTGGGACACACTGGTATAACCAATCTTGAAGCTCTCCATTGTGATCCTATGTTTGCATGTACATTTCTGCTGGGAGATGAAGAACCTTCTGTAGAAGAAGAGCTCTGTGTCCTATGCCTGTGTCTGTTGACAAAAATAGTGGCAGTCATATGATAGGATTTTACTACATCCCATTGATGGATGAATGAGTTAATTAATTTATCACAAAGAGATTATGGAAGCAAGTCCAGAGAGGAGTCATTCTTTGAGAAAGGAGAAATAGGTATGACAAGAAATGAGAAAATAGTTGACTCAAAGCAAGTAGAGCAAGAAGGTTTCTGGTAAATTAGGTCTGAAGAAGCATACACAGAAGAGAAGGAGAGAGATCCACAGCATCCTTAGAATCATGAGTTATGCATAGAAGCAGATAAAAAGGCAAATGTCCACAGCATAAAATGGTGGACTTGGAAGGGACCCCAACATCGATCTAGTCCAGTGAGTCCCAGATGTATGGACCTCTAGGGGTCCCTGAGACCTTCAGGGAGTCTTCAAAGTCAAACTTACCATACTACAACATATCATTTGCCTTTTTCATCACACTGACTTTGCATCAAAGGTACAAAAACAATGGTGGGTAAAACCACAGCTGCTTTAACACAGATCAGGGTAGTGGCACTAACCCGTACCCGTAGTCCTTGCATTTTTCACCATCGCACACCCACCATAAAAAATAATTTAAAAAAATACAGTTTAAAGAATGTTCTTGATGATACAGTGAAAATTATTTTATTAAAATTTGGCCCTCGAGTAAGTGGCTTTCTACTATTCTCTCTGACCAAACAGGAAGTAGTCAAGAAAACATTCCTGCTGCATGCTGAAGTATGAAGTTTGCCTCTAGGAAAAGTACTTGTGTGGTTGTTTGAGTTGCAAGCTGAACTAGCCACTTTTGTTTTTTCCATCCCTTACCATTTTTATTTGAAAGAATGGTAGGCAAATTATGGTTATACAGGCTTGGGAGGCTGGTAGACATTTTCTTGAAGATAAAAGAAGTAAGCCTACTAGCTGAAGAAAAACTCCTGAAAGTATTTGTGTCCAGTGATAGAACGTTAGCTGTCAATCAAAAATTGGAATTTTGGATAACAAGTGTTTACCACTATGCTTAATAGCATCCTATAATATAAGGATTTCCTGGCGATGATACTAATGAACATGATTTTTTTGATGTTGTACAAATGTGTCCACACTTGTGGAATCTGAAATAAGCCAGTGAACTAATATTTCCAAGTGACCAATGAGTGCTTTTATAAAGTCATATGTGATTCAAAGTGACATCCAGAGAGCAAGATGGCCCACGGATGTCCTTGTAACAGGATGCAAAAATTTTGTTGTAGGGCTTCTGGGTTGCACCTTCAAGGAACTACAACCTATGAAGTTTGGTAGAGCATCATGGATGACTCTTGGCAATTCTCTGCAAAGGCTATTAATGTATCCCTCCTTTTTCCAACTACAGATTTCTGTGAGGCTGAATCTTCTTCATATACTCCAACCTAAACAACATATCACAATAGATCGAATACAAAAACAGATGTGAGACTCTCGTCTCCCATCAGGCCAGACATTAAAGAGATTTGTAAAATTAAAGGCATTTCTCACTAATTTTTAAATTTGTTTTAGAAGATGGTTATTTTCCAAAAAGATGTTTTATAGGTTAACATGTCATAGGATCTACTCGACCTAATTTAAAAAATTCCCTGGTTTAAATCTTAGTATGTTAAATATTGATGGATGTAGTCTACTTACACAAAGATTTTGGGCTCCCCCATAATTCTTAGAAGTTTAAAGGGGCCCTGAGATGATAAAGGGATGGGAGTTCTGGTAGTCCATCACTTTGTCATTCTGATGGGGGAAAGGAGGTGAGAACCACAGAGAAAGATGGAACATTGGTAATTGCTGGGATACGTTGCCAAGATATAAAAGATAGTGTGGAAGAAAGTGCTTACAGACAAGAGAACAACGAAACAAACAATTCTTTGTTGGGAGTGCTTCTCTTGAATGTTTTTATGACCTGGAAATGCAGTTGTCATCAGGGGAAATTCTCAGCTTGAATAATATATGGCGTGATGCAACTTACCAGAAACGAGTGCTTTACTTTGTTATTCTCAACTTAAAAAACCCTCCATATGCATCTCCATCACTTGTCTTTTTGGGAACACACAGAAGAAAACAAGAGCAACAACAAAAAAAGAGCCATAGCCATAGGCAAATATGTGACTTATAGTAATTAGAGTTGGTTAACTGTGGGGCAGAAGTCCAGGGTCCTGGTTCTCAGCCCAGGTGACTATAGGAAACAAGAGAGACAGGAGACCCTCAGTAGCAATGTTCTGCTGAGACAGATGTGACAGAGAAGCGCAGGATGCTTTAAAAAATGTGTCCTGCAGACCATGTCACTGTCAGACTCAAGAAGGCTCAGCCAATCAGAACTTTCCAAGGACCAGTGACGTTGAACTTCAAGTTATGTACCATTGTTAGAGATGCTTGGGAAGAGAAGCAGAAGGGGTCCACATTCGGGGAAGTGGCAGAGAAGAGGGTGATGTGGATCTGGGGTAGAGAGTGCGGTTGTACAGTACACTATTCACCTGGAGTCACCATGCATTTTATAGATGTTATTTTTAAGTAGTCTGTACACCCGGTATGGGGCTTGAACTTACAACCCCAAGATCAAGAGTCAAATGCTCTACTGAGTGAGCCACCTGGTGCCCCATCACTAAACATTTTAAATGAGAGAGATCAAGGTCTCAGAACCTGGACCTGGGCTAGAGAGGCCCCAGAACTGGACTCCTCTAGCCACATACCTCCCCACAGGACAAAGCATCTGCAGGGCCAAGGGGGCATTCTCTCACTTAGCCCATGCTGCTCACTTGTAGGCCATACTCTGGGTTCTAAGTTCCTGGCATTTTCTACACAAATAGCCCCCATCCTGTATCCTGGCTGGGCCTGTCCCGAGAGGGTGATGCTCTGTCTGAGGGATGGCGATTTGAAGGGAGGGTGGGGGAGTTGGACATTTGGTCTGCAGTGCCCCCGCTCCAGCACTTGAAGTCCCTTGTGATATGGATGGAACCAAGAGCCATGGGTGTTTATCCTCATCTGACATTATTCCCGCACAAAACTCTGAGGAGTCTAAGACTTGTAAGTCAATTTGACCTTCTCTAGTTCATCACCTTGTCGTCGTCAAGGTAGGGAGACAGAACATACTTTGTTAATGATGAGATTCAATTTGGACCCTTGTCTGGGGCCCCATGGGTGTTAGGGGCAGGTCTGTCCAAAACCATGTTTGCAGACCTACTAACTGACCTTTAGTCTTGGTGAGCCATGGTCTCTGTCTCCAATCATTTCGTATCCAGAAACTCAAACTGCAGGATCACGCCCTTTGCTCACATGGTGAATTCTTAGCAAAATAAACATGTTTGTATCTGGGCATTATTTCAGAATTTGGGTATTCATTAGAGTTATCAAGGGGTCAAAGAACTTGTCCCTGGGGAGGAATCAACTAGGCCAGTGGGCCGTTTCCAAGCTAGTGGGTGTAGAGTAGATGACCTCTCAGGAGTATCCAGCATGCTTTCCTTCATTGTTGCTGAAATCTTCCCCACACATCAGGCCAGACAGATGGCTGCCCCAGAGCAGGGCCACTGACTTATCTGCAGCTCGCCCCCGTGAGCAAGGCCTGCTGACTCAGAGACTATCAGACCCAGTGGAGCGGCGCATGGAACCAGAGCTCCTCAATCATGACACCGTCTGGGTGCCCGCCATACATTGGAGACATGCCTGTTGACTCACCCTCCCAACAGCAGATGGCTCAATTAACAATCAGAGCTGTGGCTACCTCGGGGAGTTAAAGATAGGACGTTCTAAATCTTTGCGAGTCGCTCGTAAATGTAGCTGCCATTATAGAGTGTCACCTATGTGCCACTAGGTACTTCGTGGTCACTCTTGTCGTAAATTCACAGAGCGCTGTTCTGAGCCAGCGCCGTTCTAAGCATTTCCAAATGTTCATTCATACAGTCCTGGTAACGAGCTTGCGCGGTAGGCATGGTGCTGAATTCCATTTTATAATCGATGAAATGGAGGCATAGAGTGGGTAGGTATCATGTCCAGGGTAATAAACTGGTGGGAAACTGGGGGCACAAACTGCAGGCAGCCTGCTTCCAGGGACTAACATACCGAATCCACCCCGGGAGCCCTTCAGGGCAGACACCATTATCCCTGCATTTCAGGAGGTGGGGACATGAAGCCAAACACTCTATGCTCCCCAGCTTCCCTGGGTGAGTGAGTTGGCTACGGCTGTGCAGCAGGTAAAAGGTACCAGGCTTGAATCCTGCCCACTGAAGCAGCTGGACTGTGAGTGCCCCCTTCCCCTTTCCTGAGCATTCTGGATGAGCAGGAGTTGGCCACCTATTGGAAGATTTTGACCCTTGTCCAGGTCAGGCCTGTGTGCCATTTCCATTTTGGGCTAAGGGCCTACAGATGGACTGGGAGAGGCCCCGTGATCACTTCTGAAACGACTGAGATCCGGGAGGGGGAGAGACAGGCATTGCAGGGATTTCACTCAGCCTCGTTGCCTCATGGCTTGGAGACTTTTGGTTCCTGAGCATGCCACTGATGTATGTCTCCGCCGTAACCAGGATGGTTGAAATGCAATGCTTCACCGTCCGGTGGAGAGAGCACTGGTGTTTGGACACCGGCAGGACTCGAGTTTCCTTGACCTCCCGGGGACTCCTGGTTTCTGCCTGTGCAAAATGGGGATGATGCTGTCCCTGCTGGGTTGAAGTGAGGACAGGCACAGAGCAGGCAGCCCGTACAAACGCTGGTGTCCTCTCTCTTCCTTCAGAGCCTCACAAGGACCTGTAGCCAACTCCCTGCGAAGGGGATCTGGCAAGTGAGAGGAGTATCATGCTAGCTTCTCTATCCCCTGGACTCCGGAAAGCAAAGCGAAGATCTCCCGGCCAGCATTGCGGCCTGCTGAGTCCACTGACGTAATGGCTCAGGCAAGAAGGCCCGGCTCTGCCTGGCCCTGAGCCTGGGCTGTTGAGCCAAAATGGAGGAGCCAGGAGGTCTGGCCCGGGGAGGTCTGGCCCGGGGAGGTCTGGCCAGCCTTTCTCTTCAGGCCAGGGACTGCCTCTCCATTTTCCCAGGGCGGCTGGGGGGCTTTTGCAGAAGTGGAATGGGGAAATTGGTGCCAAATTTCTCTCATTCTATCCCGTGGGCTGTGTTTTGTGTTGTCAGATGAAGACAGACGAGCGGTGAAGCCATTCCTGAGGAGCAAATCAGAATTGACAGTTTGCCCCTGGGCCAGGACCACAAAGGGCCAGGCAGCCAGAATGTCGCTGTTTTTTGGTATTCTTTAGGGGACAGTAAGGAGCCCAGGTCTAGAAGTACTTCTGAAGCATTTCCTTTGCTCTCTAGCCTGGCTGGGAGGTAAGAGAGGGAGCCGGAGCATATGCTCCGTATTGATTTGCATTTGCACACTTTCCTGCATCCATTATCGCACCTCATTAGGGCTTGGAAGGGGAAGCAGAGCCAGTGTGGTGGCAGCATGAGCTTTCCTGAGCCCCGTGGAGAATTGTCCCAAACAGTAAATGAAAGTTGCGAGGGCTGGCCAGGAGCCGGCAGGTGGCTGGACGCCTCCGGGCCCAGGCCCAGCTTCCAGGGGTCCAGCTGCGCCTGTGTTATGTGGCCCAGTGAAGGCACCCCCCGGGCCTGGTGGCCCTGTGATGGATGATCCCGCTGCAGCTTGCAGAGTCTCCCCGAAGCCCCGAGGATCCCCACACATCTGTACTCCCAATTTGGCATTCCTTGAGCTGTAAAGCCAATGGTTAGAAATAAAGCCACTCCTTCCCTCTTCCGTGGAAGGGAAAGGCTGAAATTGACCACCTTTTTAAAAGGGGTTGGGGGACAGAAAACTATTGTTTGGTTCTTAATGAAACGGACCTAAGGAAAATCCCAAGGTGAGGGGTCGATTAAGAAGTGGGAGTGCGGGGGCGCCTGGGTGGCTCAGTGGGTTAAAGCCTCTGCCTTTGGCTCAGGTCATGATCCCAGGGTCCTGGGATCGAGCCCCGCATCGGGCTCTCTGCTTGGCAGGGAGCCTGCTTCCCTTCCTCCCTCTCTGGCTGCCTCTCTGCCTACTTGTGATCTCTGTCTGTCAAATAAATGAATAGAATCTTTAAAAAAAAAAAAAAAGAAGTGGGAGTGCAGTGATGGGCTAGGCGGTAGGGGGAGACTTGCCTGCATCACTTTCACACACACCCCAAATTTATAACCAAATGAACCCAGTTGTATTCTGCGTCCGTGTGTCAAAAATATACATATGTGTATGTATGTATGTACAAGTATATAATCAACCCCATCATTAAAGTGTAGGTATAGAAGTGGCCCAGGCCTTGCTAGACTTCCAAACATCCCTGCCCAGAACTGTACTCAAAAGCCTAAATGAATGTTGCTTTCCATTCCTGCCCTCCACCACCTTTTTTAAACAGGGAGAGAGAGAGTGCAAACTGGGGTGGGGGGAGCCAAATGGAGAGGGAGAGAGAGAATCCCAAGCAGCCTCCAGACTCAGCATGGAGCCCAGTGTGGGCCTCAATCTCACAACCCTGAGATCATAACCCGAGCTGAAATCAAGAGTCAGAAGCTCAAGCGACTGAGCCACCCAGGCACCCTGCTTTTCATTCTTTGATGCCTGTCTTAGAGTTTACTTCCAAGACATTTCTCCCTCCTTAAGTGGGGACCTGGTTTCTAGACCTGGCTCTGTCACTCGTCAGCTGTGTGAGCCTGAGCAACCCAAATGGACCCCATCGAGCCTCAAATATTTCCTCATCTCTTAAGTAGACGGCGCCATATTGATTGACCTAGTTACGGTGTGGACGTCGGTGAAAATAAAATGACCCAACAGTATTTCCAACATGCTTTCATGGCAAGGCGCTCTGTAAAAGTCAAGCGGTATCATTTGGGAATGAATAGAGCCATTTTTCTCCCTTGCCTGTGAAAAATTGTCTTTATTGATCATCTATTGAATCTTTTCCTTAAGGTAATCTGTACTAGCTCTGGGTCTGTCATCAAGAAAGCATTGCAGGCCAAAAGTTTGTCTTTGAAAATAAAAGGACTCCTTTATAATCTTCCTCTGAGGGGAGGAATCAAGGAAATTCAGGGCTTGTTGTGGAAGGCTGTGGAACAGTGAGGTATTTCGTGACTGTTCTTGCTTTCATCCAGAATGGGAAGTAGGCAATGGAGCAGCGACTGACCTGCACAGTGGTCCGGAGGAGAGAAGGGTCCAGGCTGGGGGAACATCAGGAAGATCATGGAGACTGGTGACAAGAGGTAAGGTCTCAGCCAGCCCTGGGATGTTGGCACAACCCAGGCACAGGATGAGAACATCATTTCATAGATTCTAATTTCCACTAAAGAAACCCAACTCCTGTCAGGACTGCTTTTCACCCTGTGTCCTCTGAGAAAGGTTTCTCACTGGCTCTTGTTTTATCAGCTCTAAACTAAGTGGTTCACAGCGCCATTTGCTCTCAGGTAACTTGAAGAGAAATCATGAGGCCCTAGAACGCACAGTACAGAAAACTGAGGTGGAGTAAGGAGTAAAATCAGGCATCGGGATGACAACAGTTTACCCTCATGGAAAGGAATATTTCGCCAACTGTTCCCATATACTTCCCTTTCTAACATCCCCTCATTACCATTTTAAAACATGTGCTTATTCAGCTGCTCTCCAATTCTGCAGTTTGGCAAAGTAAAGTTGGTAGTATTAGGCCTTCTGTTATAACTCAGGTGTGAGGCAAGTGGGTCCTTGTCAAAGCCAGACATGGGAGGGGCCTGGAAGAAGTTGGGGGTCCAGTTATAGAGCCCCTGCCTTGGGCAGCCCCAGATACACAATGGGGAATGAGATACCGGATGGGATTCTTGGGGTGGTTGCAGACCAGGGCATCAGGCAGCCTGTGGCTTCTGTTCCCAGACAGCAGGAGCACTCTGCCTTCAGCTTGGAGGGTGGCACCCCATCCAAAGAGAAGCCTCTAGAAGACCACACAGAGGCACAATATCCAGACCAGCCATATGGACTGTGACCCAGTTTGGGCTTGGGTTCTAGATAGGGCAGCAGTGTACTCAAAGGAGGCGGCAGTGCCTGTGGCCTGCTAGGATCAGGGGCTGAGCAGAGCTTGGCCACGGGTTTCAAAGGAAGGTTTGGGCTTGAACCTGCTGTGCCTAGGCCGGGGGTGGGGTCCAGTTGGCAGGCCGAACAAAAGCCCAGCTATCTTGATGGGACTTCTAGTAACAGATCAAACCCCTGTTGGGTGGCCTTGAGTATTTGGTGTTGGACCCAGGATTGGGGCTGTCTGAATCTGAAGGATAGGTCTTATAGGAGATGCCCTACAAGGATTTGGAGAAGATAGAGGCTGAGCTTTGGTGATAATATGGCTCTCTCAAATATTATTTGCTGCTATCCAGTGACAGAATTACAAAGCAGAGGACATTTCCTCTTGAAAAAGAGTGTCTTTATACTTTTAACACTACCTTGGATAAAGATGGGGCACAGAATGGCTCTGAGGGTACTTTACCCTTTCTACCCACCCCACCCACAATCATGTGTTTGGTAGGCTGGTGGCTGAAGTTGAGAGTAGTCAAGTAGCATGGCAGGGGAAAAACACATGGGTTCAAATGAGAGTTTTGACCTTGGCCTCATTAACCCCAGGCTTTATTTTTTAAATTTAATTTTTAAAATTATGTTAGTCACCATACAATACATCATTAGTTTTTTTTTTTTTTTTTTTAGATTTTATTTGTTTATTGGACAGAGAGAGATCACAAGTAGGCAGAGAGGCAGGCAGAGAGAGAGAGAGGAGGAAGCAGGCTCCCCACCAAGGAAAGAGCCCGATGTGGGGCTCGATCCCAGGACCTGGGATCATGACCTGAGCCGAAGGCAGAGGCTCCAACCCTCTGAGCCACCCAGGCGCCCCACATCATTAGTTTTTGATACAGTGTTTCACGATTCAACGTTTGCATATAACACCAGTGTTCCATGTGCCCTCCTTAATACCCATCACTGGGCCAACCCATCCTCCCAGCCCCCTCCCCTCTGAAACCCTCAGTTTGTTTCCAGGAGTCCATAGTTTCCCATGGTTTGTCCTCCCCTCCACTTCCCCCCGTCATTTTTCCCTTCCTTCTCCTAATGTCCTCCATGCTATCCCAGGCTTTAATCAGTTGAGTCAAACTCTCCATTGGATGGGAGGTAGTTTTGATAACTGCCACTGTTTTGAGGAGGCAGAAAGTGCAGAGAAGTTCTATCATAACTGGGGAAGGGGCTGGCAGGGCTCATGAAGGTGGTCGGGCTCTGTTGGCCGGGAGGCGGGGCAGTGGGGAGGTTTGGACCAAGGGTCAGTGTTGTATAAAGAGGAGGACTTCCCTTGGAGTTAACAGAATCTGAAGCCACAGGAACTTGACTCTTGGATCTCCAAAGTGCAGGAGGTCTAGCCTTGTTTGAAAAAGGTCTTAGGTTCTGAACAACATCCTGTTCTCGAGAATGACAAATGTACCTGGCTCAGCTGAATTCATTAGGTGTTTTTCTTAAGTCCCATGATTCTTTGGCCAGTATTAGCTGAGTAAGGACAGCGTGGGTGCCTGAATAGTGTGTATGTCCTGCGAAACTCCCCGAAGCACTTAACACGACCTGTAAATAATGCATAAGGGTGACCAGGGTGATGATGAGGTACATTTTCTGGGCGTAAACTCATATGTCATTATCCCGCTGAGGAAGTGGCTTCCTGTTAGATTGCTAAATTATTCTTTTTATTATATTTAAGGCACAATGTTGAGTGATTTACTCATCTTTGTGATTAGGCCAGGTGATTAGAGAACCTTGCAGTGGCTCTGTTCTTCCCCTTGTAGAACACGCTCTCGGGGAGTCTGAAGGCGATGTGCTGCTTACCAAGCTGAGAAACACTTATGGTTAGCTCTTAATATTTTTGCAAAGTGAAAAGAAAATGAAATATTCTCCAGAGAGTGCCATCAGTAATGTTTGTGTAAAAAGGTAGCAAAATTCCAGTGGCTGGTCTAACTGCGTGGAAAGATGTTATACACTGAAAATAACAGTTCTTCAAAATATAGTTATGAAGAGTTAGGTTGGACATCTCAAATTTCTGAAGGCTTGTTCTAATACGAACTTGTAAGAGGGCGAGTCTGATGCTAAAGTGGTCTCCTCTTGGCCCACCAATGCAGACTTCATTGTCAGAAGGGTTATCTATTTTTCATCTCTGCTGTTCCGAGTCACCCATAGCTTTCCCTTCAGAGGTGGAACTGCCCTTGGAGGTTTCTCCACGGCAAAGGGACATCCAGAATGCAGTGTTTTGAGCACAGTCAAAGCCTTCATTGAAACTTTTAGGAGCAGCCTCTGTCTGTAGCCTTCTGCCCTGTGGGCAGTTTGGGGAGAGGGAAAGGCAGGCAATAACTAGTGTCTTCAGTTGTGATCCGGTTATCTCCAGGATCATGCCATTTTATCTCGTGTGTGTGTTTAGCATGCATATCCTGGTCCATGTGTTTGGGGGAGGATAATGGCCAGGAAGATGGCAGAGCAGAGGGGTACCCTGCGATAGAGGGGTTGGCTCCCATTCCCAGCTCCCAGTGTGGTGAGACAGGAACAAAGATGCAGCAGTTAAATTTTATTCACACATAAATTTTTGATTTTTCAGTGCCAGAGCTTCTTAAAATGTTTTCTCTATGAACCCTTGCTTTGAAATCCTTCATCTGCCAGGCTGATCTATGGAAGAACGGCACTCATCATATCTTGACAGTATCATTGTTCTCTTGTTGGCTTGATGTTCTAGGCAATAACAATAGCAACAGAAAGAAAAAAGAAACTTGGATTGGTTGGTGTAATTTCACAATGGTTTTATGTATAATTTCCATTGGTATTTTTGAAATACTAAGAATAATTTGATGAGCTTATTTGATTTCCTTCGTAATTTGTACAAGTCTAGGCAGGTGATACAGTAAACTACTCTCTGATTTAATATGGCTGCTTCAGATCTCTTGTTCACAGACTGCTTCCATAGGGCTATGGAAGGCTTCCAGCCTATATGGGATTCACAGAGCAGCATCTGCCCTTAACAGATGCTCAAGTCTTAGATCTTTAAGTGTTGGTTAGCTCTGGTTTGTTTGTTGGTTTTGTTTTTAATATCAATTGGCTTTCTGTGAACTATCGCATTCTTAACTCAGTAATATGACTCTCCATGTCCCCATCATCATCCTTTAGCCAAGAATATTGTGGCCCTGATGCCAGATCCCAATTCATGTACAGCAGGGTTTTAGTTAGATATGGTGTTTTATTGATTGATTAATTGATTGATTGGTGCAAAATGGTGGTTTATTCAAGCACAGGGACAGGACCCATGGGAAGAAAAAGGTGCTGCATCCGGGTTTGTGAGATAGGGTTGTTTTAAAATATTTCTTGAAATTCCCTATGTGGTATGATATACCTGCAAGATACTTAGCAGACATCGGCCTTGGGGAAGTCTCTATTCTTAGTGGTGATACTTGGCAACTTTGAGATCCTGGTGATTTCAGTCTTAAAGATGCATGTTTGTGTTATTGGGCTAGTTCTGCTCCGAGGATTAGCAGAGAGCACTTTATTGTGCATTGATGAAAATGCATGAATTAGTGGACCTGAGGGCTCTTGTGCAGGTTTAATGGCAACAATGGAACAAACATTGGCACCATGTTTGTTCACCAGTAGAGTGAACCAAAATGACGTGATAGTTCCCACTGTAATGTTCCCAGAGACATAGCTCCAATAATTTCTCATTTATGCTATTCACACATCTGACCTTCCCCTGGTGTAACTCCAGCATTCTAGGAAAAAAATCATTTACGTTAAAGGTGACACTACTTTCTCTTGGCAAAGAATTCATTAGCCAGACAGGTGTTTATGTCACTGTCAAATTGTAATTGCTTTGTTTGTTTGTTTCTGCCTATGGGAATAACACAAGCTATTAGATGTTAATAAGCAGCAACTAACTTCCTGTGACCTTTTCCGAGTTTAGGCATCTGAAAGAAACTGCAGCCGTTATTTCAAGGTTGCTTCTCATTCTTGGTTTCTTTCTACAAATTTAAAATGGTGGGAGCCTGGAGGTAACCTCAGAGGAGTATGCTTAGGGGGCTGGTTGAAAACTATCTATCAAGAGTATAAAATCAATGCAGGAGGCAATTGGGAGCCTCTCATTGGAATGAAAGACATCCAACAGCACATGAAAGAGTTGATTGCTGCTGTATAATTGTATATTGAGGATCAGGAAGGAAGAAAAGCAGGAGGGCTAGATTCACAAGAAGGTTGGAGAAGTTGATGCACAAGTAAAAATGACACGGAAGTTGAAACAAAGGGGGCAGAGGGATACACTTAAGTCTTATCATTTGGGAGAACTTGGCCTTGTTAGGCTGGTTACGTAGGTAAAAAGAAAAAAAAATCAAAGATGTCCCCATGGTTAAAGACATGAGGGAACAAACTGGAAAGGCCAGCCACTGGGACATGATGAGTAGAGGGATAGAGAGGGAACACACAGCTGCATACTTTTAATGGCAGTGAAGCATGGGAATGGAGAATCTGGAAGGTTAGAACTGAAGGAACCTTAGCAGTCACTCAGACTGTTCATCCCAGAGGTAAGACTGTAGCTCACCAACATTCAGTGAGTTGGCTAGTTAGTGACACATTTGGGAATACTGCCCATGTTTCTTGGTTTGTGTTTTCTATCAAGGTGCCTTGTCAAGGTCTCATGGAATATAAACGTGGGAGAATATAATTGTATTTGGGGCATCCATGGAGCAGGTCAAACCAGAGGTCAGGATTGTGTTTATTAGGGTGGCCACCAAAGGTTTGAGTATGAAGCAGAGTTCAAGAACAGCTCCTTTCAAAGCGGACGTAGAAGATGGAAGATGTATTGGAAAAGACATTCAGCTTAGAACATTCAGCCTCAAACTCCAACAGTAGGACTGTGTGCCTGCAGGTTTCCTAAGTGGGTGTGGGTTCCTGGGGAGCCCAAACCTGTGTGGAACCAGGGTTGGGTGGGGGACACAGGTTCTAGGGCTCCTACTGAGGGGACTCCACTTAGCTATAACATCTCTAAGAATTTTTAAGTGATCCTGTAGGAGGCCCCCCAAGGCTGGCCAATATGTTACAGTGCTAGGTCACATGTATCAGTTGCCTTGGTTACTCTGACTAGAGATTTAAAAATTAGCATGGCAAACCTGGGGACTCCCACTGAACTGTCAGATAATCCGGGAGAAGACTCTGGAGACATCATTAATTCAGTAAGCTGGTCAGAAGCCAAGACTGGCTATTTTGAGAGCTTGAGGGCTCCTCAGGGGGAAGTAGGGATGAAGACTGTAGTTAATAGGCAGTGACTCCGAGGGTTGACCTTGACTTCAGGGGACTTCGCTGGGCAATCTGTGTCTAATGTGAGTGGCAAAGCAGCTCGTGAAGCCCCAGTTGAATCTTTCCCTGGGAACTATTTCTGAGGGGAGTTTCCAGCTCTGCTTGGTAGTCCTTGAAGAGCTTGTTGGGGCTGGGCCATGATATTTCATCTGCTGGACTCTTTGCCTGGGTGGGGGTGGTGGTGGTGGAGCATCTGAGCATGGCCCAGTTATGTGTAAGAAGCTCAGGGAACATAGTAGGGCTGGTTTCAGAGGGTTTGTTAATGTAGTGATTTCAGTGGCAATATAGCCTAGTGATGAAGAGTGTTCAGACTTAACTTTGGTACATTAGTTCTGTAAACTTGGGCATGTTGTTTAACCTCTCTGAAACTTAGATTCTTTATCTGTAGAATGGACATAATAACTATACCTATGGCATTGGGATTTAAGGATAATTAAATGAGACAGTGGGGGTGCTTAACCCTTTGCCGAGCTCATAGGAAGCCTTCCTTAAAATGCCAGGTATTGTTTTTATTGTGCCTTCTGGTGAGTGAGAGTCTGGACTCTAGTTTAAAGAGACCTTTGGAATTCTCAGCCCTCGAGTGCTGAGCAGCGGTCTCATCTCTCAGAATATAGCAGGAAAAGTTCTCCCGGGCTTAAAGGAAACCCATGGACTTAAGCCTCAATGAAGTCAGAAGGAAGAAAGAACATGGACATAACAGATGATCTCAGCACCATCTCCCTCTACCCCTTTGAAAAATGGGGTTTGTGTGTACTTTTCATGATTCTGAACCCTGGTCCCCAACATGGAGTTTCCATGAGCCCCAAAGATGGGGCTCTCTGGCTTTGGGTACCAATAGGAGCACCAGTATTTGAATGTTTAGGGGAGGCAGAGATTAAGAAGATAGCCTACCTTCAGTGGGCCAGGAGCAAGAGGCAAAGACCACATGGTGTGTTTGTGGGCACTTGAGATAGAGGTTTTCAGAAATGGCTGGGAGGCAGAAGGCTTCACTTCTGGGAGGATCCCAGGGCGAGGGTCCTGACATCAGAAGATATCACTAGGACTGAATTCTTGCTACTTCTGGGCAGTGTGTCTCTAGAGAGTCAGGACCCTGGGGGATGAAGCATGTGCCAGTAGGGCAGGTCAGTAGGGCAGGCATGCCCACAGAGGGGGCAGAATCCAGGGACTCCTGAACAAAGAGTTCCTATTGGCTGTGGAGGTGTGAAGAGTCACCACCACTGCCTTCCACTCACTGGCTCTTTTTAAAGTGCTTCGTGTTGAGAAGTAAAGAAATATGACCATTTCACTGAAGGACACCAGTTTCTTTTACAAAATAAGTTGTATTTATGTATTCAGTACTTTGCTAAGGGCTTGGGAAGGGAAGACAAGACCCCCAAGTCATGAGTTTGAAAGAGACAACAAAGAACTGAATGATTTTGTATCAAGGGACATAAACTTTTGGATGGTAGGAGAGAAGAAAGTTGAGATGGGACAAGGGAGAGAGAACCAAAATATGGATTGGAAACATGTTGCAGGAACCTCATGAGTGTCTTGGTAAATGGGACCAAGGAAGACCAGAAACTGTGATGTCTCATATTTTACTTTGAGCTGTTTCTCTTGCTAGATTCTCATTCCCTCCTCTTCTCGAAGCTTTCAGTAATGTCAGCATCTCCCCTGCAGGTGTTAGTGAGCTTGTCCAAGAATGTATGCAAGCCAAGGGATGTGATCTCGATCACTGGCTGGGTAGATGCCATGAGAATCACCCATTGGCCAGCTCTGTGAACTGTGCACTTGAGAATTAGGAGGAGAAAAAAAAAAAGCAGGAGCTCGGGGTGGTCCCAGTTTCTTAGATGTTTCATTTGCTCCCAAGGCAATGTGGAGAAAGAGACATTTTAAGTACTGACATGAAAATAATCTCTTTGACAAAAGTCTTTACAATTGCCAGTTTTCTTAGGCACTTAAGAATTCCTTCCTTTTATGAGACAGAAACTCAGTTGAGGGAAATGTTCAGCAATTACTGTCAATAAATAGATGGGACAGGGACATACTGTGTCACTGCTCTCGAGATGGACCCTGCTTCTGGCGACATTTTCTGAATCACCATGTCTGGTGGGATCTTAGAGCTCCATTAGCATCTTCTTCCCATAGATCACAATTTCCCCCAATCTGTTATCAGTCCAAAGGCAAGAATTTTGCATCTTAGATTTCTCAGAGATCTTTATACAAAGTGAAACCAGGTTCAGTAGAATGGTTCCAGATCTTTCTAGTTTTTTTTTTTTTTTTTCCCCCAGAGGGATGGAGGTTCATGGCACTCCACACTAGTCATTTGTTTGTATCTTCCAGTGCCTACTGACTTAACCATCCTTGGGTTTCAAGCGCCACGTCCAAATGTCAGCCTTTCCAAATCTCTGTCTCATCAAACAGGGCTTTCTCTTCTCCCCATTTTTAGTTCATAGATGAGCCATCCCTGGTCTCTACCTCCAAGAGATTTCTATTAGTTTACAGCTGTTATGAAAAATAATGAGAATTTCCACATTCACACCTGCATCCTAATGGATATATTTCCTAGTAAAAGAGCTTTTATGCTAACCTACAAATGAAGATACCTTTAAAGAAATTAAAAATAGAACTTCCATATGACCCTGCAATTGCACTACTGGGTATTTACCCCAAAGATACAGATGTAGTGAAAAGAAGGGCCATCTGTACCCCAATGTTTATAGCAGCAATGGCCACGGTCGCCAAACTGTGGAAAGAACCAAGATGCCCTTCAAAGGACGAATGGATAAGGAAGATGTGGTCCATATACACTTTGGAGTATTATGCCTCCATCAGAAAGGATGAATCTCCAACTTTTGTAGCAACATGGACGGGCCTGGAAGAGATTATGCTGAGTGAAATAAGTCAAGCAGAGAGAGTCAATTATCATATGGTTTCACTTATTTGTGGAGCATAACAAATAGCATGGAGGACAAGGGGAGTTAGAGAGGAGAAGGGAGTTGGGGGAAATTGGAAGGGGAGGTGAACCATGAGAGACTGTGGACTGTGAAAAACAATCTGAGGGTTTTGAAGGGGGAGGGGGTGGGAGGTTGTGGGGAACCAGGTGGTGGGTATTAGAGAGGGCACGGATTGCATGGAGCACTGGGTGTGGTGCAAAAACAATGAATACTGTTATGCTGAAAATAAAAAAAAATAAAAAAATATAAACGATATATAGTTTTAATATATAAGTCCCCTTTTGGGGTTCCTGGGTGGTTTAATCTGTTGAGTGGTCAACTCTTGATCTCAGCCTCAGCTCAGGTATTGGTTTCAGAGTGGTGGGTTCGGGCTCTGCACAGGGCATGGAGCTTACTTAAAAAAAAAAATGTATCTAAACCCCCTTTTAAACTCCTTTCATTTCCAGCTATAGTACATATTTACTATTTACTCTTCCATTTCTTAAACATCAAATTCTACATAAAAAGCTTAAAAAGCAATATGCCCTAAATTATCAACTTCCTCTTTTATCAATCCCTTGTTTCTAATTTTCTTTCCATTTGAATCCTATCTGACAATTTCCAGTGGCGTCAGAATGTTACGCCTTTACTATGAATGATCTTTGAACACAAGAGGCATGCCAAGTAACTCCCACAGATAAGTTTAAAGAGTTTAAATTTCTTTAAAAATGTTTTGAAATTTGCTTCTTTTTATGTAATATATTTATATCATTTTGAAAAAGACATTAATATCTTATAAGTACACAGTATTGACTTTTCTAGCTTAAGCCTAATATATTTTGCTAAACAGAGTATGTGGGAGAATAGCAATACAGAAATCATTGTTGTTTTCTGTCATGTCTTCAGAGGACAAGATGGCTGAGTTGTTGTTGTTGCTTTAAATAAAATAGCTCATAGGATATTCCTTTTTTTAAATATTTATTTATTTGGCAGACAGAAATCTCAAGTAGGCAGAGAGGCAGGCAGAGAGAGAGGGGGAAGCAGGCTCCCTGCTGAGCAGAGAGCCTGACATGGGGCTCGATCCCAGGACCCCAAGATCATGATCTGAGCCAAAGGCAGAGGCTTAACCCATTGAGCCACCCAGGCACCCCAACTCCTAGGATATTCTTAAACAAAAAAAAGTGTTGGATCCTAAGGCTCTGGGTGGACACATCCCTTTGACTGCAACTCTAGTGAGTTTGTTGGGCAAGACCACAGAAGGGGCAGAGCAAGTTTCTCTAAGCAAGGGGCCCAACGCAAGCATCCCACTCATCTAGAGTTTAAAGGCTGTATAGTATCAGAGGTGGAGGATGGATGCGAGATCCAATAAGAAATGGGAATGAGTCTGTCAACTGTATCAACACCATCAACTTGGCTAGGTTTTAATCTATCAGGATCACTGGTCCAGAAGAATATCAGGTTCCTCTTTCCTGCTAAATCCTTCCACTCCCAAATAATTAACTATAACCAGTAATAATATAGGGTCATACCATCCATGTTCTGGGATGACTTCCAAGAGAAAACCCTCAAAGAGAAATCCTATTTAAAAATTTTTATTTATTCTTGCAAAGTATTACATGATCCTGGTCCAAAACTAAAAGTATACAAAAGAAAATTCAGTGAAAAAATAAGTCTTTCCTTTATGTCTACCTGAACCACCCAGTTCTCCTTTCCAAAGATAGACATGATTACCAGTTTTGTGTGTATCTTTATAGGGGTAGTTCTATGCATTTGTTACTTTAAAAAATACATAGATACTGTTATGTACCTTGATTTTTTTTGTCTTAATATAACCTAGGAATTCCATACCATCTCATTACACTTAGAGTTGCTACAGAAAATGGTAATTGTTGCCTCTATCCTTAGGTTTTTCTGTTAGTTGAATAACTGTGTTGTAGTTAAAGATGTAAGAAACAGGATTCTATAATCTGAAAATCAATGACTTTCATATTGTATTTTTCACATTTCTTCTTCAAGCACAGCCTTCTGATGATTTAATATAAAAACTGAGACTTAAAAATACAAAACTGTCTTATCCAGCACCATATTTAGATTCAACTTCTAATTCAATTGTAGTTTTCAGTAAGTAGATGAAACACACAGACAAGATAAAAAAACAAATAGATCATCCCATTGAGACTTGTGAAATAGGAAGATATATCATCAAAATTGCCATAATATTCCTGATAAGACACCTCTGGGGCACTTGGTAAACTAACAGTTTCCCAAGCTTCTCCCTGCCTAGGAGAGCTCATTCAGTGGGTCCAAGCGGGGGATGGTTTATAGCCATTAAAAGTATACTTCAAGTTACGGTATTAGTTATCAATTATTACCTCAAATTACCTCAAAATTTCATGGCTTAACATAATCATCATTAAGTATTATCTCTCTCTCTCTCTTTTTTTTTAAAAAAATATTTCATTTATTTATTTGACAGAGAGAGAGTGAGATCACAAGTAGGCAGAGAGGCAAGCAGAGGTAGAGGGAGAAGCATTCTCTTCACTGAGCAGAGAGCCTGACGTGGGACTCGATCCCAGGACCCTGGGATCATGACCTCGACTGAAGGCAGACACTTCAATGACTGAGCCACCCAGGTGTCCCTAAGTATTATCTCTTATGATTTTTGTGGTTCAGTTGTTCCCGCAGAGTATAGTGCCCATGGCTAGTCACTTCTTGATGCCTGGGGCCTCAATGAGAAGACTCAGGTCGGGGCAGGAAGCACCTGAGGGCTGTTCACTCCGTGTCTGGTAAGTGATGCACATTGTCTGCTGAGGGTCTGGATGGCACCCATATAGGATAGGACCTCTGTATGTGGCCTGGGTTTTCTTACAATAGGGTGGCTATGTCTCGAGGGCAGTTATTCTCAGAGAGAGGTATGGGACAGTACTAGGCAGAAGTTGTACCTATGTCCTGGCCTCAGAAATGTAATAGCATCACTTTGACCAGACCTCCTAGTCCATTGGTTGGGGCAGTCAACCTCTCCCTGCACCAGGTCAAAGGAAGAAAACCTAGATCTCATGTCCTGGGAGGAGAAATACTCATCATATTATAAGAAGAGCCTGTGGGATGGGATAAATATACAGGTGTGGCCATTTTTGAAGAATACTCTGTCTCCGGCCACTCTATGGCCACAACAATTCATATTCTCTTGTGTATAGAACACACCCATTCCCTCCCCTGGGACTTCCAAGTCTCACCCAGTTATAGGATCGGGCTTAGGATTCGAGATTAGAGGGTAGACTGTGTTGGCCAGACTCTAAAATTGCCTGTCCCCAGGAGCCTTATCTCCCCTGTGACTCCTGGCTTTGTGTAGTCTCCCGCATTGGATGAGGCTGACCCACGTGGCCAAAAGAATACAGCATGTCTGAGGTGAGTGACTTCTAAGGGCAGGCTGTAAAAGGCATTGTGGCTTCTGCTTGGTCTGTCCTGCTCTCTCTCTGGGAAGTTGGCCCCATGGCTGTGTGGATGCCCAACAGCCATGAGATGAGGAACTCAGGCTTTCTAACAAAGCCACTAACTAACGCATCAGGCCATGTGAATGAGCCAACTTTGAAGTTGATATTCAAAGTCCCTGGTCTCGCCTTCCAATGACTGCAGCCCCTATGAGTGTCTCGCTATAAGCTCTTGAAAGAGTCCCAGCAAGAACTGCCAGCCATGCCTCTTCAGAATTCTTGTCCTGCTAAGTTTTGAGGTGACATGTTTCATAGCATTAGATAATATAGCTCCCCAGGTAAATCTCATTGTCACCAAAAATTGAGACCCCTGGCTTAAGACTGTACTGGTTATGCAGATGGAGTTCTGACCAGAGGCATGGAGGAACACTTCATCACCATAAACAACCTTGTCAGCGATCAGTTGTAGCCACTTGAAGGGGAAAGTGATGATTCTGCCTCTAACTACTGAGATACAGCATGGAACAGGATGGGGGCTTTACCCCCAGAAAGAAGCAGGGTGTTTAGCTACATTTTCAAGTATTTTGGGGAAAGCACATCTGGACCACAGGTCAGTCAGGAAGAAGAGTCCACATTGGACAACTTCATGCAGATTTTGATTTGAGTTTGTCTTGGCAGATATTAGCCTTAATTCCTTCAGGAGTAGAACTACAGAACATTGTGTTTAAATCTTCCTTCTGAGATGAGGTCCCCATGCAAACAGTAGTTTCCAACCTAGTTGTTTATCCTGCAGGCTGCATGTCACTTAGTAATTATCCTCCCAGGGAAAGTCTACTAGATCAATTCTGCTCCTCACATCCCTATAGTCTGTCAGGCAGTGGGGCTCTAAGTGTTTTTGAAGGTGTGTAAACAGTCTTCCAGGGAAAGAGTTTATGGTGATACCAGCCACTGACTATATTTTCAGTATTGTAGGTTAACAGGGTCTGAAAATATCAAACAGTGCTTAAATATTCCATGACTTTTTCCTTTGGAAAGGGAGAACTGAAATGTTGGACCTGATGTTTTGTTTCATGGTAGGAATAATATAAAAAGTTTTAGAAGGTATTATGGAGGGCACATATCGCATGGAGCACTGGGTGTGGTGCGTAAACAATGAATTCTGGAACACTGAAAAGAAATTAAAAAAAAAATTAAAAAAATAAAATAAAAGGTAGAATTAATTAAAAATTGAAAGGTAGAATAAATTTTCCCAGAGGGAGTGGGAAGTGGGTTTATACACCCAAGAATAAACTTAATATAATAGTTGCATCAACCATTGGCTGTTGTCTTTTTTATCTGCAGCCTTTATGCCCTGTACTATTGCCCAAGATTTACTCAGTTAGTGATAATTACATTATATCCAGCCTAGGTCTGGGTGATGATGGAGGACCATGGCTGTTAAGAACATATTCTCTGCCATCTAGTAGCTGAGGATTGTGTAGAAGAAAGAGACACATAGATGTCTATGATATAAGATCCAGGTGACATTGAGTGATAAATGAGTGCTTGGATATCCTGAAAGGAGATTGTTTGAGAGCTGGTTCTTAAATAATAGCTAAGAGTTTTGCAAGTTGTACATAAATAATATGTATTCATAATATGTATGTATTTATTACAGAAAATCAAGCCGATACAAATAATTAAGAACAACTGTTATTCAGCCCCATAGAAACAATGCTATTGGGAATTTAGTGATATTCTTTTTATTCTGTCTTTCTGTTTAGTTACCTAGATAATATCAATCTATGTACTACATTTGAAAAATAATACTGGTATTACATTATATCCCTTCTGTTATTTTTTGATATATAGAGAGCGTATTTCTATATTGACAAATATCTCTCTATGTTTTTAAAATGACTGCATATTTTGTTATTAAATACCCTATTATTGAAACATTTATGTTGTTTCCAGTTTTTCCCATTACAAATGGTGATGATGTAAACATACTTTTAGCCAAGTTTTTTCTTCATATCCCTAATTTCTGTAGGATAAAAATCCCAAATGTGAAATTTTTGGATTAAAGTGTATGTGAAATTGTAAAGCCTGTTGACAGTTGCTCTCCAGATAGCTTGTACTGGTCACACTTCCATTCGGGATACGCATAATTTTTATAGCAGCAGTGGAGAGGGAAGACATTCCAGGCAGAGAGAGTGGTATAAGAAATAGGATTGATGGAAAGTGTCTAGAAAGTTTGGCTGAAGCACAGGTTCTGTGCAGGATAGTGGCAATAAATGAAGGATATATGAGACACTTGGAATGTGAGAAATAAGGTAATGTCAGAGGTAACTATAAGGTTTGGTGTCCCCTTGAAATGATACTAAATTTCACAGGTGACTATAGGGTTAGGTTTACTTGAAGTGATACCAATATTAAATGAATTGGGGGAGCCATTGGGTTATGAAGGTTAGAAATAAGAGTGCTAGAGGAGGAAGATAGTAAACTTGCTTTGGATATATTGTATTTAAAGTGTTGGTGGTTAATCCAGGTAGAGTCTAGTGGAAAATAGGAGACTTCAATTTGAAAGAGAGATCAGTCCTGGAGAAATGAAAGGGTTGGGTGTAATTTTAGAGATTTTTTTGGTTTTGAGGGCTCTCAGATTGATGAGATATGAGGAAGAGAAGATAATAGAGTATTCAGCTGAGTAGTGATCATTGATTTTGATCATTGCATGCAGGTGCCAACAGAGGTTGGTTTAAAAAAAACACCAAACACCCAAAAGTATTAGAGATTTCATTGCCTAGTGCCTGCATAGAGATGGGTATAGTGATTGTTCCCAGCACCCAGGCCTGAAAACCTCATAATTCAAAGTGCTCTAGGTAAAATAAATAGATGGGTCTTGCCTCACTGTAGGGAATGATTTGCCCTGGAGTTAGCACTGCTCTGGTTCTGATTAATAGATCTTAAAAGAAAAACCTGAAAGGAACAAACTGTTCCTGAAGCCCAACTTCTTTGTGGAATGAATCGCAAGCACATTTATAAGAATACAAAAAAACTGAACATCTAATAAGGTACTATTTACAATGGCTAGAATTCACGAAAAAAAAATATTAGGCATGCAAGGAAGCAAGAAAATACAACCTCTAATGAGGAACTAAACCAGTCTGTTGAAATTGCCTCCAAACTGATAGATACTAGAATTAACAGATAAGGTCATTAAAATAATTATGGTTCAAGACAATAGGTAGAGACGTGGAACATATGAAAAAGGCCCAAATTGAATTTCTTTTATTTATTTCTTTCTTTATTTATTTGACAGAGAGAGATCACAAGTAGACGGAGAGGCAGGCAGAGAGAGAGAGAGAGGGAAGCAGGCTTCTTGCTGAGCAGAGAGCCCGATGTGGGACTCGATCCCAGGACCCTGAGATCATGACCTGAGCCGAAGGCAGCAGCTTAACCCACTGAGCCACCCAGGCGCCCCCCCAAATTGAATTTCTAAAGATGAAAACTATAGTGTAAGATAAAAATTGTTTGTTTGTGATTAATTGCAGATTAGAAATTTCAGAAGAAAATGTTAGTTAACACAGAGGGCACAGAAAAAGAGACTATTCAAAGTGGAACACAGAGGGAGAAAAAAACCAAAATGAAGAGAACATTAGTGAATTGTGGAGTATTGACTGCAAGCTGCCTAACATATGTATAATTGGAGTCCTCAAAGTAAAGATGAAAGAGGTGGGGATATGAAAAATGTTTGAAGAAATAATGGCCACAGTGTTTCCAAATTTGATGATAATTGTAAATTCACAGGAGCTCAATAAAACTCAAGCACAATAAACATGATGAAAAACACACCAACATATACAAATTGCTCAAAACCAGTGATTATGAGATCATCTTCATGGTAGCCAGAAGAAAAGGACATGTTGTATAATGGGGGACAAAGATAAGATTATAGCAGATTTCTCATAAGGAGCAATAGAAGCAAAAAAGACAATGGAGCAGCTGGGGAAAAAAAGCTGTCAACCAAGAATTCAATGTCCAGTGAAAATACCTCTCAAAAATAAAGGCAAAATTAAGATTTTTAAAGATACAAAAAAACTGATAAATTTTATTCAGCAGCTCTTCACTTTAAGATATGTTAGAGCTAGTCTTCAGGTAAAGGAAAATAATACCTTTTGGAAATATGAAACTACAGAAAGGAATAAGAGCATCAGAAATGGTGAAAACACACTAAATATATAAGAACATTTTCTTATTACTTAAACTTTTTAAAATGATAATTGATTGTTTACAAGGCTTTTTTCTTATTATTCTTTTAAAATAACCAATAACCAGTCACCGTTTAAACAAAATAATGCCAATGCAGTGTGGATTTGGCAAAAATGTGAAAGAAATGTGTAACAAGAATAACACAGAATGGGGAGGAGTCAAGATGGCGGAGAAGTAGCAGGCTGAGACTACTTCAGGTAGCGGGAGATCAGCTCAATAGCTTATCTAAAGATTGCAAACACCTACAAATCCAACGGGAGATTGAAGAGAAGAAGAACAGCAATTCTAGAAACAGAAAATCAACCACTATCTGAAAGGTAGGACTGGTGGAGAAGTGAATCCAAAGCGACTGGAAGATAGACCATGGGGGAAGGGGCCGGCTCCCGGCTCCCGGCGGAGCAATGGAGCACAAAATCAGGACGTTTAAAAGTCTGTTCTGCTGAGGGACATCACTCCAGAGGCTTAACTGGGGTGAAGCCCATGCAGGGTCAGCGCCGCCTCAGGTCCCGCAGGGTCACAGAAGGATCGGGGGTGTCTGAGTGTCGCAGAGCTTACCGGTATTAGAACAGGGAAGCCGGCTACAGAGACAGAGCCGAGGAGTGAGCTCTAAACTTGGGGTTACCTTGAACCGGTTGCAGGCTCGGTCAGCTCGGAGTGCGGCCGGAGGCCAGGGTGACGGGAGTCATTGGGCGCTGTTCTCTGAGGGCGCACTGAGGAGTGGGGCCCCGGGTTCTCGGCTCCTCCGGGCCGGAGACTGGGAGGCCGCCATCTTCATTCCCGTCTTCCAGAACTCTATGGAAAGCACTCAGGGAACAAAAGCTCCTGAAAGCAAACCCAGCAAACCCGAGCGGATTACTCAGCCCGGCCCCGGGTAAGGGAGGTGCAACTCCCCGTGGGGCAAAGACGCTTGAGAATCGAATCACTACAACAGGCCCCTCCCCCAGAAGATCAATGAGAAACCCAGCCAGGACCAAGTTCACCTACCGAGGAGTGCAGTTTCTATACCAAGGAGAGCAGCGGAATTCCAGAGGAGAAGAAAGCAAAGCATGGAACTCATGGCTTTCTCCCCATGATTCTTTAGCCTTGCAGTTAATTTAATTTTTTTTCTTTTTCAAATTTTTTTCTCTTCTTCTACTAAATTTTTTTAACTTTTACCATTTTCTTTTTTAACGTTTTTTAAATAGTTTATCTAATATATATATATATATATATATATATATATATATATATATATATATATATTCCCTTTTCACATTTTTTATTGGCTTTCTTTTTTTAATAGTTTTTTTTTGTTGTTTTGTTTTGTTTTTTCTTTCTGAAACCCTTTTTATCACCTTTCTCCCTCCTCACGATTTGGGATCTCTTCTGATTTGGCTAAAGCATATTTTCCTGGGGTTGTTGCCACCCTTTTAGTATTTTACTTGCTCCTTCATATACTTTTTTTTTTTCCTTCATATACTCTTATCTGGACAAAATGACAAGGTGGAAAAATTCACAACAACAAAAAAAAGAACAAGAAGCAGTACCAAAGGCTAGGGACCTAATCAATACAGACATTGGTAATATGTCAGATATAGAGTTCAGAATGACGATTCTCAAGGTTCTAGCCGGACTTGAAAAAGACATGGAAGATTAAAGCAACCCTCTCGGGAGATATAAAAGCCCTTTCTGGAGAAATAAAAGAACTAAAATCTAACCAAGTTGAAATCAAAAAAGCTATTAATGAGGTGCAATCAAAAATGGAGGCTCTCACTGCTAGGATAAATGAGGCAGAAGAAAGAATTAGCGATATAGAAGACCAAATGACAGAGAATAAAGAAGCTGAGCAAAAGAGGGACAAACAGCTACTGGACCACGAGGGGAGAATTCGAGAGATAAGTGACACCATAAGACGAAACAACATTAGAATAATTGGGATTCCAGAAGAAGAGGAAACAGAGAGGGGAGCAGAAGGTATATTGAGAGAATTATTGGAGAGAATTTCCCCAATATGGCAAAGGGAACAAGCATCAAAATTCAAGAGGTTCAGACAACCCCCCTCAATATCAGTAAGAATAGGTCCACACCCCGTCACCTAATAGTAAAATTTACAAGTCTTAGTGACAAAGAAAAGATCCTGACAGCAGCCCGGGAAAAGAAGTCTGTAACGTACAATGGTAAAAATATTAGATTGGCAGCAGACTTATCCACAGAGACCTGGCAGGCCAGAAAGAGCTGGCATGATATATTCAGAGTACTAAATGAGAAAAACATGCAGCCAAGAATACTATATCCAGCTAGGCTATCATTGAAAATAGAAGGAGAGATTAAAAGCTTCCAGGACAAACAAAAACTGAAAGAATTTGCAAACATCAAACCAGCTCTACAGGAAATATTGAAAGGGGTCCTCTAAGCAAAGAGAGACCCTAAAAGTAGTAGATCAGAAAGAAACAGAGACAATATACAATAACAGTCACCTTACAGGCAATACAATGGCACTAAATTCATATCTCTCAATACTTACCCTGAATGTTAATGGGCTAAATGCCCCAATCAAAAGACACAGGGTATCAGAATGGATAAAAAAACAAAACCCATCTATATGTTGCCTACAAGAAACTCATCTTAAACCCGAAGACACCTCCAGGTTTAAAGTGAGGGGGTGGAAAAGAATTTACCATGCTAATGGACATCAGAAGAAAGTAGGAGTGGCAATCCTTATATCAGATCAATTAGATTTTAAGCCAAAGACTCTTATTATAATAAGAGATGAGGAAGGACACTATATCATACTCAAAGGAACTGTCCAACAAGAAGATCTAACAATTTTAAATATCTATGCCCCTAACGTGGGAGCAGCCAACTATATAAACCAATTAATAACAAAATCAAAGAAACACATCGACAAGAATACAATAATAGTAGGGGATTTTAACACTCCCCTCACTGAAATGGACAGATCATCCAAGCAAAAGATCAACAAGGAAATCAAGGCCTTAAATGACACACTGGACCAGATGGACATCACAGATATATTCAGAACATTTCATCCCAAAGCAACAGAATACACATTCTTCTCTAGTGCACATGGAACATTCTCCAGAATAGATCACATTCTTGGTCCTAAATCAAGTCTCAACCGGTATCAAAAGATTGGGATCATTCCCTGCATATTTTCAGACCATAATGCTCTGAAGCTAGAACTCAATCACAAGAGGAAATTTGGAAAGAACCCAAATACATGGAGACTAAACAGCATCCTTCTAAAGAATGAATGGGTCAACCAGGAAATTAAAGAAGAATTGAAAAAATTTATGGAAACAAATAATGAAAACACAACGGTTCAGAATCTGTGGGACACAACAAAGGCAGTCCTGAGAGGAAAATATATAGCGATACAAGCCTTTCTCAAGAAACAAGAAAGGTCTCAGGTACACAACCTAACCCTACACCTAATGGAGCTGGAGAAAGAACAAGAAAGAAACCCTAAACCCAGCAGGAGAAGAGAAATCATAAAGATCAGAGCAGAAATCAATGAAATAGAAACCAAAAAATCAATAGAACAAATCAACGAAACGAGGAGCTGGTTCTTTGAAAGAATTAATAAGATTGATAAACCCCTGGCCAGACTTATCAAAAAGAAAAGAGAAAGGACCCAAATAAATAAAATCATGAATGAAAGAGGAGAGATCACAATGAACACCAGAGAAATACAGACAATTATAAGAACATACTATGAGCAACTCTATGCCAACAAATTTGACAATCTGGAAGAAATGGATGCATTCCTAGAGACATATAAACTACCACAACTGAACCAGGAAGAAATAGAAAGCCTGAACAGACCCATAACCAGTAAGGAGATTGAAACAGTCATCAAAAATCTCCAAACAAACAAAAGCCCAGGGCCAGATGGCTTCCCGGGGGAATTCTACCAAACATTTAAAGAAGAACTAATTCCTATTCTCCTGAAACTGTTCCAAAAAATAGAAATGGAAGGAAAACTTCCAAACTCATTCACCTTGATCCCAAAACCAGACAAGGATCCCATCAAAAAAGAGAACTACAGACCAATATCCTTGATGAACACAGATGCAAAAATTCTCGCCAAAATACTAGCCAATAGGATTCAACAGTACATTAAAAGGATTATTCACCACGACCAAGTGGGATTTATTCCAGGGCTGCAAGGTTGGTTCAACATCTGCAAATCAATCAATGTGATACAGCACATTAATAAAAGAAAGAACAAGAACCATATGATACTCTCCATAGATGCTGAAAAAGCATTTGACAAAGTACAGCATCCCTTCCTGATCAAAACTCTTCAAAGTGTAGGGATAGAGGGCACATACCTCAATATTATCAAAGCCATCTATGAAAAACCCACCACAAATATCATTCTCAATGGAGAAAAACTGAAAGCTTTTCCGCTAAGGTCAGGAACACGGCAGGGATGTCCGTTATCACCACTGCTATTCAACATAGTACTAGAATTCCTAGCCTCAGCAATCAGACAACAAAAGGAAATTAAAGGCATCCAAATCGGCCAAGAAGAAGTCAAGCTATCACTCTTTGCAGATGATATGATACTATATGTGGAAAACCCAAAAGACTCCACTCCAAAACTGCTAGAACTTGTACAGGAATTCAGTAAAGTGTCAGGATATAAAATCAATGCACAGAAATCAGTTGCATTTCTCTACACCAACAACAAGACAGAAGAAAGAGAAATTAAGGAGTCAATCCCATTTACAATTGCACCCAAAACTATAAAATACCTAGGAATAAACCTAACCAAAGAGACTAAGAATCTATTCGCAGAAAACTATAAAGTACTCATGAAAGAAATTGAGGAAGACACAAAGAAATGGAAAAATGTTCCATGCTCCTGGATTGGAAGAATAAATATTGTGAAAATGTCTATGCTACCTAAAGCAATCTACACATTTAATGCAATTCCTATCAAAGGACCATCCATTTTTTTCAAAGAAATGGAACAAATAATCCTAAAATTTATATGGAACCAGAAAAGACCTTGAATAGCCAAAGGAATATTGAAAAAGAAAGCCAAAGTTGGTGGCATCACAATTCCGGACTTCAAGCTATATTACAAAGCTGTCATCATCAAGACAGCATGGTACTGGCACAAAAACAGACACATAGATCAATGGAACAGAATAGAGAGCCCAGAAATAGACCCTCAACTCTATGGTCAACTCATCTTCGACAAAGCAGGAAAGAATGTCCAATGGAACAAAGACAGCCTCTTCAATAAATGGTGTTGGGAAAATTGGACAGCCACATGCAGAAAAATGAAATTGGTTCATTTGCTTACACCACACATGAAAATAGACTCAAAATGGATGAAGGATCTCAATGTAAGAAAGGAATCCATCAAAATCCTCGAGGAGAACACAGGCAGCAACCTCTTCGACCTCAGCCGCAGCAACATCTTCCTAGGAACATCACCAAAGGCAAGGGAAGCAAGGGCAAAAATGAACTATTGGGATTTTATCAAGATCAAAAGCTTTTGCACAGCAAAGGAAACAGTGAACAAAACCAAAAGACAACTGACAGAATGGGAGAAGATATTTGCAAATGACATATCAGATAAAGGGCTAGTGTCCAAAATCTATAAAGAACTTAGCAAACTCAACACCCAAAGAACAAATAATCCAATCAAGAAATGGGCAGAGGACATGAACAGACATTTCTGCAAAGAAGACATCCAGATGGCCAACAGACACATGAAAAATTGCTCCACATCACTCGGCATCAGGGAAATACAAATCAAAACCACCATGAGATATCACCTCACACCAGTCAGAATGGCTAAAATTAACAAGTCAGGAAATGACAGATGCTGGCGAGGATGCGGAGAAAGGGGAACCCTCCTACACTGTTGGTGGGAATGCAAGCTGGTGCAACCACTCTGGAAAACAGCATGGAGGTTCCTCAAAATGTTGAAAATAGAACTACCCTATGACCCAGCAATTGCACTGCTGGGTATTTACCCTAAAGATACGAACGTAGTGATCCGAAGGGGCACGTGCACCCAAATGTTTATAGCAGCAATGTCTACAATAGCCAAACTATGGAAAGAACCTAGATGTCCATCAACAGACGAATGGATAAAGAAGATGTGGTATATATACACAATGGAATACTATGCAGCCATCAAAAGAAATGAAATCTTGCCATTTGCGACGACGTGGATGGAACTAGAGGGTATCATGCTTAGCGAAATAAATCAATCGGAGAAAGACAACTATCATATGATCTCCCTGATATGAGGGAGAGGAGATGCAACATGGGGGGTTAAGGGGGTAGGAGAAGAATAAATGAAACAAGATGGGATTGGGAGGGAGACAAACCATAAGTGACTCTTAATCTCACAAAACAAACTGAGGGTTGATGGGGGGAGGTGGGTTGGGAGAGGGGGGGTGGGGTTATGGATATTGGGGAGGGTATGTGCTATGGTGAGTGCTGTGAAGTGTGTAAACCTGGCGATTCGCAGACCTGTACCCCTGGGGATAAAAATATATGTTTATAACTTCCAAAATAAAAAAAAAAGAATAACACAGAAGAGGATGTCCGGTTGGCTTAGTGGGTTAAGCATCTGACTTATGCTCAGGTCATGATCTCATGGTCCAAGAATTGAGCTCTTCCTGAAGCTCTATACCCAGAGGGGAGTCTGCTTGTCCCTCTCTATCCTCTCCTGCTCCTACCCCCCTCTCTCTCTCTGTATCTCAAATAAATAAAATCATTAAAAAATAGCACAAAAGTTGTGAGAGGAGTAATAGTAGCCTATGGTTAGAAGGTTCATTTCCTATATATGAAGTGGTACAAGATCACTTCAAGATGTCTTCTACACCCAAAAGCAACCACCAAAATTAGCCAAGAAAGGATCTATTAAGAACTGTAAAATAGGGCGGTGGGAGGGGAGTGGGGTGATCGCTGTGCGGGCGGCGGCGGCGGGGCCGAGAAAAAAAAAAAAAAGAACTGTAAAATAGTTCAAAAGAAGCAGAAAAAAAGGAAAAAGAAACAAAGCACAGGTGAGACAAGTTAAAAACAAATAGCAAGATGATAGATTTATACTTCACAATTAAACTTAGACTTAGTGATCCCATTAAGTGTGAATGGCCTAAATACTCTGATGAAAACACAAATAGCACCAGATTGGATAAAAAAAACAAGACCCAACCATATTCTGCCTACAAGAAACACATTTGAAATATAAGGACACAGATAGGTTACAAGTAAAGGATGGGAAAAGATTTATTTGTTGACACTAATTAATATCAGGCTATATTAATATCAAACAAAGTACATATTAGAGGAAAGAATATTACCAGGATAAAAGAAGGTCGTTTCTTAAACAGAAAGGCCTTGATGCATCAAGGGTAGATGATAACTCTAACTTACCCAGTTTGAACAATGAGGACACATTATCACACATGACAGAAAATGCAGAGTTATCTGCTTCCAGAGGCATCTAGTTCAGTAGCTTAATGACAACATCAAGGACTCAGTTATTTCCCTATTTCTGCTCTGCCATTCCAAGGATGTCAGCTTGGTCCTCAGACTGTCTTCCCTAATAAATGCAAGATGGCTACCATCATTCTAGGGAAAACATCCAGTAGGAAAAAAGGAGCCTCTTTTTTTCTGATTGCCCCAAACAGACTTCTCCTCAAGTGTCATTAATCCACACTGGGTGCCCTGCCTACCTATAAACTAAAGCAGCAGCAGGTGGAATGGTATCACTATGACTGGCTTACATCAGTGGTCAGGAAACTTCATCCGGAAGGGATCAGATGTCAAATATTATGGTTTTGCAGGCCGTATGGTTTCTGTTGCAACTACTCAGTTGTGCTATTATATCATAAAAACATTCATAGACAATGTGTAAATGAGTGATGTAGTTGTAGTATATTCTTATTTGCAGAAGCAGCCACTGGGCTGGATTTGACTTGTGAGCCATAATTTGCAGACTTCCTAATTAGACTAATGACCTGGAGAGGGAAAAGGGCTACCTTCCTTGAGGGTTGGATACTTAAATAAAGTTGGTTCTCTAAGCAAGGGAATTGCAAGGAATGGGTAAGTGATTAACATATCTGTCACATGCTGTATCCCCATTGCTCTGAAATACAGCTGTCAGATGCTCAAGACTGGTTGAATGGATGGCATGGTGACTGATTCACAAACTGATATGGTGAATGAGCACCTCTGCAGACAGCCTCAGTTTTAATCCTTTGAGGCTAAGGGAATTGTTTTCAACAGTTGTCTCTCCTTGTGCTAGGTTTCTTGCAGACCCTTGAGGTAAGGTTCTTCTCCTTTACAATTCTCACATGATACAATTGGGGTAAGCTCGAAAGAAACCAGGTGAGGGAAAGAGAGATCATGGTGCTGAAGTCACATCCTTACTTCCCCAAGATGATATCCTTGCTTCTCTCAAGTCCCTTAACATCAAAGTTTCTCAGCTGCAGCAGCAGCAGCAGCACAAATAATAAATTAAAAGGGAAAAGATCAAGCATGGCAGCACATGGCTGAAAGGCTGAATTATGATGTTATGAAGAAAGAGGAAAGGATCCTCTCCTCCCCCCCCTGCTTTTAAACCTAGGGTTATATTTCTTCACTTGGTTAGTGAACACCATTCTGTTTTCTCTGCAAATGCATTCTTTCTGAACTGTGAAAATTTGTGGGTGCCTGCTGGGATGATTCATTTCCCAGAAACATCCAGCAATGAGGGAGTCATGTCACCCCTTCTAACTCTAGGGTTGGGGCACCCCTTCCTGCCACTAGCCAGAAGTTATCATACTCATGAGCCATTTGTTGTTCATCCAGCCACTATCCTAAGGAATTCTGAGCCAGGAAGGCACTTTGCTCAAGAAATGATAGCTCAGTAGTTAGTTTTTAAATGATTTTATTGCTGGAATGAATTCTAGGAGACGAAATCTCAGGGTCAATTATAAAAATTGTCTACAGAAGTAAGAGCTTTCAGGAATGTTGCCTTTAAATTAACAGAAACAGAATATCTCAAACATGCTGAAGTTGCTGATCCCAGTTCTATGCCCCTTACCTTCAGTGCAAGGACACTGCGGTATGATCCAGTTAAGACATAAGGAACACAGTGACATCTGGGCCCAGGCTTCTGGGTTCAAATCTCAACTCTGTTATTGACCTGCCTTACAACTTCAGTCAAGTTGATCAAACTCTCCAAGCCTCTATTTACTTTGCTAGAGGTCAGATGAAGAGACTCCAGCTTTGTTGAATGCAAAGGAAGGGATAGTGGTGGAACAATAGATATAGAGACCATATTATTGCAATAACAGCATGGAGAATGGAAGTCATTAAGAATTGGAAATGGTGCTCTGGTGGTTATCCCTTCCCGTTCTTGTTTTGAACAGAGAAAAAACAAAGTGTATTTCCTGGGCTCTCTGGCTCAGGAAGCAAAGGTGTGAGCAGTTTGCCTCCATTAGGCCCACCCATTTGACTGGGTTTCTGGGGAAGCCAAAGTGGGATCCCATTTCTGGCCGTCTCTGCTGAGACCTCTGTGCCTTCTCAGGATTTGGTTTGTTTTTCCATTCTCTCTTCTCAAAGTGGAGCCTTGAAAAAGCAAATTCTTGAATCTGTGTTTTAACCTAATGTAAACACTGGTTTTGTCAGACAATGATATGAGCCAATCTGGGGGAAATTTTAAGGAATAGCATAAGCATTACTGTGAAACATTTTGCAGAAGGTTAAATTCTCTGAATCTGATAAATAATAATAAATATTTCTATTTAATTCATGTATTTTCATTTCAACTATTTAAATCACTTTAATTTACATAAATATGTGGTAGGTTCCTGAATACATGGTTTTCTTCAATCGAGAATTACTATTTTGGCTACTTTTTCCATATTAGATTGATATATTTATCATTATTCACGCTTTCAGGACAACACTGCATATGGTTTTCTTTCTAAAGTCTTATTCTCAGCTTCTCGAATTAGTCTTGTTTTGGTTCACAATGGCCAAGGTACGTAGAGTCACTGTCTCCAAAATTGTTGAGATATTGTTATTCTCTGTCTTTCCCAAAAAGAATATTAACTAAGGAGTTTAGGGTGGTTCCTGGGACCAGGAGGCCTTCTCTGTAACATGGTCCATGAGTTACCCTTAGTCTCTTCTTTTACGTTTACTGACTGGAGAGTGAAGTACATTTTTTTCACATGTGAATTTCTATCATTTTAAGCGGGGCTTAAATCAGAGGCCTGAACATGCAGGACTCATGACAGAGAAAAGACCGAGTTGTTAAGGTAGAATGCCAAGGCCAAATGCCGTTTTCTGTTGATGGCCTTGAGAAAGTCGCTTTCTTTCAGTTTTATCTGTAAAATGAGAACAATTGAAACACTCATATTGTGGATTAATGAAGTATCAAGTTCAAACCTTTATGCGAAACTGCTCTTTGGTATTTGTCTAGGTGTGTAGGGCTCAGTTTCTTAGGGATCTTTGCTAGCGATGTGTATTGTGACCCAGAGCACCCATTGATTGACTCAATACCTCCTTGGGACAGTAAGAAAAACATTTTTCTCCCCCCAATGTTTGTTTTCTGGCCCCAAGGCTGTGGCTTCTCATGCCTCTGTCTCTGCTCAGGTACCCTTTTAAACTGTAGGAATTCGACTAAGATTCTGTCTCTCTATTCTCTTTTCTTCCTTCCTTCCTTCCTTTCTTTCTTTTCTTTCTTTCTTTCTTTCTTTCTTTCTTTCTTTCTTTCATTCTTTCTTTCTTTCTCTTTTTTAAAGATTTTATTTATTTTAGAGAGAGAGAGAGGGAGAAAGAATGCATGAGTGCACGAATGGGGGGAGGGGCAGAGGGAGAAGCAGACTCCCTGCTAAGCAGAGATCCTGATTCTTTATTTGATCCCAGGACCCTGGGATCATGACCTGAACTGAAGGCAGATACTTAACCAACTGATCCACCCAGGCACCCCTACTCTCTTTTCTTTCCCTTGATTTTATAATTATGAAATTTTTTCCTTTTTGCTTTTCTGTAGCAACTTCTGCATGGCTTTTGCAATATCATTGAATATCAGACTTAAAATAATAATCCTCCTTTATCGTGGAGACTATTTCTTGAGGAAGTCTTTAGATAGAGGGTGATCAAATCCAGGGTAAAGCTTTATTTTTATCTATTTCCATCTCACTTTGTTCCTGATGTAACAGTGACATCTTGTTCAATCTGCATAAGCGGCTGTGTAGAAGAGGAAATTGCAAAAGGAACACGAACCTCTATCATGCCTTTCACTAATTTATGCATGTGGGGTTCATTTCCTCCAGCAGAGCCCAGGATTAGAAGTGATGGATGCCTCCCTGGGGCCCCGATCCATCATGAGTTGAATGTTCTGCCACATCCTTAAGGAATAGCCTGGTTCTTTGAGATGCTGCTTTCCTTTCCCTCTTTATTTTCTTTATTGTCTCCTGTTTATAGGAATTCTCTTTCTTCAGTAACCTGGGCTTTCCCATGGCCCTGAATAATGGAATCGCTCCTTCTTGAATGTATTTATCCTTTCTTTAATGTACTCACTAAAAATGCACAGAGGGTCTACTCTGTGCTGGACCTTCTGTTAAACACGGAAAATAAAAATGTGAAAGTAAATTTGTTCCAGCCCTCAGCTTTTCCAGGCTTGGAGAGGCAGGGGAATGGATGAGCCAGGTGATGTTTCTCATGGTTCTATGTTGGAAGAGCTTGTCTCAGTACTATTGTTAGTGGAGAAATTTCATTGTTTTCACTGTGTGCCAGGCACTGTTATTAGTTCTTGGTATACATTCACTCATTTCATCCGCACAACGACATTAGGAGGCAGATACCATTTTAACTACTCCTTTTGCTGGAAAACTAGGCACAGAGTATTGGAGGAACTTGACCAGGGTCACAGAGCTAATGAGTATTTTTTTTTTCCCTCCAAAGGAAAGGGGAGCTGAAAGCAATGAGTCCGGAGTACTGGTGTTGGATGGTGTGTTAGTTAGTGATAGATAACGCTGTTGTGGTTTGGGTACAAGGACTGCCTTTAAAAGGTATAGATATTGGATTTCTACCTTGGTGCTCATGTGGGGAGGAGTCAGGGCCCAGGAAAAGAGGCAGAACTTAGATCCAGAGGAGGGGTCATTCCTGCCTTTCTGTGGGCCTTGCTTTTTTGGGTTTGGACTCATGCAGGCCCAGATACTATTATTCAGGGTTCTTCTACATGGCGGAGCTGCTGATTGCCTTACCTTAGGAATTCAGCTCTGAGTGGAGCCTGGGACTGGGGATGAGGGCTTGTGAGTTCCCAGAAGAACTCTTCTAAAGAAGAATTATAACAAGCCACAATTGGGTCAATAACGATGGCCATCATTTATGAACATGATAGCTACTATTTATTGAGTACTTCTCCAGCAGACAGGAGAATGTTCAATGCTTTGAATATATTAGCACCAACCTTTTAAGGGTACAGTGAGATAGCTATTATTTGCATTTTGCAGGTGAGAATACTGAGGAGTAGAGAGGTTAAATCATCTGCATAGTATTACACTAGTGAGCAAAGAAGTTGGCCCAAGGAATTGAGAAGAAGGCTTGCAGTCATGCTTCGTCCAGAAGTATTAGGGGAAGGCAGGACTGAGTGCCAAACTGGCACTGGTAGCCAGGGCCCAGGGGGGTAGAGGTGATCAGAACCAGTGTGAACATCAGTTCAGGAGGGGTCTTGAGTGCAGGAAAATTGAGGTGGGCAGTGGCAGCATAGCCGGTGGCCCCCTTTGTGATGATGAAGGAGGAGCTGGCGCACAGCAGGGGAGAGACAACAGCTGTGTTAAGGGCATCCTCATAGCAGATACCAACCGGGGCTGCCTGAGGTAGGAAAGCAAGTGTGAGGGCCAGAAAGAAGGCAGGAGGGGGCTACAGGCTCGTAAAAACTACATACACATCAATGTAATCAATGTACTCTCATCTCCCAGATATTTACTGAGTACCTATTTTAAGCTTGGTATTGTTCTAGACACTGGGGACTGAGTAGTAGAATAGAGCACACAATAATTTCTGTCTTCACAGAGCTTATATTCAAATAAGGGAGAAATCCAATAAAGAAGAGAAATAAGTGAAGGTGGTACATGGCATGGTAAGAAGTGATATGTGCCATAGACAAAGAAAGAAAGATAAAGCAGGAATAGAGGATAGGAGATGAGCGCGTGTGTGTGTGAGTGTGTGTGTGAGAGAGAGAGGGCAGGACTTTAATTTTAGATTAGAAGTCCAGAGAAGACCTCACTAAAAATGTGACCTTTGCTACAAGTCTAAGGTGAAGGAGGTGAGAGATGAACCACACATCTGGGGAAGAGAACGGTGGGCAGAGAAGGAGCAAGTGCAAAGCCCTTAGACAAGATAATTCTTGGCTGGTTTGAGGAATGGCCAGGAGGCCATGATGGTGGCTGAAGCAAGAAAGCAAGGGAGGAGGTCTGAGAAGGAGGGGCAGGAACAGAGATGATAAGGTCATATACATTACTGTAAGACTCTGTGCTTTTGTTCTATGTGATCTAGGAAGTTAATTCATGGCTCTGAGGGAATGTCATCAGATCTACATTTTGAACAAAAACACTCTGGGTGCTGCATTGGGAATGTGGAGGTCAGGGAAGAAGTAGGCAGATTGCTTCGGTGATGCAATAATCCACTGAGAGAAGATGGTGGCTTGGGCCAAGGAGGTGGCATGGTGAGTGGTAAGTAGTGGTCAGATTCTGTGTATAATTTGAAGATAGATACAAAAGTTTTTCTGCTAGATTGGATGTAGGGTATGAAATGAAGAGAAAAATATAGGATGCTCCCTGTGATTTTAGCCCGAGAATTTCAAAGAGTAGAATTGCCATATTCTGTGATGGGGAAGTTTGGGAAGGGCATGTTGGAGAGTATGTAGAATGAGGGGCTCCTACTTGAATGTGTCAACTTGGGAGGCCCATTACACATCCGAGTGCTGGTGCATGCTCATGTGTGCCCAAGATTGCTGAGAGAGAGGATACCTTGATTTGAATCAAAGCAAAGGAAGTAAAAAATGTGTTGACAATTCTTAGATGGAACAGACAATGCAAAGTCTTGTGATGTCATGTCGCTGATATTGCTTACAAGTTCTGGTTAGATAAATTTATGCTGGGGAAAGCCTTGAGCAGGGTAAGTCTCTCAAAAGAGTGGCAAGCATGGTGTACCCTCAGAAACATGCTTTTTTAAACCAAAAAACCACACAAATATTTTATTTATTTATTTGACAGAGAGAGAAATCACAAGTAGGCGGAGAGGCGGGCAGAGAAAGAGGGGGAGGCAGGCTTCCTGCTGAGTAGAGAGCCTGATGTGGGGCTCAATCCCAGGACTCTGGGATCATGACCTGAGCTGAAGGCAGAGGCTTTAACCCACTGAGCCACCCAGGTGCCTCCAGAAACATGCTTTTAAGAAGCAATGTCTTTGACTCACAGCTCTAAGAAGGAAATATCAATGTTATATATGTAGATGGTCTTTCCTTTCCTTTCTCTATGGTACCAGTAACTCTTCTGGAGCTTGCAACCAGTTACTAAGCTTTTGAGAACCCCTGCATTTTCATCATTTGAAAGTCCAAGTTCAGACATGATCTAGTATTCATCTTGAACAGGTTGAGAAGGTCTCTGGGTCAAGACTTTTGATAGATCTGGCTTTACTGCTTACTTTTCTTTCCACCTTTACATGGGTTGTCAACAACTTCTCAAAAGGTGAAATGCGTGATTTGATGCTATGCTTTTTCTAACATTTCAAGGCCCCTGAGTCTAACTACATTAATGGTAAAGAGGTGCAGGATAGAATATGGCAAAGATTTGGAAATGCCTTACCTGAAACAAGGATCATGTCTCTGACTTGGATCAGATATATTTGACTACAACTTGGAAGCCCGGAAGAATTCAGTCTCCTTCACTATTTACTCCGAAGCAGAGAGGGATTTATTATGTGGATTCTTGAGTCAGTTAATTTTGATTTATTACTGATAATGCTGTAGCTACAGGCAGAGGAACTCTCTTTATATATGACTGAAGGGTTCTAAAATGTTTCCAAGTTGAAAAATATCTTCTAGGGTCATCTGGGTGGCTCAGTCAGTTAAATGTCGGCCTTCAGCTCAGGTCATGATCCCAGGGTCCCAGGATGGAGCCCTGCATTGTTGGGCTTCCTGCTCAGTGGGGAGTCTGCCTCTCCTTCCCTCTCTGTCCCTCCCTCTGCTCATTGTCTCTCATATGAATGAATGAATGAATAAATAAAATCTTTAAAAAAATATCTTCTAGACCTGCTAGGAGGCCTGCAATTTTAATCGTAAAATGAGTTAAGGCATTTTTTCTGTAAGGTCATAGAACTTCAGTGCATGCTGATTTTATTAAATTCATATCTTGGGCATGCTACTTTATGAGATTACTTTATCTAGCAAGGTTCTTCATTACTCACTGCAGCTGCAAGAGGTAAGTTTTGAGAATAAGAGATTGGTGAGGGCTTCCAAATAGTGAGCCACTCATTTAAAGTAGAGTGTTGTGTCTGGGCTGTTGTTTCTCCCAGTGAGACTCTGAGCAGCAGGAAGTGACTAGGAACTTCAGAGACCAACCTTTAATGGGACTGGGGGCGACAGTAGAGGAGATGAGTATAATGGAAGATAAGCTTCATTTGTTTAATACCTGCTTTAAGCCAGCGCTGTTCAGCACACATGGTTTGCTTGAGAGTAAAATCAAATCATATCTTGTCTAGTCTTCTTAGATTATGGCTCCCACTGAAAACCTAGCAAGTAGAGGAGGTTGGGGGCATTCAAGAGAAAAACATGATTCCTGGACTTTGCCATGAATTCCAAAGGGCCCCTGGACATCCAGTGTTGTGCTGGCTAGCAGAGGGTTGAGTCACAGTGCAGGCATGCCTGGCCACCTTGAAATGAAGGCTGAAGGTGTGGAAGCCATTTATAAAAAAACCACCACCAGAGCACTTGTGACTGTTAAGATACCAAGGGGAAATTTCCCTGGTAGAAATTCCAGGGAAGATATGTCTCTGTTGCCTATTACCATTCTGTACCTTGTGTATATGATTTACCACTCTGTTAAAAGGTGCAAACAAAAGGTGAATGATAATGCTTGTGGATTAGTCTTGATGGCAAGCCTGAGCATGTCCTTGGTTTCTTACAAGGAAGGAGAGCACAGGTGAAGAGAAGTTAAGTGTCCCAGGGCAATCAGCTAGTGTAGGGGCCAGGGAGAGAATGAGAACTCCCTTGGGTTGGAGTAGACACATTCTGGAAGGGGTGAGACCATCCCATGATTTAGCTAAATCTTACTGTTGGAGCAAATTGATCTTGGATCTCTACAATCCTGGCCTACTTGTATAGTCCTAAACTGAATGGATTTGAATCTTAGGGAAACATTTTCAGGTTACTAGCAGGGCAGAAAGTTCAGTATTGATTTGTCTGGCAAAAATTTTTGCTACAGAAATATGGCAAATATTTTAAGAAGAATCTGGATCTGCTCTGTCCACTTTGGTAGCCACTGGACTCAAGTGTCTATGAACGCTAAATTAAATTAGTTAAAATAAATTCAGGTTCTTGGTACACTAATCAAATTTCAGGTGATCAATAGTCACATGAGGCTAATGGTTATTTCGTTGGACGGCACAGATATGGAACGTTGCTGTCCTCACAGAAAGTTCTCTTGGTCTGGCGATCTGGATCATGAAAAGCCACAGCATTTCTGTTTCCTTTAAGGAAAGGACAGACACAGGTGAAAATTATATATCTGATGCAGGTTAGGTACTTAAACACACTTCCTGGCTTGGCTGGGGGAGGATCTTAGAGTCTGAGCTGCATAACCAAGTAAGTACAAACAGCCTTTTTCTTCCATCTCCATCTCTGAAAACCTAAGCTAAGAGTAACTTTTGTTCCTTTGAGTGGTGGTTCTGCACAGATTTGTAGCATTTTGTATACATCCTAGAACAGAGATTGTCAAGCTGTGCGTCATGACCCATTAGGTTGTAAAATAAACCTGGTAGGTTATACTAGCATTAAGAACAAAAAAAAAAATAGATTATATAAGCACACTTTATGTGTAGTGGCAGTAAATATTTTGCAAAATTTTGATTCAGATATGTATATATGGGGGTATACTGCTTTACTGGGTAAAAGTGTGTATTTTATGAAGTCATGTTTAAAACTTGTTTGAGAGAAATCTCTGAAATTGATGAACTATGAAATGAACTGAGGCCCTAAAGTAAATGCAAGCAGCAAGTAAATGCTAAGAAGCTCATTTATTTATACCAAAGACTACTTATTAGGTCTTACTTGAAAGGCATTGGTAGAAGCAAAAGCTTCCAGGGCGTTTTGATCCCTTGGGAGATCTTTAAGGCAATTCTGTAGTGGTCTCTGGGGTCTGAATAGGTGCAGTGGGATAATGCCTGTTCTCGAATGTCCTTTAATAGCTAATAGCAAGTGCATTTTGGAAGGAGGTATCTCACAGATGTGAAATAGGTATGTAGTATTCAATCACATTCCAGTACTCCATTCCCTTTTTGTTTGAAACAGTTTTAGCTTCAGTTACTTGTCTCGTTTTCATGGATTTTGCTGGGTCAGGTGGTCTGTACGTGTAATTTGTATATATAATTTCACTTTATTAATTTTTCCTTGTGTGTCATTAAGCCTTGAGTAAGAGAGGCAGGGAGAGTTCTGTTCTCTGATACAAAAAGCCTTATGGTTTCCCTCCTGGTTCTAAGAAGTGTAGCACAGTGCTTCCCAGGATTGTAAACAGAAGGAATGTTCTTCTTTGTTCTCTGACTTCTGGATTTTCTGCCCAGGGTTGTTGTTGTTGTTGTGTTGTTGTTGTTGTTGCCTAGTTTGAGAAGAGAATGGCTAACGTAGTTCAATTTGTCTTGCTGGCTCCAACCCTCTAATGGCCAGAGGAAAAGGACACTGCTGAAGAACAGATACCAGCACACTGTATTTGGAAATACCATTCCCAACCCTAGAGAATTTCTGTGAGGATGTAACACTTGGCAGTGCTAGAGAATTCTGCTCATTTGCTTATTTGCTTGTTGTCTGATGTCTGTTGATGAGACTATAAGCTCTATGAGAGCAGGGACCTTGGTAGTCTTGTTGACCGCTGTCTTCACGTACCTGGGATGTACTGGGACCAAACAAGCATCGAGTGTGATCATTTTATGCAGTGATTCTTCAAGTGTGGTCCCCAAATTGGACACATTGGCCTCACTGGGGATGTGCTAGGCCCTTCTTGGGCCCCAATCTGACCTACTGCATTGGAAACACTAGAGGTGGGGGCCGTCTTTATTTTCACAGGTGACTCTGATGAAAACTGATTTTGACAATCTTGGGTTTAACGAGGCCTTAAAATGAAAGTTGAAGCAAAGGCATTATGGGGGAGTTTTGTATGCTCTTTTCACACGTAGGTGTTCTTAGGTTTCCAGCTAAGGTCTTACAGAGTGGGTTAAAAAAGAAGAGACTCAAACTGTAGTTCAGAGTAAGCTAGAAACTTACTCTATTCTAACTAACCCACTTTAGCGAGTGAGCTCATGTCTTGAAACCTTTGTCTGTCAGTTTTTGAATTCTTGATTTGAAATGATCTGCCCCTATTATGACTGGAAAAGAATGAGTACTAAGGGTGCCTGGCTAATGTTGATCATGGAAACCAACTCTGATAATAATTTAAAAATTTTTTAAAAAGTTTAAAACAATTTTTAATTTAAATCAAAATTAATTTAAATTTTACATTAAATTTTTAAAATTTGAACTAGAAATTCTCCTTATCAAAACTGATCGTGTGTAAATAGTGAGAAATGCCATTACTGCTGGTAAAGGATTTGTCTGAAATATTTTGCTATTATAATGTCTAAATGTCCAACTATAGAAGAAATAAGTAAACAGAATTATATAAGCTTGGGATTGTTATGTAACCAATCAAATATTCTTCAAGAATTTTAAGTGACCTGAAATGCTTAATTTCTAAAGGTAAACTAACAAAACAGTCCACAAAACATCACGTTTTATGGTAAGTATATATTTGTAAATAAAATAGTATAGAAAAAAAAGAACAAAATAAAGTCATAATATGGATAACTTTCTGGAATGTGTAAGACTGTTGATTTCCTTAACTTTTTTCCCAATTTTTGATTTGCTTACAATGAATATATTTTAAAATTAGAACAAAAATGTATATTATTCTTACAAAACACTAAAAAATTAAGAGAAACTTAGTCATTCTTCTACTGTGCTAGTCTACAGCTATGTTCATATGTTCGTATTTTGTTCTAATTTTAGTCCATATGTGTGTATGTTTTTTTATGACTGTATTGATTAATCAGATTTTCTCATTTTATAAAGGTCCTTAAATATGGGAACTTGAAATTTGTTATTTCTTAGTGTATTCCTTCTCAAACTGATATTTTAGGATTGCAAATTTCTTGATGCAGTCTGAACAGTTTCAGAACAGTTAGTGCCTGAAATGTATTTGAAAAAGGAACACATTGCATAGAACACTGTCAGATGAAGATGTGTTTCTAGGGGGTATTTCCGGAGTAAAAGAAAAGAGATCTGAATCAGTGAAGCCAACTTTTCCCAAGAAAGATAAGATGAGGATGGTACGTTGGAAATAAGAATGGAAGGGTAGAAGGATGGACAGAGGTCTAGAGAGGATCCCGAAGCATGACCCACCCTTCCATGAGGGTGGGATTGGGGTTCACACCCACAAATACCCAAGACCAGTTCTGTTCCTAAAGCCAAGCAAGTCATGGCCTCTACTTTTAGAAAACTTACTTGATTATTTTTCTTTCTTTCCTTCTTTTTTTTTAAGAGTTTATTTTTAAGCAATCTGTATACCCAATGTGGGCTTGAACCCACAACCCTGAGTTCAAGAGTTGCATTCTCTACTGACTGAGCCAGCCAGGGACCCCCATCACACCCACAAATGAACTATAACTCAGGGGGGGAAAAGAATGGAAGTAACATTCGAAGCCGGAGTCTAAGGGATGGAAAAGGAGATTTAGACCATTTCAAATTAACCAGGAGACATGTCTGGGATGGCAGTCCTTTAGAGCTCCTTTGGAATAAGGAGGAGGTTTTCCTTTGGAATAGCCAGTGTCTGAGAACTTGGCCTCCACCTTGAAAAGTACATACAATTCTGGCCACCACACAACATAATGGGTCTAATACTTTGTAGTTTTACTGTTTAAAAATACTTGTAAATCTTCAGTCCATTTGGAAGTTTCACTAATCTAGGAAGTCACCTAGTCTTCCCCCTGCTCCCAGATTGGTGGGTAGCCCTAATATCATTCATTGATTTGGAATGCCAAATTTATTACATACGGAGTCTCCTATGTATTTAGGCTTTTTATTTATTTATTTATTTATTTAGTGGATGTAATGGCATTTATTTAATTCTTTTTTTTTTGATGTAGTGTTCCATGATTCATTGTTTGCGTATAATAACCAGTGCTCCATGCAATACATGCCCTCCTTAATACCCATCACTAGGCTCACCCATCCCCCCACCTTCCTCCCTTCTAAAACTCTGTTTCCCAGAGTACATAGTCTCTCATGGTTCATCTCCCATTCTGATTTCTCCCCCCTTCATTTTTCCCTTCTAATGTCCTCCATAAGGAATACCTTATGTTCTACAAATAAGTGAAACCATATGATAATTGACTTTCTCTATGTGGCTTATTTCACTCAGCATAATCTCCTCCAGTCCCATCCAAGTTGGTGCAAACAGGTATTCATCCTTTCTGATGGCTGAATAATATTACATCATGTATATGGACCACATATTTTTTTTAAAGATTTTATTTATTTATTTGAAAGACAGAAATCACATGTAGGCAGAGCAGCAGGCAGAGAGAGGAGGAAGCAGGCTCCCTGCTGAGCAGAGAGCTGATGCGGGGCTCGATCCCAGGACCCTGAGATCATGAACTAAACCGAAGGCAGAGGCTTGAACCCACTGAGCCACCCAGGCACCCCTGGACCACATCTTCTTTATCCATTTGTTGAAGGACATCTTGGCTCTTTCCACATTTTGAATATTGTGGACATTGCTGCTATGAACGTTAGGATATGTATGGTTCTTCTTTTCAGTACATCTGTATCTTTGGGGTAAATACCCAGTAGTGTAATTGTTGGGTCATAGGGTAACTATTTTTAACTTTTTGAAGAAAACACTGTTTTCCAATGTGGCTATACCAGTTTGCATTCCCACCAACAGTGTAAGAGGGTTCCCCTTTCTCCACATCCTCTCCAACATTTGTTGTTTCTGGCCTTGCTAATTTTGGCCATTCTAACTGGTATAAGGTGGCATCTCAATGTGGTTTTGATTTGAATTGCCCTGATGGCTAAAGATGATGAACACTTTTTCATGTGCCTGTTAGCCCTTTGTATGTCTTCTTTGGAGACATGCTCATGTCTTCTGCCCATTTTTTGACTAGATTGTTTTTTAGGTGTTGAGTTTGAGGAGTTCTTTCTAGATCTTGTATATCAGCCCTTTTTCTGTAGTGTCATTTGGAGATAATCTCCCATTCTGTGGGTTGCCTATTTGTTTTGTTGACTGTTTTCTTTGCTGTGCAGAAGCTTTTTATCTTGATGAAGTCCTAAAAGTTCATTTTCACTTTTGTTTCCCTTGCCTTTGGAGATGTGTCTTGAAAGAAGTTGCTGTGGTTGATGTCAAAGAGGTTACTGCCTATGTTCTCCTCTAGGAGTTTGATGGATTCCTATCTCACATTGAGGTCATTCATCCATTTGGAGATTATCTTTGTGTATGGTGTAAGAGAATGGTCCAGTTTCATTCTTCTGTATATAGCTGTCCAATTTTCCCAGCATCATTTATTGAAGAGACTTTCTTCCATTGGATATTTTTTCCTGCTTTGTCGAAGATTATTTGACCATAGAGTTGAGGGTCCATATCTGGGCTCTCTGTTCTGTTCCACTGGTCTAGGAGTCTGTTTTTGTGCTGGTACTGTGCTCTCTTGGTGATCACAGCTTTGTAATACACCTGAAATCAGGCAATGTGATGCCCCAGCTTTGTTTTTCTTTTTCAACATTTCCTTGACGATTCGGGGTCTTTTCTGGTTTCATAAAAATTTTAGGATTGTTTGTTCCTGCATTTTGAAAAATGCCATTGGTATTTTGATTGGGATGGCATTGAAAGTATAGATTGCTCTGAGCAGCATAGTCATTTTAATGATGTTTATTCTTCTGATCCATGAGCATGGACTATTTTTCCTTTTTTGTGTGTCTTTGATTTCTTTCATGAGTGTTTTGTAGTTCCTAGAGTACAGTTTCTTTACCTCTTTGGTTAGTTTCTTGGTGCTATTGTAAATGGAATTGACTCTCTAATTTCTCTTTATACAGTTTCATTGTAGTGTATAAGAAAAAAGATTATTGTGCATTGATTTTTGTAACCTGCCACATTACTCAATTGCTGTATGAGTTCTAGTAATTTGGGGGTCGAGCCTTTTGGGTTTTCTACATAGAGTATCATATCATCTGTGAAGAGAGAGAGTTTAACTTCTTTGCCCATTTGAATACTTTTTATTTCTTATTGTTGTCTGGTTGCTGTTGCTAGGACTTCTAGTACTATGTTGAACAATAGTGGTGAGACTGGGCATCCTTGTGGTGTTCCTGATCTTAAGGGAAAGTTTCTCAGCTTTTCCCCATTGAGAATGATATTTGCTGTGGGTTTTTCTGAGATGGATTTTTTGAAGTGGAGGAATGTTCCCTCTATCCTTATACTCTGAAGAGTTTTATTCAGGAAAAGATGCTGTATTTTGTCAAGGTATCTTATGGTTCTTGGTGCTATTGTAAATGGAATCAATCCTCCTTTTTTAGAGATTTCTCTGCATCAGTTGAGAGGACCATGCGGTTCTTGTCTCTTCTCTTGTTTATGTGTTCTGTCACCTTGATTGATTTGTGAATGTTGAACCACCCTTGCATCCCAGGGATAAATCCCATATGGTCCTGTTGCATATAATCCTTTTAATGTACTGTTGGATCCTATTAGCTAGGATCTTTTTGAAAACTTTGGCATCTGTATTCATGAGGGATATTGTTCTGAAATTCTTCTTTTTGTTGGGGTCTTTGCCTGGTTTGGGGATCAGGGTAATACTGGCCTCATAGAAAGAGTCTGGAAGTTTTCCTTCTGTTTTTATTTTTTGAAACAGCTTTAGGAGAATAGGTATTATTTCTTCTTTGAATGTTTGGTAGAATTCTCCAGGGAATCCGTCGGTCCTGGGCTCTTGTGTTTTGGGAGGTTTTTGATCACTGCTTCAATCTCATTACTATATATTGGCCTATTCAAGTTGTCAATTTCCTCCTGTTTCAGTCTTGGAAGTTTATAGGTTTCCAGGAACGCATCCATTTCTTCTAGATTGCTTAACTTATTGGCAACAGCTGTTGATAATAATTTCTGATGATTGTTTTTATTTCTTTGGTGTTAGTCATGATCTCCCCCCTTTCATTCATAATTTTATCAATTTGGGTCCTTTCTCTTTTCTTTTGGATAAGTCTGGCCAGTGGTTTATTGATCTTATTAATTCTTTCAAAGAACCAGATTCTAGTTTCATTAATGTGTTCTACTGTATTTCTGATTTCTAATTCATTGATCTCTGCTCTAATCTTAATTATTTCCCTTCTCATGCATGGGTTAGGTTTAATTTGTTGTTGATTCTCCAGATCTTTAGGGTATAAAGATAGTTTGTGTATTTGAGATTTTACTATTTTTCTGAATGAGGCTTGGCTATGTATTTTGAGTGAGGATGGCTATGTATTTCCCCCTTACGACCACCTTTGCCATATCCCATAGGTTTTGGATTGATGTGTCTTCATTCTCATTGGTTTCCATGAAATGGCTAAGTTCTTCTTTGATTTTGATTGACCCAAACATTATTGATAGGCTTCTTTTTTTTTTAAAGATTTTATTTATTTATTTGACAGACAGAGATCACAAGTAGGAAGAGAGGCAGGCAGAGAGAAAGAGAAAGGAGGAAGCAGGGTCCCTGCTGAGCAGAGAGCCCAATGTGGGGCTTGATCCCAGGACTCTGGGATCATGACCCAAGCCAAAGGCAGAGGCTTTAACCCACTGAGCCACCCAGGTGACCCTGATAGGCTTATTTCTAAACTCTGTTGTACTAGTCTCTTTAGGCAGGCACCCCTGTATCAACCTTCTCATTTGTAATCTGTTTGTAATGTTTTTACATTGGTGAGGTTAATTCCCTGTTAGAATCTTCTTGTTCTATTTTTAATAACAAATTTTGGTTATTTTATATATGATTTCAAGAGTCAACCTGTCCTGGGGTGCCTGGGTGGATCAGTTGGTTGGGCATCTGTCTTTGGCTTGGGTCATGGTCCCAGGGTTGTGGGATCAAGTCCCATGTCAGGCTCCCTGCTCAGTGGGGAGTTTGCTTCTCTCTCTCTCTGCCTCTCCCCACCATTTGTGCACTCTCACCCTCTCTCAAATAAATAAATCTTTTAAAAGGGAAAAAAAAAGGTCAACCTGTCCAACTTCAAAACTAGTGAGAACATTGCTATCTGTATACTTCTGCATCTTCTCAAAGAATGAAGTGTATCTTTCTATTTATCCCTATTCTCTGTATTTTCCTTTAGCACTACAAAGTTTTCTTTATCTGTAATGGGGATATCTCTTGTAAATTTCACATCCACATATTTTATCCTGTTATGTGTATTATAATTTTTTTGTTATATTTTGTAATTGGTCATTTTTTTAAATAAAATAGACCCATTGATAATGATACATTAATATAATAACCAGATACATTACTACATCCTATTACCATTTCCATTAGTCTTTGCTTGATTTTCTTGGAGTTTACAGGTATCAAGTCCTGTATTCTAAAATGGTGTTCGGCTGCCCCCCAATTTTTGTCTTTTATTTAAATAGTTAACATGCAATGCTGTATGAATTCTAGGTGTACTGCATAGTGATCTGATAGTTCTGTACATGGCTCTGTGCTCACCATGGTAGGTATAGTCATTTGTCACCATACAACATCATTACTATATTATTGGCTATATTCCCTATGTTGTACTTTTCATCTCTGACTTAATCATTCTATAACTGGAAGTTTGTACCTCTTAATGCCCTTCACCTGCTTCATCCACCCCCCTCCTACCACCTCTCTGGTCACCACTAGGTTATTTTCTGTATTTAGTCTGGCATTTTTCATTTTTTTTTTTTTTTTTAGGTTCTACTTATAAGTGAAATCCTGTGATACTTCTTTCTCTGTCTGACTTACTTTACTTATCATACTACCCTCCAGGTCTATCCATGTTGTCACAAATAGGATCTCATTCTTTTTGTGTTTTATTTTTATGGCTGAGTAATAGTCCTGTGTGTGTGCGTGCATGCATGCATGTGTGTGTGTGAATGAATACTATATCTCCTTTTCCACCCATATATTGATGGACACGTGGGTTGCTTCCATATCTCAGTTCTTGTAAGTAGTGCTACAATAAACATAGGGGTGTGCATATCTTTTTGAATTAATGTCTTTTTTTTAAAGTAAATACTCAGTAGTGAAATTATTGGATTATATGGTATTTGTATTTTTACTTTTTAGCGAAACCTCCCCCCTGTTTTCCATAGTGATGCACCAATTTACATCCCTACCAGCAGTGCATGAGGGCTCTCTTTTCTCCACATCCTCACCAACACTGTGATTTCTTGATTTTTACATCTTTTACTTCTCTTGACTAATTTAATCGAGTACATCCACAAGTGTTAAATACTTGTTTCTTTTCATAAGTAATAGATGCAATGGAAATGTTTATAATTGTTAGGATGATAGCAAAATGAACATGTGTGTGATACTATGTTCCCCAAAACTCTAAGTTTTTTAATATACGTTAACTTAACATTCAGAATGGCTAGTATTTGACTTAAGATTATGTATTTTATCATGCAGTTGAGTTTCCACATACTTATATTTTGTTTAAAATTATTATTCTTCATCTGTTCTGGATTTTAAAAATGCAGTGCCATTTTAGCATCTGTATAGCTTATAATACAGCATGCTTTTCTCTTTTGACATGTTGATAGAGTGAATTATATTAATACATCTTAATAGCAAATCATTTTGGCATGGTTTGTAATACGTCATTCTTTCAGTGTGTGATTCTTTATATAAGATTTTATCTTTATATAAGATTTTTTGGCATTAATATTCATGAATCAGATTAGACTAAAGTTTTGTTGTTGGTTTTTTTCCCCTATATTAGATTTCTGTATCCATATCATGCAGGCTTTTGAGAAAACTTGATAGTTCATGTTCTCTTCATCTGTGCTGGAAAATTTTTAACAGCTGAGTTTGTTCCTTGAAGGTTTTAGAACTCACCTGTGAGAAGACCTGCGTATTGCTTACTGTGAAGTGTTTTTTTTTTTTTTTTTTGTTTTGTTTTTGGATAACAATTTTTTTCCTACTGCTTTTCATTTCTAGTGTCAGTTTCATTAATGTATATTTTCTTACCGATTTCTTTTTGGTTTTCATTTTTATTTGCATAGCAGAGGCTTTGAGAAAGCATTCTCATCATTTTTCTCCACTCTTTACCTCCCCACGACCCCACAGTTCTAAATAAAGTTGTTTAGGGGATTGTTTATTCTATTTAGCTTCTCTCTTTCCAAACCAATCTTATCCTTACCTTTACCTAAGGATACCCTTACCCTTACCTAAGGATACCCTTAGAGGTATCCTTGAGAAACATTACAGCTTTTTGCTAGCACACTTTTAAAAAAAGTCTTTGGAAAACATTGACTTGGTTCTTGTTAAGAATTAGAGACCTCTAAAATCAGTTTGTTTTTAGATGAAAAAGATAATAGAAAAATGAGGTAAGATGATCAGCCTCACTGATTGCAGGGGAGAGTTTAGAAGGCATGAGAGCACTTAGCAGGGAAAATGGATTTAGCCTTAATGACTTACTACTTTTCTTGGGAGCAGAAGCTTTTAGGGTGGAGGGGTGAGTAGATCCCTCCCAGCCAGAGGACTTCACAGACCTGAAGGAACACATAGTATTCTTGATTCCATGTTGATCTTGACTGATTTTTCACATTGATTTTCCCCTTTACCTCTTTACCCCATTGAAATCAATAGGATTTGATGGAGGGCAGGGGAAGGAAGGGAAATGGTGGGATTCTCACTTACTTCTGGGCTGGGCAACTGGATGGATGCAAGAGTCACTATTAAGCAGGATCAGAAAACAGGAGAAGGAATAGATGGAGTCGGAAAGACAAGGAATCTTGTTCCAGATATATAGTGCTTGCAAATCCTCTGAGACATCAAGGGTGAGATACTGAATTGGTATTTTGATACCTGATGACTTAAGGCAGAAATCTGCATGGAAATACTTGAGACTTATTTCAGATTTTTTAAATTTCACACATAATTACAGTAATAGCTCTGGTTTTCCTTGCTTTTAGTCTTGATGGTCTATGATAATATTGAGCTTAAGATCCTTCGAAGTCCTTAGCAGTGTCTGGCAGGGTTCTCGATACTTTGCTCTCCTGGCTTTCTCCTTAGGCACTTACTTCCACGACATGATCCCAGGGCTGGGTCAAACTGAACTATTTTATTCTCTGAGCGCTTTATCTCCTGACTCAAATGAACTGCACACATTTGCTCTTGTAAATTGCCCCCCTGCTTGGAAGACAACATCCCCCAAACTTGCACAATCCTACTTAACATTTCTTCCAGTCCGACCTAAATGCAGCCTCCTCTGTGAAATGCTCCATACCTCCCCCTGCAAGGTTTACAGTTCCTTTCTCTGTTGGCTCACAGTGTGTTCACTAATGACCCCCAATAGTCTGTTTTTCTTTTCCAACAAACTTATTAAAGAACAGACTCTTGACACCATAGATTCATTTCTGTGCCCTTAGTACCTGGTTGGTTCTGGCATGAAGTGAGTACTCTGGCTTGTTGGTTAAATGAGTGGGTGACCTTTTAATCAGAATGACAGTCACAATTTTAGGTTCAATGATCAGTGTAGGTGAACACTGAAACAAGTGGCTGAATTGATTTGGGCCATAATGGATGTATCCAGTGCTGTCACCTAGAAAACAGCCAGATCCATCCATCTGCTGGGATAAGGTAAACCTTAAACTAATCAGACTACAGCATCCCCTCTGAATCCACCTTCTCCCTTGTCCTTGCACTCTGTGCTCCAGTACTCTCTTCACTGAATTTAAACTCTTTCACCATATCTGAGACCATAATCCCACCTCTACCCCCCGGGGGGTTTGAAGTTGCTCTTAATCCCAGTTAATTGGAATCTTTTCATTTCCTGACTGGTCTTGCAGTATCTTATAATATTTATTCTCAACTCCACTTCCTTTGTCTGAGGCAGGAACTCCTGCTGCTCCCAAACCTTAAGAACCCACCTGCTGGATGAGTAACAAGTTACCTGGTGAAGCCAGGTCTGGTCTACTGTGAAGGGGAAATTGACATAAACAACCCTTGAAATGATTGTGTTTTAGCTCAATTGCCAGTTGCATCATAATCAGCCTGAGATAATATGCAGAGCTAAAATATGGATAGTGATTTTAAGGTTTTGAGGGAATAATCCACTGATTTGGGCTATCTCAAAGATGAATGCTTATTTTCTGTGAGAAGGCAAATGATGACCTATCATTTAGAGCTGGTGTAGTTCCAGAAGGTTCTGACATCATGGCAATTACCCAGGTGCCATCAGCCACTGTTGGTCCTGTTGTGAACTCTTTGGAGAGTGTCCTGAGGGTAAGGCTTGGAAACAAATTCAAGACCTGTTGCTATGTAATGAGTCCCAAGGGGCTCTTGGCTTCCCTAGTATTTAACAGCATATGAGTAATATTAATGGCCATAATTACTAATGGCTCAACAAGGAAAATCAGAAGCCCCTGTAAAGAGCAAGGGAACGACTGTACTTTGCACAGTGAGTGTCCTATGAGAGGATGGGAGGCCCAATTATGGCTGAAAGCTCTGTGTGAAGTGTTAAATAGTTTTTCAGATGGTTTTGTGGGGTCTTATTTCATGGGCATAAATGTCTTTCCTCTTTTTTTCTCTGTGCTTTGATTTTGCCATTAAGTATAAAGGAAAATCACTAAGTGGGAGTAATCTAACATTTACTGCACATTTATGCTATGAAGACACCACATGGATTAACTTAATGATATCTGAAGGTTATTGTGACATTATTATCTCCATTTCATAGAAAAATACACTGAGGCACAGAAAGGATTAATGGCTTGTGTATATAATGCATTCGGTAGGTAACAGAGCCCCAAACTCTAGAATATGAGCTTGGTGCTATTCTCACACTGGAGCTTGAATCCATGTTCACTGCTGGGCTGCCAGGTCCCAAAGGAGAGGTGACCAGAAATAAGCTCTTGGGCTGAACTTCACTCAGAAAAACAAATCATTGTGACAGAGAGGTGGGTGATGGAGATCTATGTCTTTGGCTGTTGGGGGAAGAATGAAGAGAGATCTGGGGGGAGGCAGGAGGCTAACATGGACTGATACGCTGCAGAACTGATCCTGAAGTGAACATCTCACCAGTGGCTTTTATCAAGGAACACAATAAGATGAGCTGTGACCATAGATTGTTTCGGTGATGGGAAAGGAGTAAGAAACCCAGGCCAGCTGGAAGGCAAGGAACAGCAATGAGAGAGGGGTAAAGAACCCTTTGCTCAGCAGAATGGTAAAGAAATGAGTCAAGGCTATGGCTTCCTGGTACCGTTTTGATTGAATCCAAGAAGACTGAAAGAAATCCCAGCAGGTGAAGCTGGCAGGAGCCCCCTGTGATGACCTTAGAGTAACACGGTTGACCTGACTCTGCAGACGGGAGGGAGATACCAAGAAAGAAAAACTTAGAAGAGATTTCCACACATTTAGTTACAAAATTTCTATCTCTTTGGCTTCTAAAGTCTTCTAGCAAAACAGTCAATCTTGTAAAACATTTTTTTGAAGTAAAATCATAGTTCTGTACTTCTTTCTCTATAAGAACTTTTCAGTATTCCTTACTTTGGGGGCTCTAATTTCTTCTGATGTCAAGATCCTGGGGTTTTACAACTAAAGATTGGCACTAGATACGTGGGGACTTATCTAGGTCATGTTTCATGATTAATGTATTCTACCCTCAGGACATTAATAGCTTCTTTTCACTTAGAACCAGATTTTTTTTTTAACTTTTAATGACCTTTTAACCTATTTTCATATAAAGTAAGACTTCTCCTCTGGGAATGGCCATTCCTTAATAGACTTAGGCATTAAAACTCTTTATAGAGAAAAATATTTTTTTTGTGGGGGCTTGGGGAGAACATCTTACACGAAGTTTCTGCGTGTTTGGAAAAATGTGTAGTTTGGCCCATTTTCAAGTAATGAGAACTCTAAATAGAACCGTACTGTTAAAAAAAAAACTTAGTGGTTAAAAAAATTAGAAAGCTTGCTCAGATTAAAAAAAAGTAAATGGAAATAAAAATAGGAACGCAAATGAGTCCCAGATTTAGCAAAGTTGACAGCCCTCTAATGCCGCCACCCTAAGCCACCCTTTGCAAACTCTTTTCTGTTATATGTTTTTAATGGAAAGCAGCTGCCTTGGAAGGCATTGTTTACAATGGATCTCTGTCATAGCTCTGCATTGTAGCTATAAATAATGTCAACATGTTCTCCTATCCAGCCGCCTGGATGCTGATGCCACTCATCCATACCAGATGAGATTATATTATTCTTCCCAAAACATATTCATTATCCTCTTGTGCTGTCCCCATCCCTGAGGATAATGATGACCCTTTGTAACACCATTCATCACCGCCTGTAATTGTCTGCAGCTGAGGCTATTGGCCCTTTGGTCCTCTCCCACCTAACTTCTCTGGTGCTCAGTGATACCATGTCATGTCTGCTCTGCCTTCTTTTTGATCTCTTTCTTCAAAATGTCTTCATCTTTTTTGGTATGGACCTGTGGTTGTAAAAACAAAGCAAATGCAAGGTACGTTTATATTAGCATCTAACAGTCATGTAGTTGGGCAGTTTGACTAGCAAGGGATGAGGTGCCAATGGAGGGGCTACAAAGGATCTTAAAAGGTGAGTAGAAAGTCAGCAGTAGAAGCCTGTGATATGGAGACTTCAAATATGTCTTCTGGGAGAAGCTAGAGTGAATGGAGGCCAGTCACTCAAGTGACATTACCTTGTGTCCATTCCCCCCAGTAGGCAGGGGAGAGTTGGGGGAGAGGGAGTCCTGGAGCCTCCATGGGTATGTGTTTTTTTCTGGGCAAGAGGGGACTTCATTTTGTTGGATTCTTGGGTTATGAATCACATAAGTAAAACATAAAGGATAAGTACATAGCAACATATTAAAAAAGGTGTTATCAGTGCAACTGAATTCGAAGAATACTTGAACAAAAGAAGGCAGGTAGGCTTGAACTGGTGGGGAAACTAAGCTTAGATGGGTCTAAGAGAAGATGGTCAGTGTCTATAAAAGCAGATTTATAATTTCTTTAAATTAGCTTTGGGATATCTGGTACAGAATTTGGTCCTTAGAGAATGGGTTTTGGGATCAGCAGGTGATCTAGTCTCCCTCTGCAACCTTGGCCGGTGGGAGGAGTGGAGGGCCCTCTCACCCAGAGGAATAGTCACTTGTACAGGACACCAGGACACATCTTCTTCCCCACAACTAGAGAAAGGCTGTGATAAAAACATGAGTGATGTCCACAAACAGCGAATGGGGATTCAAACCCAAAGAAAAACCAGTAACCCAGATCTCCAAATGTTTGAAAAACACACGTCACCAATTCAACAGAAGACCCAATTTATGAGGTTATGATGGATTTTTAAAACAGTACATTTCTTGTCTTCTATGAGATGAGAGGGTCTCATATTTACAAAGGAAGAATAGTTCTATGTTACACTAAAATCCTTCGAGACTTTGGGACTCAGATATAAGATAATCAACATTGAAAATCTAAAGCTGTATTAACCTGAATCACACACAGACACAAAGAACCATGTGTGTACCAAGATAAGGACCAAAAACTTAGAGAAGGTTTTCCCAGAACCAGGGCAAAAAGGGTACAGAAGCAAAAAGTATGGAAGAAGGGTGAAACCAAAAGACCTGTATGCTCTAGAATCTATCAAATAGGAACTCATAAAAAGAAAAATGGCAGAAGGCAGTTCCTTAAAAGAATAGAAGGTAATTTACACAACTTAGTGGGGGAGACCCTGAGTTTGAATGAACACACAGAGGCCTGGTAGAATGGAAAAGATAGAAAACATCCCTGGACACAGCAGGGAGAACTTAGAAAGCACCACACATAAATGGACATTTCCAAAGAGAGAACAATCTCTCCCACCACTTGTGTTTATATATATTATATAACCTATAGCATATGTTCTGGGCAACATGAAAAAGAATTGGATTAACAATATAGTTCTCAGTGGCAATATTTGATGCAGGAAGGCCACATTTGAACCCAGACTTAGGTGTGTAATGAAAGTTTAATTCATGTGTGAGGGCAAATTATCTTTTTTTTTTAGATAAAAGACAATTTCACCACCCACAGACCTAGTGAGAGAAGAACCAACAAGTATTCCAATAAAAAGAGAAATATGCCTAAGAAGAAGGCTGTGAATTATAAGAAATCAAAGTGAAGAAGAAGAGATATTATAGATCCAGTTATACATAAATAATTGTTCATTAATAAAGAATCTACATTATTTTTATGTGAAATTAGAAGAGAATGAAAGGATGTATGAGCTAACGTTTCTTGCTCAATAAGATAATGTGATGTTAACTAATTGACATGATAGGAAAATAGTGAATATTGGTATACAAATATATGTGTAAATTCCAGACCATTAGAATGGGGGGGGGGGAGGAACCCTAACTAGATGACTTTAAATACAAAGGAGGAAAAAAAACAAGAAAACCTAGTAACTAGAAAAATAAAGTGGCTAGTGTAAGTCCAAACATATCAGTTATCTTGTTAAATGTGAACAGATTAAATTCTGTTCTGAGAACAGAAATTGTGATTGGATTTAAAAAATCAAGCTCAGAATATTTTAGGAAATTTCTAAAACAAAATGAAACCAGAAGGTTGGAAATCAAGTCATGAAAAGAGACACCCAACTTATGGCTTTAAGTGGAGATGGTGTAGAGGAAAATAACAAGCAAAAGTGGAATTCAGGGGAAGCACTACAAGGGAGATGATAATCCAATAAATCAGCCTGAAAACTTGAATGGGAAATCTTTATAAACCTAGTAGCATGGATTTATGATGTGTATGACAGAACATTAAAAAGTGAGTAGGGAGAGATGGACAAAATCATAATCAGAGTGGCAGACTTCTTAAAAAAAAAAAAACTCAATGAAAACCTCACTCAGAAATCGAAAGATTGAGTAGATAAAATGAGTTACAATACACAAGGATGTAATCTATAAATTTCACTGAGTGATAATATATACACATTTGTAACCTACAGAGTTTTCTCACATACACCTTATGTTTACAGAAAAACGGAAAAAAAAATCAAAGCTGAAATGAGAAGCTATTAATGACCTAGAATGAGGGAATTCTGATGACAAATAGAAAAAGTCTTAAAAAAAAACCCAAAAGGAACTATAAAGAACTATAAAGACATAAACATAAATTAGTAAAAAAAAATAGACTGTATTAGAGTATAAGACTTTTCTCCTTTAATTGGACTATAGAAAATTTCTGAACTAACTCGATTGGGAATATGACAACCAATTTTTTTTCAAGAATGAAAAAGGAAGTAGAATTTATAGATTTTAGGAGACTTAAAAGAACAAGTATAACATTTTAAAATAAACTTGAGAATCTAGAAGAAATGAACTAAACGAATACTGAATCAAAAAGCAATATCTTTTAAAAAGCAGGGAGCTTTAATAAAGCAGAAAGTCCCTCCAAAGATGATATTTGTGCTATGAAAGCAAAAAAAAATGAGGTAAGTCTAATAATCAATGGTAATTATAAGTGGATTTGTCTTATGAAAGGAGAAGAAAAATATTCTTTTTTCCTGTATTTTTGCTAGGAATTCTTGAGAAAAAGTGAAATGGGCTTTTTTTTTTTTTAAAAGTCCTTTCCAGAAAGCTCTTGAAGTTCTTACAGAATTTGACAGTGAAATTGTTTCTCACTGAACAACTCCAAAATGCAACTAAATCATCACAAAACAATCAAGAGAAGAAAACACCCTTTCTTCTATAATACTTGAATCTGAAAGGAAAGAAGCAAAGATTAAATTAGTGGAAATCATATGAAAAAGATACCCTGTTATCTGATCTCACACAAAAATGGAAATGAAGTGTTTCTAATATTCTTTTTCATGTACATCACAGAATGGAGAACATATGATACCATCTAATGAATTAATTTTTTACTGAGTTTAGTTGATGAAAACAACATTGGAACACTAAGAAATGCTGGTGTTAGAAGATGGTCCTCCAAGAATAAGTGATGAAGTGTCAGCTAGAAGTTACATTAAGTTTGGCACACATCATTAAACAGTGTCTGATAGGAGCAGATGTTCAATTTTTCACACTGAGAAGGTAGTTCAGGAGATTCTATTGTACCGTAATGTGAGGTAGTGGCATAATTTTCCATGAAAGTAAAATAAGCTATCCATCCTCAACGTGGCAGTGGGTATCTGTTTGTCAAGTCTACAGGTAATTTCAATGTTCCTGCCTTCATTGGAAAGTAAAGATAATTCTGAAAGTCCTAAATACCCCTTGGATATATTTGTTAATGATCTTACACTGATACAGTGCTGGGGGTGGGTAGCACCTTTGAATATCTAATAATGTTATAAGTAGTATTCCTTAGGTTAATTTTTCAAGTTTACCATTATATCCTTTTATATCCCTTCGTTCTGCCTCCTTTCTATGTCCTGGAAGTCATGGGAGAGTCACCAAATATGAATGTGGTCGATTCCATTGAGGCACAGCTCCCTGAAAGCTCTCTTCTTTACACTTATTTTCAGTTCACAGGCTGGGTCTTCTAGTCAGCCTTTTTGGATAATGATGTTCATTGTGCTATCAGTTCCTCAATTTTGTGTCACTATCTTAAAAAATAGCAAAAACCAGGGTGGATATGTAAATTTAATTCTACCAACTTCTAAAGGAAAAAAAAAAAAGTGACAGAGAACAAGAAGAACTAAACCGCACAAACTCTATTCCCTCAGTATAGTAGAAGTCAGGGACTGTGTGAACCATGAATTAGTTGGAAGTGGAAAAATAAATGCAGAATCCCAGCATGTCTCCCAAGCTCCCCATGGCAAGACTTTGGGAACTGCATGGGCATTTCAGCTAAAAATCGCATGGAGGACCTAAAATGAGGAGGTGGCATGAAGAAAACAACCAACAGAAAGCAAAACCACATTGTGAAAACACACAGAAAATTCTAGTGGTAGGCCAGAGCACTGACTACAGGAGAAAGAACCTCAAAGGACAAAAAACATGAGTAGACAGTCTTTCAGAGGTGTTATACCCAAGCAAAGAAGAAGCTTAAAGCAATGGAGAGTCATACTTGAATAATGTCTAGTGTAGGGGGGAAAAAGTAGGAACGTTTTAGACAGGAGAAAATAAAAATATCAAAGGACGCACACCCTCTCTGCTGTCTCCCATTTCCCTTTCAAAAAATTCAAACCCTTTGTAAAGAACTTACCTCTTACAGTGCTGGTAGAAGAGGATGTCCTTGAACTAGAAATCTCACAATCCAAACTGATGGCTCTGTTCATAGAGAGGCAGAAGCATAGTTTCCATTTGTTTCTTTTTAACAAGGAGGCTGCAAAATAAAATTAGAATAATCCAAATATTCAACTGGCAAAAATTCATCCTCCCCCAAATCAACAGCAATACAGAAGGAAGCAGAAGTGCAACCCATAAGACTAAATTAAATAGCCTCAAACAAGCATTTGGGCTTATTGGAAAATACTTTGGATCAAAAGTTCAGGAACTATGAACATTAATGGACAAAAAACTTGAGAAAATGAAACAACTTGATTGAACCCAGGGAAGAAATGGAAGAAAAGCTAAAATTGTATCAGAAATGTAGACCTACTTATGAGTTGCCCAAATAAATATAGATGGAAACATAATAAAGAATACTGGAATAAACTAATAAACAAGAGAATGAAAGTGAAATAAAAGAAGAAATAAAAAAAGAGCCAAAGATAAGATGACTGATTCAGAAGATAGCCAAAGAAGGAATAACATATATATAATTGGGGTCCCAAAGAACAAAAGCAGAACAGAATAAATATTTGTAACTGTTAACAAACTTTCTGCATGCGAATGACTTGAATATACATATTGAAAGGACTCAAGGGCACTATTTCAAATTTACCCTTAAACATCAATTCAAGGTCATTGTCTCATAAAGTTACTAAATGAAGATAAAGAATCTTAAGGACCATGAGGAGAAAAGAAAATAACTTATAAGGAAGTATAGGTAGACTGGCATGTGATCTCTCAAAAACAAAAGAATGCAAAGTGACACGGAGGAGTCTTTTTCAGAAACGCCAAAGAAAGGAGGAGTCTTTTTCAGAAACGCCAAAGAAAGCGTAATCCCAAAATTTCCCTCCAGCCAAGCTGCCCTTTAAGTATAGGGAGGGAGAGAAAAATAAAATAAGATGAAAGCAGAGAGGGAGACAAACCATAAGAGACTCTTAACTTTAGGAAACAAACAACATTGCTGGAGGGGAAATGGGTGGGGGGATGAGGTAATTGGGTAACGGACATTAAGAAGGGCATGTGATGTAATGAGCACTGGGTGTTACATGCAACTGATGGATCACTGAACTCTACCTCTGAAACAATGATACACTATATGTTAATTAACTTAATTTAAATAAAAATTTTAAAATAGTATCCTGTCTATAGTGAAACAACTTTAAACACATAAGTGCTCAGAGAATTCTGTATCCATAAGCCCTTTCTGAAAAATCTACTGGAAAAGTGAACTCTATTCAACCAAGAGATGACCAGGAAAGCTTTAGCAGAAGGAGTATGGACAACATTTAGTAATTGTAGGTGGACGACAGGAGCAAAGAGGAGAACACATGATACTATATTTAGAAAACCTGAAGACTCAATCAAAAATACTGTTCAGACTAACAGATGAGTTCAGTAAAGTTGCAGGATGGAAAATCAACATACAAATATATTGTAATTTCTTTATACTAATAACAAACTAACAGAGAGGACAGTTAAGAAAACAATGCCATCAAAAATAATAAAATACCTAGGGATAAATTTAACCAAGAAGGAGAACTACTTGTATAATGAAAACAAGACAATAATGAAAGAAATTGAAGACAAAAATAAGTGGAAGGTATTCTTCGCTCATGAATTGGAAAAATTAATATTGTTAAATATTACTATTATTAAAGTATACAGACTCAATGCGATCCCTATCAAAATTTCAGTGATAATTTTTGCATAAATAGAACAAACAATCCTAAAACTTTATGAAACCATGAAAGACCCCAAGTAATCAGAAGAATATTGAGAAAGAAGAAAAAAGGCTGGAAGCTTCCTCTGCCCTGATTTCAAATTATATTACAAAGCTCTAGTAATTAAAACCGTATGGTGTTGGCATAAAAAGAAGTATAGATCAGTGGAACAGAAGAAAGAGTACAGAAATAAATCCATACATAAAAGATAAATTAATTTAAGACAAAGGAACCAAACACATGCAATAGGGAAAACACAGTCTCTTCATTACATGGTGCTGACACAATTGGACAGCCACATGCAGGAGAATGAAACTGGATCGCTCTTAAACCACACATAGGTATTAACTCAAAATTGACTCAAGAGCTACATGTGGACCTGAAACCATAGAACTAGGAGAAAACACAGGATAAAGCTCTTTGCCATAGGTCTTGGTGATGATTTTTTTAAAAATCTGACACCAAAAGTAAAAGCAACAAAGGCAAGAACAACAACAACAAAAACACCAAGCAAGCAAACAAACAAAAAAAAAACCCACCAAAACCACAAATGGGACTCTGTGGAACTAAAAAACTTTGCATAGCAAAGAAAGCCATCAACAAACTGAAAAGACAACCGTTTTCAGTTTTCATTAAATGGGAGAAAATAATTTCAAGAAATATACCTGATCAATGGCTAATATCCAGAATATATAAGGAATTTATATAACTCAAGAGCCCTCAAACCCCCAAAATAAACCAAAAAACCCAACAAAAACCAAAACCGAACTATTCAATTTAAAAATGGGCAAAAGATCTAGGTAGACATTTTCTGAATAAGAGCTACAGGTGGTCAACAGGTGTATGAAAAGGTGCTTGTTATCACTACTCAAGGGAATGCAAATCAAAAGCACAAGGAAATCTCAACCCACACCTACTGTAAGGACTATTACTGAAAAGACAAGTCTTAGCATGCCTATGGAGAAAAGCAAACCCTCATGCACTGTTATTGAGAATATAAATTGGTGCAGCCAATGTGGAAACAGCATGGAAGTTCTTCCCAAGGTTAAAAATAGAACTACCTATATAATCCAGTAATTCTCCTTCCGGTATTTACCTGAAGAAAATAAAAATCGTTATTCAAAAACTGATCTGCTCCCCCATTTCATTGCAGGATTATTTAAAAAAACCAAGATATGGATACAACCTTAAGTATCCACCAGTAGATAAATGGATAAAGAAATTGTATGTGTGTGTTGAATGAGATATCATTCACCCATAAAAAAAGATCTTGCCATTTGTGACATCGTGGCTGGAACTCAAGGGCATTATGTTCTGTGAAATAAGTTAGTAAAAAGAAAATGCCTACAGGATCTAACTTACCTGTGGAATCTAAAAACAAAAATACTCAGCTCACAGATAGAGAACAGATTGGCATTTCAAGAAGAAGTGAGGAGGTGGAGAAATTTTTTAAAAAAAAAATAGAATAGTAATAAGTATTCAGAAGAAAATGTTATGACACATGCTAATCTTATGCATTCTATATTCTGATAAAGTAGAAATAATGTGACTGGAAAGACAGAGATAGAGTAAGTTCTCTAATTATTACATAGGCATTAGATGGGGGCAAAGAATATCATTAAAAATGCATGAGTGATATAATGACTTAAGAAAACATGGGAATAAAAGCATTTAAAACAGTCCAAGTAGAAAAGTAACCATCAGAACAAAAACAAATTTTCATATATATCAAGACAAAAACTGAAAACAAAGTTAAACTTAATAAAGAGAAAAGAAATGTTAAGTTCTATAGTGTAATTGAGATCAAATGTTGTAGTCTCACCAATAAATGTTAATGGGCATAATGTACCTATTAAAAGAAAAAGATGTTCATTTGGGCTCATAAAGGAAAGCCCATCTATATTCTGTATACAAGAGACATTAAGACAAGATCATTCCAGTAGATGAATAAGAAGGAAGTAGAAAAGGGTATACCAGGCAAATGGAAATAGTAAAAAGGCAAGATTAGCACATTAATATCATACAAAGTATAATTCAATTCAAAGAAGAGCAAACATAAAAATAAAAGATTTTTATTTTTTTTAAGATTTTATTTATTCATTTGACAGACAGAGATCACAAGTAGACAGGCAGGCAGAGAGAGAGAGAGGAAAGCAGGCTCCCCGCTGACCAGAGAGCCCGATGTGGGGCTCGATCTCAGGACCCTGAGATTATGATCTGAGCTGAAGGCAGAGCCTTAACCCACTGAGCCACCCAGGTGCCCCCCAAATAAAATATTTTTTATTTTATTTTATTTATTTATTTGACAGAGAGAAATCACAAGTAAGCAGAGAGGCAGGCAGAGAGAGAGGAGGAAGCAGGCTCCCCGCTGAGCAGAAAGCCCGACGTGGGGCTCGAACCCAGGACCTGGGATCACGACCTGAGCCGAAGGCAGCGGCTTAACCCACTGAGCCACCCAGGTGCCCCCAAAATAAAATATTTTTAATGTTAAAATATATAGTTCACAATTAATGGGTAACAATTAGGAATATATCTGTATACCTAAAATAATAGCAATCATCTCCATGAGGATTAAAATTGGTAATTTCAAAACATTAACAAAACAGACAGACCTACAGATACCATAATCAAGAAAGAGAGAAATCACAAAACAGACCTACAGATACTGTAATCAAGAAACGGAGAAATCACAAATATACAAAGTAAGAAATGGCAAGAAAGAAATATCCAGAATTTCTGAAATGATCTTTAATATCATCAGGCTATTTATAAAAGGTTGATAAAACGTTCAAAAGGGGCACCTAGGTGACTTAGTTGGTTAAGCATCTGACTTTTGATTTTGGCTCAGGTCATGATCTCAGAATTGCAAGATCAAGTCGTCATTGTTGTATGGGCAGGGTATGGAGCCTACTTAGGGATCTTTCTCTCCCTGCCCAACTTCTTGAGCTCTTTCTTAAAAAAAAAGTTCATGAAATGCAAGGAGATATTAAAAAAAAAAACAGTGATAAAATGAATCTTTAGGATGTGGTAAGATCAAGCTGACAGAAAAAGTAAGCATATAGAAAGTCAAAACATCATAACCAATAGGCATTTTATGGCATATTGAATTGTATACCCTGATATAGATGATACATGTTTATTTCAAGCACAGGTTGAAGGAACACTAAAAATGTGGTTAACAAAAATGTCAGTGGACATCATAAATAGCACTATTGGCTTCCATTGAAATAAAAATAGGAATGATTAAATCTTGTACTTTATATTATAAGGAGGGATATAGTATGATATAAGTGACAATTTGTAAAAACATATATGATTATAAAATCATATAACTAAAAGAATCGCATTAGTAAAATAGGCAAAATACACTTAGACCAGTGATGAGAGGAACATCAGTAGCACAGAAACTTATTCTTTTAAAGGTTTTATTTATTTGAGAGAGAGAGAGAGAGCATGAGAGCATAAGCAGGGGGAGCAGAAGAGGAAGAAGTAGACTCTCAGTGGAGCAGGGAGCCCGATGTGGGGCTTGATCCCAGGACCATGAGATCATAACTTGAGCAGAAGGCAGATGCTTAACAGACTAAGCCACCCAGGCATCCCAGTAGCACAGAAACTTTTATTAATAAAAATGAAAGAATACCTAAATGACGTTCCAAGTGCAGAACTTAGAAATAACCCCAGTATAAAGCAGAAAGAAGAAAGCACAAGGAAAGAAATAATGATAAGAGCAGAAATTCGTGAGAAAGATGATAAAGAGCAGATCTAATTAATAAATAAAACACCTGATAATTTCAAAACATTAACAAAATAGATAAGCCTATGGATAATGTCATCAAGAAACAAAGAGAGAAATCATAAATATACTAAACAAGAAATGGCAAGACAGGAAGGTCCAAAATCTTAAAATATCATCAGTGTCGCATTCCTCTTAGTAAATAAATTTGAAAATCTATGCATGAAGTAGAGAACTTCCCATGGAGGTAGAGTTTACCAAACTGACCCAGTTAAATAAGTAAAACTTAGACAAATTGCTCTAGAATGAACTGAGAACATTCTTACAGAATTAACCCATAAAAAGTACCATGTCCAGGTGGGAATTACAGGGAAGTTCTAGCAAACTTCAAAGAGCAGATGATCGCAATGCCCTATGAGTTATTCCAGAGCAATAAAGACCATAAAAGAGATACTTACAGACATCGCCAATGAATATTGCTGTAAAAAAGTTCAAACTAAAATATAGTGAACAGAATCCAGTGCTATTATAGGAAAATGATATGTAATGACCTTGAGGTTATTTTATGAATATGAGGCTCAGAATTTGAAAATGTATTAATATCAGAATATGTCTAAGAAAAAAAACCCAAGGGGTTGACTCTATGGATACTGAAAAAGTATTATAAAATTCAGCACTTATTCTTGATAAAATGCACTTAAGCAAATAGGAATTGACAGAGACTCTTTTCTTTAATGTGATAAAGTATACCGTATGCTGAGGATAGAATAGTCTATCTTTTTTTTTTTTAAGATTTTATTTATTTGATAGAGATCACAAGTAGATGGAGAGGCAGGCAGAGAGAGAGAGAGGGGAAGGAGGCTCCCCGCTGAGCAGAAAGCCTGATGTGGGGCTCGATCCCAGGACTCTGGGATCATGACCCGAGCCGAAGGCAGAGGCTTTAACCCACTGAGCCACCCAGGTGCCCCTAGAATAGTCTATCTTAATGGGGAAACAGTAGAGCAATTTCCAATAACATGAGAAACTAGGAGTGAAAGTATCTGGGAATTCTTTTTAGTAGTCTTGTAAATTTTTTCTAAGGCTGAAATTCTGTCAAAATACAGGTGTGGAGAATGAGGTTACTAATGCTTATTTTCTTTATCAGGACCAGGGACACATTTTTAGCTATCTCAATATCTATTTCTCCTTTCTTCTGAAAGTTTTCATTTTGTTTTATTTTGAGTGAAGTCTGAGATAAAATACCTTTCCTGTAATTCAATTTTGTCCTGTAAGGTAAAGTAGAAGTTTCTAGGTGGGGTTCTAGGGAAATTTCTGAAAAGGAGCAGGCTTGGGTGATATAACCCTTAGGCTTTTGGCTCTTCTAGTATCTTCCTGCAGGGAGGTGACAGCCGCATTGTAACCCCAAGGTGGAAAGGCTCAGCCTGAAGATAAGGGAACAGAGAAATGGAAGGAGCTTGAGTCCTTATATCAGCCATTGATGGCCAATTTCTGGATGGTTCACGTAATAGAAGCGATTCTCTTCCTTACCTGGGCCATGTCGGTTGGGTTCCCTCTTTCTTTTCTTTTTCTCTTTTTATTTATCTATTTTTTCTCCTTTATTATGTTAGTCACCATTCAGTATAGCATAAGTTTTTGATGTAGTGTTCCATGATTCATTATTTGCATGTAACACCCAGTGCTCATTACATGTGCCCTCCTTAATACCCATCACTGGGCTACCCCATCCTCCCACAAGTTAAAAATAGAGCTACCCTATGACCCAGCAATTGCACTACTGGGTATTTACCTCAAAGATATAGATGTATTGAAAAGAAGGGCCTCATGCACCCCAATGTTCATAGCAGCAGTGACCACAATATACAAACTGTGGAGGGAGCTGAGATGCCCTTCAACAGATGAATGGATAAGGAAGATATAGTCCATATATACAATGGAATATTACGCAGCCATCAGAAAGGATGAATACCCATAATTTGCATTGACATAGATGGAACTGGAAGGGATTATGCTGAGTGAAATTAGTCAAGCAGAGAAAGACAGTTATCTTATGTGGAACCTAAGGAATAGCATGGGTTCACTCTTTCTTGAAGCTGTGTGAGTTTTACAGGTTTTTTTCATATAGGTATGACATGTACTTTGAGGGTCACAGGATTCTTCAGGGAAATGAGAAAATTAAAGCAATAGAGAACCACCACTCCAGGCCCCAAGATCTAGGATTAAGTCCTAAACCTCATCTCAAAGTAGAGGTTTTAGGGAGTTCACATTCTGTGGAGAGCCCCTCCAATGCCTTGAGGAAGGCATAATGCCATCAGCTTAGAGGAAGCTTTTATTCTCTGTTGTTGTATCAACTCAACACACTTTGTTGAGAAACTACTACGTGAAAACTACCAGGGCATAGAAATTGTGCTTCAGTAGTTTACAAGGACCTTCTAATCCTGCTAGCAAGTAGGAAGTAAATGCTTTAAGGAGTAAAAAGCCACTCAGGACATTAGGATAAAGGTGTTACTGTGCAGTGGAGACAGCACAAGTCATATAGAAATGCAAAGACATGAACTGGGTTGAGTAGAGAAGAATTCACGGAGGAGGTGTTATCTGAGTGAGTCTTGGCAGAAAGATAAAACTTGGATCATCGAAAGGCATAGGTGGGAAGGCATTCTTGGCAAAATACATGCCAGATACCCATGGGTAGAAGTTATAAAAAAGTGACATTTAGGGACAGTAAGGCAGCCAGTTCTTTTGGAGTGAAGCGTTTTTGACATTATAAATTCTTCAACAGGATATAATCTGATTGAAGCAGAATTGTTGAGTTTCCTAATACGTAGGATGAAATGCAGGAAGCTTAGAATCAAACAGCATGATAAATTTAGTGATCTGGATCATAGGTGGGGGTGTAAGAATGGGAAAGCCACATTCAGGAGCTATTTCTGGGAAAAAATGTACATACGTTTGTGCCTTGTCAGATTTAGGATTGGATCATAAACTTGCCCGAGGTTTCACACGTAATTGCTTGAAAATGACAACAGTGTCATTGACAGAACCTGGTAATTGGAAATGGAGCTCTTCTGTCAGAGAGAGCGGAGGGAGAAGTGGAAGAGGATGGAGCTGAGGTTAACTTGGCTCAGATGTTGAGGGGCCGTGAAAATATTCAACAGTTGCTTGGAGATACTGTGTCTGGAGCTTGGAAGAAAGTTCAGGTCTGCAGAGACAGACTTGGGTATCATTTGAATGAGAGTCATAGTTTAAAGTGTGTGGGTGGCTAATCTGTAACAGGAAATGGATGGATCTAGAACATGAGAAGGTTGGAGTATTATAAGTAGAGGTCTGAGAATGAAGTATTGGGCAACACCATTTATAGAAAGGAAAAATAGGAGAAGCCAGAAGTAGGAGAGGACCCCCCCCATTCAGGTGGCACATTTCTCCCAGTCCTAGAAGATGGGAACCTCATTAACTGGGGTATCTTCTAGGACCTCTGAAGTGAATTCTTATATGTTCCATAATATATATTTTAGATGATGCCAAACATGAGCTTCAAACTTACTCAAAAATCTACCCAATCCTTTTTCTAGATGGGATAAGAAACACAGAAGCTGGAATTTATGTTCACAGATATCTTGTTTAGTGTTCATTAAAACTAGTATATTCTTACATCCAATTTATCAGAAGAAAGAGGATTTTGTGCCAACTATACATGGAGACCTCTCTTTGGAACAATGTATATGTTGTGTTGTGTAAATATTATGTAATTGGGGCAAAATTTTAAGAGTTACACTATAGCGAACTTAACAGGTGAGTCAGTTTAACTTTTGTAACCTAGCACTGGTCATTTCTGATGTATGTTCTGCCTTGTCCTTGATCAGATACCAACCCTGAAAACATCATTATTCCTATGGTTAAAACCAAAAGCACAAAATGCTTCACTATGTAGATTCAGGAAGATAACAGAGACAGAAGTAGGGATTTTGGCAGCTTCATATATCCTCCTTCAACCAATAGAACACATTCAGGAGATACAGGAAATCAAAACTTGTGATTTCTTTTTTCACTTAAGGCATAAAGGAATGGCAGTTATTTTAATATTTGTATCTTAACTTTAATAACATTACTTCTGACTCACTGTGGAGAAATTCATTCTGTACTGGTGATGAAATCTGGATTAGATACAAATTTTAGCAAAGATTTTTTAAAAATACAGTTTTGAAACAGTGTGTCCTGGGGTGCCTGGGTGGCTCAGTTGGCTAAGCATCTATGTATGGCTCAGGTCATGATCCCAAGGTCCTGGGATTGAGGCCTGCATCCTTTCTCCCTCTGTCCTTCACCCTGTTTGTGCTCTCTCTCGCTCTCTTTCAAATAAATAAATAAAATCTTAAAAAAAAAAAGAAACAATGTGTCCTGGAACCCTAAGTTTCCATTAATGTCTACTGCATTGGTGGTGGGAGGCAAGAGGCTTGTAGAAAACGCTTCTTTGATCTGTTTTCTGTATTGTCCTTTTCCTGCATGATTTTAATTAAAGGAAATCAAGAACTCTTAAAACATAGGGAATAGAGTTAAAATTATTGCTTTAATGTCCTTTTCTACTAATTGTCTATGTTGGTTATGGGCGAATTTTCAGTTGAATTTTTTCCTCCTTTAAGGTGGTATTTTCCTGCATCTTTTTTTTTTTAAATTTTATTTATTTTACACAGAGAGAGAAAGTGCATGAAAAGGGAGGAGCAGAGGGAGAGAGAGAGAGAATCTCAAGCAGACTCTGTGTTGAACACAGAGTCTGACATGGGGCTCAATCTCACGATCCTCAGATCCTTGACCTGAGCTGCATCCTAGAGTCAGATGCTTAACCAGCTGAGCCACCCAGGCACCCTTACTTTTCTATATCTTGCATTGCTGGTGACTTGTTATCTGTTTACGGACTGTAACTTTTTCTAACAAGGTATTCATCAGTACTCCTGCTCTTTTGCTTTTCAAAAATTCATTGAGTGTAGGACTTTTTGTTTTGTACGTGTAAGTCAAGGTTGTGAATTTGTCTCAAGACCACTTTGGTTTTCCTTTATTATTTTTGTTATGCTGTGTTCTCATTGATACTTTTTTTCTATCTGGCATATTATTGCCATTCCATATCCCCTTTGTTCCAAACTTTACACAAGTTAAATGTTTAAACTTGACAGCTTTTTTTTTTTTTAAAGAAATCTTTTCTTAATGTTTATTTGAGAAGGTTAATATATAAAGTTATGCTGAAATTTCTAGTTTAATTACATTTTGTGAGTGGTCCCAAGTTGCATAATTCTTCCTTTTGGAAACTGAGGTTTTGTTGTGACCTAGTGGTAATCAACTTCTATATGCATTTCTTAGAGCTTAAAATGTTTATTCTCTGGCAGAATACAGATATCACTTATACATTTACATATATATACATGCACATACAGAAATATATAATCAAAGTTAATGTTATTCATATCCTTTCTGTATATTTTGTTCACTTGTTCTGATGAAAAGTAAGATCTTTAAAGCATATGTTACAAATGACCAACAACATGCAACGTATCTTTTGTTTGCCCATGCCATGTTATTTTAAAAATTAAATTAATGAGCATTTAAAAGCCAGGGAATTTCCTATAACATATAGAATTTTGACTTTCTTTGAAAAACTAGAGAATCTGGCAAACCTATAACCTCATAGCTATACAGAAATGTTTGACTTAAACTGAGAATTGTCTGCTTTTTTCTTTTTTTTTGAAGATTTTATTTATTTATTTGACAGAGATCACAAGTAGGCAGAGAGGCAGGCAGAAGAGAGAGAAAGAAAGGGAAGCAGGCTCCCTGCTGAGCAGAGAGCCAGATGTTGGGCTTGATCCCAGGACCCTGGGATCATGACCTGAGCCGAAGGCAGGGGCTTAACCCAGTGAGCCACCCAGGTGCCCCAGTTGTCTGCTTTTTTGAAGATAGTGCATGCACTCTCCTCAAGAGGACCTCTCCTGGCTTATCTTTGTTCTTGCTGTATTATATTGTGGTGGAATGAAAGAAATTGGAGTGGGAAAAAAATCAACTACCAGAAGTGTTAAATCAAAAAAAGACAGACTGAGAAGGCATCATATTTAAGAAAACATAATCTTAAAATCTAGCCTTCTTTATTCCTCATGTAACCTGTTGGACCACTTTTGGAGGAATATGTTTGTAATCCATATATCTGTGTCTTTCTGTCAATTTCTTCTTAGATTTTTTAATCAACTTTATTGAGATAATATATACATACAATAAAATGATCCACAAACATGTATGATTTGCTGATGTACACACTTGGAAAACCACCTGTGGAATATAGACCTGTACAAACATGGCCCCTGTCAAGGTAGAGAACTTTTTTTGTCACCAAAAGTTTCCTTGTATCCCTCTGGAGTACCTCTCTCCCTCTTCCCCTGCCCCAGACAACCACTTACCTTTTTTTCTGTCATAGCTTGTTTGATTTTCCAGACTTGCATAGAAATGAAAAAACATAGGATGTACTTACACCCCCCCACCGCTGCCTTTTTTTGGGCATGGGTTTTTTCACACAGCCCAGTGATTTTTTTTTTTTAAACTCAAAAAACATTTTTTTTTTCATTTAAAAAAGTATTTAGAACACATAAAACAAGGCAACATTTATTCTTTCTTCTCGTCTTCCGGGGCGGGGTCTGTTGGCGGCTCCTCCACCGTGGCACTGTTGCTCTCCGAGCCAGTGTTACTATCACTGGTCCCTTCCTCAGCCATACTGTCCACCCCCTCCTGCCCGCTCTCCTTGTCCTCAGGAGTAGATGTGCCTTCTTCACCATTCTGTTGGCTTTCCGTCGCTTCTTCAAGGTGTGTCTCCTCTGTCTCCATCGGGATGCTCTCGTCGTCCTTCTTCTCTTCGATCTTACTCGCAGCTTGCTCTTCCTCAGGAACCATGCTGCTCTGACTGCATTCAGCTTGCTCTGCTGCCTCTTTCTCTCTTTCCTCCTGCCTTTTTCGAGCCTGCTCCTCTGCCTGTGCAATTTCAACAGCAATTTTTTCCATATCCACTTCTACTTTTAAACCGCACAACCTTTTAAGTTCATTGTTAAATGAATCTGTGCTTTCCAGGAATTTCCTCTTCTTTTCCTGGTGTCGCTCCTCTATTTGAAGAAGTTCAGCTTCTAGTTTTCGCTGATGAACCATTAAGGATTGGACCTGTCGTTTGAGGACCTGCATTCTAGCTGTTGTGACAACTGACCGAACATCTGGCACCACACTCTCACTGAGGATTTCACTGATGAGGCGGTGGTTTCTCTGGAAACGGGCGGTGGCTGTATGCTTCATTGAAAAGCCATCATCATAATCGTCTGGATCTTCAGCAGGCTGGATGCTCATGTACGGCTCTCCTTTCTCCATGCGAGACTGTCTCTGTCGACTTTCTTCCTCTAAAGCAGCTTCTGCACGACTTTTTGCATTTATGTAAGCAAGGTATGCGGGGGAATTATGATAGGCCTTCATAGATTCATTGTACTCTATCTTTTCTGCTTCGTATTCGTTTAAATATTCTTGTTTTTCTTCATCAGTGAGATCTCGCCACATGCCACCAATAATCTTGCCAATCTCCCACAACTTTAGGTCAGGGTTGGAAGCTTTTACTTGGTCCCAGACCTTTCTGCTGTACCTCATGTAGGGCATCAGCGGCTTATCTGGTGGCTTTGGGGGTTTTGGAATCGTAATACCAGAGGATGCCGTGACCCGGCTGTTGGTGCCCGGGTTCCCTCCCAGCCTGTAGTTGTTGTAGGCGAGATGACTGTATGGATTGTATCCCACAAACCCTGGTGTGCTGGGCATTTGTGTTGCAGGAGCTGGGGTGGGAGGTGGGGCATAAGATGGTCTTTTTGACATTTTGGAAGATTAAGTTCTCAGTTCCTTAAGAATGAATCTGAGACACCGCGGGCAGAAAAAGCCCAGCCCAGTGATTTTGACATGCATCCGTGGTTTTGTTCATATCAGCAATTTTTTTCCCCATTTATAACTGAGAAATATTTCATTGGTTATATAACAATTTATCCATTCATCAGTTAAAGGATATTTTTTTTCTTACCCCCATTTAACTTTTTACTTTAAAAAAAAAGATTTTATATATTTATGACAGAGACCGTGAGAGAGAGGGAACATAAGCAGGGGGAGCTGAGGTGGGAGAAGCAGACTCCCTACTGAGCAGAGAGCACAGTATGGGGCTAGATCAGAGGATGCTGGTGTCATGATCTGAGCCAAGGCAGACGCTTAATGACTGAGCCACCCAGGGGCCCTCTTATCCCCATTTTAAAATATAAATCTGTTGAAATGGTTCAACACAGATCTTTGTATAACATCTGCTTTCATTTCTCTCGGGTAGATACCAAGGCATGGAACCACTGGGTTGTACTGTAGAGATATATATATATATATAGATAGATCAATAGATCTATCTATCTATATTTTTTTTTTTTGAGAGAGAGAAAGCATAAGTGGAGAGGGGCAGAATGGGAGAGGGAGAGAGAATCTTAAGCATGGGCTCCATGCAGGGCTCAACATCAGAACCCTGAGATTATGAGCTGAGCCTAAATCTAGAGTCCCGCGCTTAATGGACAGAGCCACGCAGGCACCTGTATTTAACTCTTTGAGAAACTGTCAGCTTCCAAAGAGGTTGTACAGTTTTACATTCCCGTTAATGGTGTGCATTTCACTTGCTCCATATCCTTGCCAAGAGTCTTCACAATGTTAGCCATTCTCTGGTTCTGCAGTATTACCACTTTGTGGTCTCTTCATGGATGGTAAAGGATATTGAGCATCTTTTCATGTGTGTACTGGGAAGTGTCTGTTCAAGTCTTTTGCCCATTTTTATTTTGCTTCCTACAAACGAGTTGCAAGACTTTGTGCAAGATTGTGAATAATGCTGCAATAGACTTTAAGGCTGCGTATATCTTTTTGAATTTGGTTTTTGTTTTCTTTGGGTAGATACCCAGTCCTAGAGTTATGGGATCATGTGGTATTTCTATTTTTAATTTTTTGAGAAACCTTCATGCTATTTTTCATAGTAGCTGCACCACTTTGCATTTCCTCTAACAGTGCACTGGAATTCTTTTTCTCTACTTCCTTGCCAACACTTGTTGTTTCTTGTCTTTTTTATTTTGGCCATTCTGGCAGGTACAAGTGATCTCTCATTGTGCTTTTGAACTGCATTTCCCTGATGATTGGTGATGTTGAATGTATTTTCATGAGTCAGCTCCGTCTGTATGTTGTTATTGAAAAAAATGTCTCTTCAGGTCCTTTGTCCACTTTTTTAAAATCAAAAACTGGTTTTTGTTTTGTTTTTGGGTGTTGAGTTGTATAAGTTCATTATGTATTTTGGATATTAACCCTTTTTTGATACATCATTCGCAAATACCTTCTCCCATTCAGAAGGTGGGCCTTTTTGTTTTGTTGGTCGTTTTTTTATTGTTCAAAAGATTTTTATTTTGATGTATTCCCAATAGTTTATTTTTGCTTTTGTTTCCCTTGCCCTAGGAGACTTATCTACAAAAATGTTGCTCTGGCCAATGTCCAAGAAATTACTACCTATGTTCTGTTCTAGGATTTTTATGGCTTTAGGTCTCTTACCTTGGTCTCTAATCCATTTTGAGTTTATATTTCTGTGTGTGTGGTTTAAGAACATGGTCCAGTTCCATTCTTTTGGAAGTAGAGCCGTCCAGTTTTCCCAACACCATTTATTGAAGAGACTATTTTATTTCCTGATGTATATTATGGTCTCCGTTGTCATAGATTAACTGACTGCCTAAGTGTGGGTTTATTTCTGGGCTCTAGTTTGTTCCATTGATCTATGTCTACTTTTGTATCCACACCACAATGTTTTGTGGTATGGACATAAAACATACGGTGTATGTTTTACACCGGCTTTATGTTATTACTTGAAATTTGGGATTGTGATGCCTTCAGCTTCGTTGTTTTTTTCAAGATTGCTTTGGGCATTCAGAGTCTGTTGTGGTTTGATACAAGTTTTAGGTTTATTTGTTGCAGTTCTGTGAAAAATGCTGTTAGTAATTTTGATAGGAATTGCATTAAATCTGTTGATTGCTTTGGGAAGTGTGGACATTTTAACAATACTCTTTCAACCTATGAACATGGAACACCTTTCCGTTTGTTTATGTCTTCTTCATTTTCATCAAGTTTCATAGTTTTCAGAGTATAGGTTTTTCACCTCCTTTATTAAGTTTGTTCCTAGGTATTTTATTCTTTTTGATGCAATAGTAAGTGGAATTATTTTCTTAATCTCTTTTTCTGTTATTTTATTGTTAGTGTATAGAAACATTACTGATTTTAGGTATTAATTTTGTGTTCTGTAACTTTCTGTAAGTCATTTATTACTTCTAGTATTTTTTTTGGTAGAGTCTTTGGGGTTTACTATGTATCGTATCCTGTCATATATAAATAGTTAAACTTTTTCTTGACCAATATGGATGCCTCATTTCTTTTTGTTGTCTGACTGCTGCGGCTGGGACTTCTAGTATTATGTTTAATAAAGGTATGGAGATTGGACATCCTTGTCTTGTTTCTGATCCTGGAGGAAAAGTTCTCAGTTTTTCACCAATGAGTTTGATGTTTGTTATGGGTTTTTCATATAATGCATTTATTACATTGAGGTATGTTCCCTCTCAACCCACTTTATTGAGAGCTTTTATCATGAACAGATGTTGAATTTTGTCAAAAGCTTTTCCTACATCCATTAGATAATCATATGGCTTTTATCCTTTTTATTGTAATGTGATGTATCACATTGATTGATTTGCAAATATTGAACCACCCTTGCATCCCCAGAATAAATCCTGCTTGATTGATGGTGGTGAATGATCCTTTTAAACTACTGTTGAGTTCTGTTCTCTAATACTCTGTTAAGGATATTTGCATCTGTGTTCACTGGAAATACTGGCCTGCAGTTTTCTTTCTTGTAGTGTCTGTCTGGTTTTAGCAAAATGGGTCATTGAAGAAATAAGAAAATATATGGAGGCAAATAAAAATGAAAATGCACTGGTCAAAAATCTTTAGGACACAGAGAAAGCAGTTTTAAGACGGAAATATAGAGTGATACAGGTCTACCACAAGAAACAAGAAAAAGTTTAAGTAATCTAAACTTACACCTAAAGGATCTAGAAAAAGAACAAAGCCCGTACTGAGTAGGAGGAAAGGAATAATAAAGATTAGAGCAGAAATAAATGACATAGAGACTAAAAAAAAATAATAATAGAAAAAGTCAGTGAAACCAAGAGCTTCTTCTTTGAAAAGAAAAAAAAAATCGATAAACCTTTACCTAGACTCACCAAGAAAAAACAAAAAAGATTCAGACAAAATGAGGAATGAAAGAGAAGTAATAAATGACATCACAGAAATATAAAGGGTTACAAGAAAATACTGTGAAAAATTATATGTCAAAAAATTAGACAACCTGGAAGAAATGGATAAATTCCTAGAAACATACTTTTTCCTAAAACTGAATCAGGAAGAAACAAAAATTCCAAACAGATGGATCACTAGTAATGAAATTGAATTGGCAACCCAAAAACCAGCAACAATTGAAAATCCAGGACCTGATGGATTCACAGGTGAATCTGAGGACACACTTAAAAAAAAGTTAGTACCTATTCTCCTCAAACTATGCCAAAAAATAGAAGAAGAAGGAAAGCTTCCAAATACATCCTGTGTAACCTATTTTTTTCTTAATATAATCTATACTTGTAGACTTAGAGTATTGGTTTAAAATTTTCTTATTATACATATCTTTCAATTATTTTATGCACATTTTATTAATGTAACTATCTAAATACCTCTGTTCAATGTTGTTTATAAAATGGTGTTTATATCACCTTCTCATGTTTTCACTGAAAATCTTTCTCACCTCATGTAACAATATCTTTGTGTGTATCTAATGAAAAAGTGGTGTAAAGCTTTGAGTATTTGATTATCTGACAAAGACGTTCTATTGTTTTCCTGTATTTATTAGAGCTAAAGACTCAGAATTATTAGGAATTATTAGGTTGCAAACTTCTCCTTAGGTAAGATGTGTTTGTTGTCTTCTGTCTATTGTACTGCAAAAAACCCACCAATTTCTTGAGAAATTTTTTCCATCAAAAATACTTTTTCGGGGCACCTGGGTGGCTTAGTGGGTTAAGCCTCTGCTTTCGGCTCAGGTCATAATCTCAGGGTCCTGGGATTGAGCCCCGCATTGGGCTCTCTGCTCAGCAGCGAGCCTGTTTCCCTCTCTCTCTCTCTGCCTGCCTCTCTGCCTACTTGTGATCTCTTTGTCAAATAAATAAATAAAATCTTTAAAAAAATACTTTTTTTAAGCTTCCTTGCATTTTTTCTTGGTGCTTGATATTTAGATATTATATGTAGGTATATCTTGGTTAATTTTAATAAACAATATTATACAGTAATGATAGAGCTCTTCAAAATTATTGTCCATTTAGGTCAAGCAAACCTTCTAACCTTTGTTTTATTTTGTTCTTTTCTTCTAACATTGTCTGTTACCAGAAATTCCAATGTAACTCTCCAACCTTTAAGAAATCTACCAGAGTTGGTGTATTTTATTGTCTTTTGTGTAAATCCTTCCTAATTTACACTTGAAATAGTAGAGTTGCTAATATTATTACCCAGAAAGAGCATATTGGTAAATACTGTGATTAGTCACCATTACAGATATTTCAGAGGCTTGGAGTAGTAGTTTTCTCTATCATAGCAATTATAACTGAATCCTAGATGTTTCCTAAGCCTTTTTTTTTTTTTAATGAGGAGATGTTACAAGTAGAATATTTTTTTTCTGTGGCAAAAGAAGAGGATATATTTTATCTGTGGATACCTTCTTTAATAATAGAAGAATATACAGTCTTAGTGTAAGTGTTGCTATTCTTTTCACAGGAGTAGGGAAAGAGACCTGTCTGAGGAGTGAAAAACTAACGTGAAGCAAGAGACGTCAAAATTAGACTATTAACAAATGGGATATGAGGCATGTAAAGCTTTTCAGGTACACATTTTTAAAAATGCCAATAATCTCTAGGCTGACTCTTCATTATCTTTCTTCATTTGTGTCCTTTCATTCTTCTCTCATAATTTCAATTGTGATTTTGTCTGCATTCTGAGAGGTTTGAAGTTTGTCTTCCACATAACTGCTGATATTTTCAGTAACCTAAAATATACTTTTTTTTAATGCTTCTCCTGCTGATCTTAATTCTAATGTTGCATTTGAATTTTACAGTCATTTGCAATCCTAGCCAACTTCCTTTTTTTGGTTCTACCTCTAAGTTGGTTCTAGTGAGCTTTTCTGTAATGTAAGTTCTCCCAAAATGTGCTTTTCTTCCTCTCTGGTGTATATTTTCAGAAAAAAAGTTTTTCTTCTCTCTGAGCACTGTGTCCTCATTTATGTTGTAGAATCTCTCCTGAACCTCATGTTGATTGTTTGCAAGAAGGGATAGTCTTGTACAGAGGTAGCCTTTTCTTCCGTGAATTAATTCCATCCACCTAAGATGTTATCCTGAAGGACAGATAGATGTTCACAGCTCCATGGCCAATTCTTGGTAATTTTCCTGGTGTGATTCATCTGGACTGAGAGGGGTCTTCTCTTCCTCCTGCTTCCTAATTGTCTTTTACTATCAGACTGTTCATAAGAGAAAGTGGTTGATGTTTCTTTGCTTGTCCGCAGCAGTGCAGAGCCGCCTCCTGGAAACCAATGCTCCGGGATCTCTCACTTCTGCTATCCAGCTCTTACTTAAGATGTGGGGTCTTGGGGCGCCTGGGTGGCTCAGTGGGTTAAAGCCTCTGCCTTCGGCTCAGGTCATGATCCCAGGGTCCTGGGATTGAGCCCCGCATTGGGCTCTCTGCTCTGCAGGGAGCCTGCTTCCTCCTCTTTCTCTCTCTGCCTGCCTCTCTGCCTACTTGTGATCTCTCTCTGTCAAATAAATAAATAAAATCTTTAAAAAAAAAAAGATGTGGGGTCTTTTCTGCCTTGCCTCCACAACCAGTATGTCAGATTTGTAGATACTCACACCACGTCTTTATCAACCAGGTCGGTTAAAAGAGCCACTGATGAAGAAAGTGGGGACAAGACATGCCTTTGGCTCAATCTGACTTGAGGATTTGATAGGGAACACCTTATTTTAGAGCAGAGAAAGTCCTTTTTCTCTGAAGTAAGTGTTTCTATTGCTGTCGTGTAGAAAGTTCCCATGTTGTCTTTTTCTGGCTCTTCTATTTCCGATGTGGTTTCTCTCTTCTCTGAGTCAGAATTGCTCCAGGTGTATTGCAGACAGGTGATCCTTATTACCTGTGCTATTCTACTTTGCATGTTTAGGCTTCTATGACTATTTTAATACATGGATGAAGGAAGGGAAAACAGATTCCTTTTATTGCTTTTTAAATTAAGAAATCTCAGATTTTCTTCATTTTCATATAGTGTATATGGTGTTTCGCCAGTAACTGCGTCCCTCTGTTTTGGGTTGAAACCATGGCGCATTCTGTGCATTGGATAGGAATCTAGTGAAGCTTGCAGAAGACAACTGTAGGCAGCAGGCATTTTGTTGGGGACTTGGTCCCGTGACACAGCATGACACATGTTACGTGTAGGATATTTAACAAAAATTCATAAAACTCTTCAGTGGATGGTGGTTCAAAGCAATTAAATTTAGATAATTTTGTGGAGAAATAGGGCCATTAGATGGAGAATTTATTTCTTGCTGAAAGGAAAAAGGGGGGAATATCGGATGGGACAGCTGTCTTGGGATCAGAAACGAACCTTCATGGTACACAAAGTATGAAAATTTGGCATGTTAAAAAAAAACTTTGATTGGTATGGTTTGAAGGAATAAATGCTGACATCTCTTTTGTTAATCCACATAGGACCTATTCTAAGGGTGCTGGAGATCTGGAAACCTTTAGCATTGTCAGATGCTCTGTGGCGCCCCCGAGAATGCAGAATGGCAGTCACATTTAGCTGCTTCCCAGACATCTCTGGTGACTTTTCTCTTTCTGTCCACGCGGACACCCCTGTTATCTGGTTCCATGGTGTTGTGTGTGTGTCTTCTCTAGGCTTGATTTATCCAGGATCAGGATCAACAGTAGTTGTTGGAAAAAGAGATGAGCGAAAGCAAGAAGTGTCTCCTTTTAGCAACGTGATGATAATATTGAGACTGCTTAATGCTTCAAGTGCAGTTCACCCAGTGTAATGGACCTGTAATGGACAGGTGCCAACACTAGCCTGACCTGTGAGGTGGTCCTCAGGAAAGCTGTAGCAAGTCCCAGGAAACTGGAGATGTTTTTCATGACTGTATTAGCAAACACTTGCTGTAGCTTTTCGGAAACACAGAATGCTGGTGCTGTGAAGGAGACCACAGACAGGGAAGAGCTTCCTTCCCTTTATTTTACAAATGAGCAAATGGAAACCAGGGCAGGTGAGGGGACTTCTCCAAGATCAAATGTGAGTTTGAGGACACATTCTGGGCCTGAACCCAACTCGACTAGCTTCCAGTCCAGCACCCTTCTGTGTCTCTGGGCTTTGCTTCTGCCAGGAAAAGCCCTATTGAGAAAGGCAACAAAAAATTGCCTTGAGTATAGTAGTAAAAAGTGCTGCATTGCTGGGGAATGTAAATAAGCAGAGAGTCAAGGGAAAGAAAACTTCTTCAGGTTTAGAAGCAGAAATGAAGAGGAAATGAGAGGGAGCAACTTTGTTCTTATCTCACTTTTCAAATCTCTTTTATTTAACAGAAAAGCCCAGAAAGTTTTTGTAGAAGAGAGTTTCACTGCACACCTGCTGTGGTGCTCTATATCCCCACTTCCATTTTTTAAAAATTTTTAAAATTCTTTACACACAACTAGTGAATTGTTGAACCCTACATCAAAAACCAATGATGTATTATATGTTGGCTAATTAAACATAATAAAAAAATTTTTTAAAATATTTTATTTTTATGGAATCTCCACATCCAACATGGGGCTTGAACTCATGACACCAAGGTCACAAGTGACATTCTCTACTGATGGAGCCAGCCAAGCACTTCCATCTCCCACTTTTTTTTTTTTAATTTTTTTTTTAATTTATTTGACAGAGATCACAGGTAGGCAGAGAGGCAGGCAGAGAGAGAGGAAGGAAAGCAGGCTCCTTGCTGAGCAGAGAGCCCAATGCGGGGCTCGATCCCAGGACCCTGGGATCATGACCTGAGCCGAAAGCAGAGGCTTTAACCCACTGAGCCACCCAGGGGCCCCCCATCTCCCACTTTTTAAACAACAATAGTCTAGTCCTTGGTATGGCCAATGACCATTTCTGTCTCAGCTTTTGATTGTATCTCCCATCTCTTTGCTTATCATATGTATTTTTGTCATACCAATTAAATCACCTTTGGAAGGTGACAGGAATAAATGCACTGGTTTAAATCTCCTGTTTCCATATTTGGATTTCATTAAGATCATTGTCTTCTTCTCTCCATTAGGTCATTAATTAGCATCTTGAATGGATTTGAATTAACCCTCAATTTCACCAGGGTAGATGATGAAGCCTCTAAACTTGGTAAAAATATCTTAAATTATTATTTTCCTAATTAAAAAAGAAGCAGCTTATGAGGAGGGGAAGGATGGGTTCTGCTAGTTTAATTGATGAGAAAGTAAAATATTTGTTCTATGTACTTCTGAAGGAAGGAGAGAGACCTACTTCTGGTACTTTAATATGCCTTTGAATTAATCATTTGCATAATTGAGAAGAATTCTAAGGATGTCTGTCCCGTAATCTTTCTCCTTCCCTTGAATGGACTCTGAGCCTCGGCCACATGGACTAAAATGCCTGAGTCTCATGGGAAGCGCTCAGTTTTGAAACTTGCCTTGAGATGAAGTCCAAGTCCAAGATGGGCAGAATTGTAATCTGTTGGGCTTTAGTACATAAGTAAGGGGAGAATTTAATTGAAGAGACAAAGGTCTCTTAAAAAAAGACCTTAGCTTGTTTAGGTCATTGTCCTATGAGCTCAGAGACCCTAGGTTCCAGTTGTGTTTCTCTATGAGCTCTGGCACCTTAATGAACCTCTCTGTTGCTATGGTTTTTCTCTGACAAATGATTTAATAAGGCTGTTCTACCTACTTTATGAGGAGAAATGAGGTATTTTTGAATGTGCTTTAAAAAATGGCTTCGCATGGGGCACCTGGGTGGCTCAGTGGGTTAAGCCGCTGCCTTCGGCTCAGGTCATGATCTCGGAGTCCTGGGATCGAGCCCCGCATGGGGCTCTCTGCTCAGCAGGGAGCCTGCTTCCTCCTCTCTCTCTGCCTGCCTCTCTGCCTGCTTGTGATCTCTCTGTCAAATAAATAAATAAAATCTTTAAAAAAAAATGGCTTCGCCAAGTGGTATTCATTAATTTGTGCTCTTGGGATTGACTCCTCTTGTCATGGGAACCATTCCTGATGGGCTTTCTTTCCCTGTCTTCTTTCTGTGCACCTCACTTCTGATCCTTTTTTTTTTTTCTTTGAGATACGGGTTTTATAGTATTGGCTAATTGGACATGGCTGATAAAACTGGAAAGCAGATGTTCTGACTTAACCATCACATGGCTTCTTAAACTGTTCCAACATCTGGAGGGAAAAGAAACTTGATCATTCTATTGGTGAACTAAACATTCAAGAAGGCTTGAGTATCTTCCATGAATAGTTGCTCTTTAATCGAATTGAACACAAGCTTTGAGTCAACGGAATACATGCTGGATTCCAGAGGCTTTTCCACAAGGAATTCTTAGAAGTTATATTCTACCATCCTGATAAGTGTGTAGGAGTCCTTTACTTAGCATTGTTGTGAGAACCTGTGTAGTGAGGTGGATCTAACGCCTCTCTGGCAAAGGAAATGACCCATTCTCTCTGAGAGGAATGGAAGAGCAGGAGCCTGAAGGCACAGACAGGGAATACAGGGAGAGGAGGGCTCAGAGATGTCCATTTGGAGAGTAACTAGACAGGAAGAGCACACACTCATCACCTAATGCAAGAATAAAGAGAATGACTTCTGTTCCTAGTGTAGGGGGGAAGCGAGGTGGTATTCTTCCAAAGCTAACTATTTCCGGGTGGGAGAACTAAGTTGCATGTTATATGCATCCTCAGTATCTCCTCTTGGACCTCAAAGAACATTGGGACTCCAAATGGCAGGTTGAGTTTCTTTGGAGAAGCTAGTAGATACATAGGACATTGAAATGCAAGTCAGAGGCTCAGATTATTTTGAGTTCTTACATAACTGGAGATGAAATCAATTTGAGGTGTAAAAGGAGTTGGGGTTTAGTTTTTCCTGGGATGATGTACTGGGTCACATGGTGGGGCTCTGGTGGCTTAGCATCCTGGGAAGCCTCAGCACAGAGTGAGCCAGTCTGTGAGTTTGATTACTTGAATCAGAGACCAAATTGAAGGGAAGCCTCTTCTGCTTTCTGGGAAAAACAATACACTTAAATTAACTTCTGACCTCTCCTTTTTATCAGCTTTGGGGAACCAGCTTCCCCTTGCTCAGGGCTCATTTCGATAGTTTGTAATCATGAATCTTTCATTTTTCCCCCTTTGTTTTTTTTTTTTTAGAGATTTTGTTTATTTATTTGACAGAGAGAGACACAGGGAGAGAGGGACCATAAGCAGGGGTAGTGGGAGAGGGAGAAGCAGGTTCCCTGCTGAGCAGGGAGCCCAATGCAGGGCTGGATCCCAGGACCCTGGGATCATGACCTAAGCTGAAGGTAGACGCTTAATGACTCAGCCACACAGGCGCCCCTATTTTCTCCCCGCTTCTGACTTGCCATCTGGTTAGGGTTCCTAATTCGTGCTTAGACAAGGTCTCTGGGAGTCTTCCCACATACGCACGGAAATGACATTTGCCAGGTTTTGGTTTGCCCAGCTTACGTGGTGAGTGGTTTTGCCCACTTTTATTTGATCAGCAGTGTGAACTCCTGCAGATGGCAAATATAGGTTGTCTTCAGGAAATCTGTGTGTTGTGTGGGAAAGAACAAGAACAAGCAGTGGGGGACCTGACTCTTGCCCTCCATTCTCACATATACAATCTTACATGTATAACCTCTTTGAAGAAGGATCATGATAATTGATGAGAATGATATGGATAATAATAGATGATCTTGGCACTGACGTGTATTGATGTGACAACTCTGTGAATTGGGTGCTATCATTATTTCTAGGTCACAGGTGAAGAAACTAAGGCACAGATAATTGGAACTTATCCCCATGCTCACTCAGGTGGTACATGGCTGGGTGGGGATTTCCAACCAAGCTGAAGGAAATGTTGAGGCTGTCCTAGTCACCAAGATCTTTTTTTTTTTTAATTTTTTAAAAATTTATTTTCAGCATAACAGTATTCATTGTTTTTGCACCACACCCAGTGCTCCATGCAATACGTGCCCTCTCCAATACCCACCACCTGGTTCCCCCAACCTCCCACCTCCCACCCCTTCAGACCCCTCAGATTGTTTCTCAGAGTCCATAGTCTCTCATGGTTCACCTCCCCTTCCAATTTCCCTCGACTCCCTTCTCCTCTCTAACTCCCCTTGTCCTCCATGCTATTTGTTATGCTCCACAAATAAGTGAAACCATATGAAAATTGACTCTCTCTGCTTGACTTATTTCACTCAGCATAATCTCTTCCAGTCCCGTCCATGTTGCTACAAAAGTTGGGTATTCATCCTTTCTGATGGAGGCATAATACTCCATAGTGTATATGGACCACCTCTTCCTTATCCATTCATCCGTTGAAGGGCATCTTGCTTCTTTCCACAGTTTGGCGACCGTGGCCATTGCTGCTATAAACATTGGGGTACAGATGGCCCTTCTTTTCACTACATCTGTATCTTTGGGGTAAATACCCAGTAGCGAGTCACCAAGATCTACCTAGACAAGTCACTGGAAGGGTATAATGAAGCAGTTCTTCTCTTATCTATGCAAGGGGTGGCATCTGTTGTCCTGAGATGCCTTGCATCTACTAATTTAGCCTTCCATTGAGTTTTGGGTTTGTAAGCATGATCCCTTGTTTGAATAAATTCTTCCCATTACACTTGATGGAGAGTGCTATGTCATGATGTTAACTCAGGGAAAGACACCAAAATTACCTTTCCTGAATTCCCTTTGGTATGGCATCCTTGATATCTTTACTTCAAAGCCCAGCCCTATAATTTTTTTTAAATTTTATTTATTTATTTGACAGAGAGAGATAGCGAGAGAGGGAACACAAGCAGGGGGAGTGGGAGAAGGAGAAGCAGGCTTCCCGCTGAGCAGGGAGCCCGATGCAGGGCTCGATCCCAAGACCCTGAGATCATGACCGAGCCGAAGGCAGAGGCTTAACCCACTGAGCCACCCAGGTGCCCTCAGCCCTATAATTTTTTATGGGGTTTTATTATGTATTACTTATACACCAAACTTCTTATATTTAAATTATACATTCTGATACATTTAGACATAGGCATAGACCCATGAAGCTAGCACAGTAATCCAAGAAAATGAAAACATTGTATCCTCAGAATTGGCACACACCCTTGAATCCCAGTACTTAACCCCTTTCCTGAACAACATGATCTACTGCTTATCTCCAGATTGGATTCCGTATTCTAGAGTATTTTATAAATGGAATCATACTGTATGCATTCTCTTCTCCCGCTTCTTTTGCCCATACCCAGCATGATTATTTGGGCTCCATCCATGCTGTTTTGTGTAAGAATAGCTCTTCCCCACTGCTAAAATGTTATCATTTCATGACTCGGCCATGGTTGGCTTATCCATTCACTTACTGATGGACATAGGCCTTGTTTACTGGCACTTTTTCCCTATTACAAATAAAACCATTATGAGTATTCATGAACGAGCCTTTTGTCTAGCTTTATAGAGGCAACATAGACAAAGTTGTAGTGTATTTAAAGTGTACAATGTGGTGATATGATATATGCGTATATTTCAAAACAATTTCCACAATCAAGTTATTAACACATCTCATAGTTACCTTTTTTTTTTTTCCTTTGTGAAAACACTTACGATCTACTTAGGAAATTGGAAGTATACAGTATGGTATTGTTACTCTAATCACCATGCTATACATTTGTTCCTCAGAACTTGCTCATTTAGGAGCTGAAAATTTGTTCCATTTTACCAACCTCTACCCATTTCTCCCACTCCCAGCCCCTGGCAACCACCATTCTACTCTGTTCGTGGGAGTACAACTTTTTTTTTTTTCTCAGGATTCCACATAAAGAGATATTATGCAGTATTTGTCTTTCTCTGATTTATTTCATTTAGCATGATGCCTTCCAGTTTTATTCATGTTGTCGAACAGCAGGATTTCCTTCTTTTTTAAGGCTGAATAATATTTCATCGTGTACATAGACCACATTTCCCTTATCCAGTCATCTCTTGATAGCCCCTTACGTTGTTACTGTATCTTGGCTGCTGTGAATAATGCTGCAATGAAAACGGGAGTGCAGATACTTCTTCAAGATGGTGATTTCATTTCCTTTGGATATATATGCAGAAATGGGATTGCTCGATCATATGGTAGTTGTATTTTTAAATTTTTTGACGAACCTCCATCCTGTTTTCCATAGTGGCTGCATCAATTTATATTCCCACCCACAGTGTACAAGGATTCTCTTTTCTCCATTACCTTGCCAGCATTTGTTATCCTCTTGTCGTTTTGTTAGTAGACGTCTTAACTAGTGTGAAGTTAATGGTTTTGCATTTCCTTGATGATTAGTGATGTTAAACACGTTTTTTATATCTATTAGTCATATGCATGTCTTTTTTGGAAAAATACCTGTTCAATTCCTTTGGTCATTTTTTAGTTGGGTTATTCCTTTTGGGTTTTTTATTTTGTTTTGCTACTGAGTTGTTTGAGTTCCTTATATATTTTGGATATTGACCCCTTAACAGATACATAGCCTTACAAATATTTTCTCCCATTCTGTGGGGTGTGTTTTTATGTTGTCTGTTGTTTCTTTTATTTTACAAAAACTTTTTAGTTTGATATAGTCCTACTTGTTTGTACTTTTATGGCCTTTGCTTTTGTGTCAAATCCAAAGACCATTGCTAAGATCAGTGTCAAGCAGCTTACTTCCTGTGTTTTCTTCTAAAAGTTTTAGGTTTCCAGGTTTTAGATTTTAGTCTATCTATTTTGAGTTGATTTTTGTGTATGGTGTGAGATAGGGGTCCAGCTTTGTTCTTTTGCATGTGATTGTCCAGTTTTCCTAATACCACATATTGAAGAGACTATCATTTCCTCCTTGTATATTCTCAGCATCTTCATTGTTAATTAATTGACCAACTATGTATGAGTTAATGTCTGGGCTCTCCTGTTGAGTTATGCCACTACCCTATTATTTTGATTACTATAGCTTTGTAATATAGCTTGAAATCAGGTAGTGTGATACCTCTGGTTTTGTTTTTTTTTGTTTATGCTTCCTTAAGCTATTCAGGGTCTTCTGTGGTCCATAAGAATTTTAGGATTGTTTTTCCTTTTTCTGTGAAAAATACCAGTTGAATTTTGATAGAGATTGCATTGAATTTATATATCACTTTGGGTAGTATGGACATTTTCACATCATCCTTCTAATCCATGAATAGAATATCTTTTCATTTATTGGTGTTTCCTTCAATTTCTCTCATCAGTGTCTTATAGGATCAATGTACAGGCTCTTTCACTTCCTTGGTTAAATGGATTTCTAAGTATTTTCTTTTTGCTGCTACTGTAAGTGGTTTTGTTAATTTCCTTTTCAGATAGTTGTTACTTTATAAAAAGACAGTTGGTTTTTGCGTGTTGATTTCATATTGTGCAACTTTGCTGAATTCATTTCTCAGTTCTAACCATTTTTGGTGGAGAATTTAGTTTTTCTTGCCATACATGATTATGTCATCTGCAAATAGAGACAGTTTTACTTTTTCCTTCCTGATTTGGATGCCCAAGTGTTCTTTCTCTTGCCTGATTACTTTGAATAGGATTTCCCCTACTATGTTGAAAACAAGTGGCGAGAGTAGGCACCATGGTCTTTTTGCTGATCAGCTCTTTGCCATTATGTATGATGTCACCATATATGGCTTTGATTATATTGAGGTATATCTCTTCTATACCTAATATGTTGAGAGTTTTTATCGTGAAATTATGTCAGATTTTATTAAGTGCTTTCTCTGCTTCTTTTGGGATAATTGCACCATTTTTATCCTTCATTCTGTTAGTGTGGTGTATCATGATTACAGATTTATGTATGTTGAACCATCCTTGCATCCAAAGAATAAATCCCACTTGTTCATGTTTTATGATCCTTTTACTGTCCCATTTAATGATCCACTTAGGGTTCTGTTTTTGAGACTCTGAACAAAGATAATTCACATAAATCTTGCCAGATACCACCTGTTTTATTTTATTATCCTTTGGGCTTATAATAATTTCAGAGGTTTCTTCCCCCCCAAAAGTTGTCCCACTGTATAGTGGCATCACCGATGTTGTTTTCTCTACTTTAAAGACCACAGGTGATCTCAGTGGTCTAAAATCAATGAAACTGGGGCTCCTGGGTGGCTCAGTTGGTTAAACATCTGCCTTCAGCTCAGGTCATGATCACAGCGTCCTGGGATTGAGATCTGCATCAGGCTCCCTGCTCAGCAGGGAGCTGCTTCTCCCTCTCCCACTCACCCTGCTTGTGTTCCCTCTCTCACTGTCTCTCTCTGTCAAATAAATACATAAAGTCAATGAAACTGAAATAAGTTCTTTTTTAAGTTATGTTAGTCACCATACAGTACATCATTAATTTTTGATGTAGTGTTCCACGATTCATTGTGTGCGTATAACACCCAGGGCTCCATGCGATCCGTACCCTCCTTAACTTCTTTAGCTCTTACATTAGAACAAGAGTCATGGAAAGGGAGAGGGGAAAAAAGACATGTTGATGGAACAGGAAGACAGTAATTTATCAGAGATCCTGTTATTTATTCATGTCCTGTTTCCAAAAGAAATACATTGTCACATGGAAGTGGAGCTTAGGAGAAGGAACCAGTTCAGGGACCTGAAGCAGGGGAAGCTAGAGAGGTAGGACAAAAGTCAGGAGAGTGTGGCTTCATGGATGCCCAGAGAAGATGATTCATGGAGGAAAGAGTGAGCGAAGGTCAAAGATTGTAGAAATTTGAGTAAACAAAGGACAGAAATGATCACTGTGTTCAGGCACATGGAGAGAGTTCGTGTTGTGGTGTCTCAGGTGCCATGATGGAGGGTAGAAGCATGACTCGGGAGGATTCAATAGAGAACAAAGGAGGAGAAGGAGGAGATGTAACTAGTGGCAGTTCTTTGGAGAAGCTTCATGGCAATGCTCTTCGGAGAGTGTTTAGTGGCTACAGTAGGACCAGTCGCCTTGCCCTCTAGTGACCTCGCTCTATGAGGGGTCACATCAGCTATAGTCTATAGTCTCAAAAAGTAGATGAGTGTCCCTTTCTCCAACTGGATACAGCAAATGAGCGGGGGTTGGCAAGGTTTTCCAGTTCTCCTGACTCCTGGAGATTATAGGAAATATTAAAGTTTGTGATTATTCTTTGTCCAGGGAAACCCACCCAGTCTTTTGCAGATAGTTAACCCCTCATGGTGTATTTGTAGCAGGTAAGGAAAAACATAACAGGGTTCTTAGTCTGATGTATATCTTTACTAAATAATTGTTTTATTTGGATTTTTTTTTTAAAGAAAAGCAGGATTGATTTAATTAATTAATGAATGAAACACAATAACCACTGGAACAGAATCATCACACTGTAGGATTGTGGAATAGTTTGTCATTTTCATTATATAAGCAGTTTGATACCAAACTAAAAACACTCCTTTTGTCAGGGGAAAGCATTTCAGGGCCAAATGGTAGAATCACTTGCATTTTCTTTATTGTCTGCCCTGAACATCATTTTTTTTTTCCTTCTTATTTTTTTTAACAGTGATAAGATTCTGGTCAAATTCATTTCTGGTCAGTTTTGGTGTCCTGTAATACAATATTGCTTGAATACTTTCTGAGTATTTATCTTCTACCTCAAAGAGGGAGAGGATTTCAAGAAGGCTTTTGATTTCTTTGAGAGCTGGAAAGATGTGTCTGTGATACCAGATAATCCAGCGAGGAGGTTACAGAAAGGCAGGAGCGGGGACCCCCAGAGGGTTTCAGATCACTCTGACTTATTAATATATCAGGGAGGAGAAGGTCATCCACCTCCCCCCCATCCTGCCCCAAGAAGAGAGCAGTGTTACACTTTTATTATAAATTTTGGTGTTGCATAACATTGTAGAAAAAAAATCTTCCTTTTGACTAAATAATTATCTCTTTTATGATTTTCAAATTTTATTTCAAGGAAAAAACTACTTCTGGATTTGCTTTCTATAACTACAATATTGTTGACCCTAGTGTTTATCTTGGGTTCTATTGTAATCCCTACCTCTCTTATGTCAAAACTAATGTGGTTTGTATGGGAAGATCATGGTTTATTTCTATTTTAAATTCTGTATTTATCTCCCCTAATAGTCCATTTTATTGATACCATTCCCTTTGTTAACATTTCCTGGGTATTTTCTATTTTATTTTGCTTTTTAAGACTCTGAGTAATATTACCAAGAATTGATAATGAATTTCTATTAAATCCTGTCTTCGAAATTTTGAAAATATCACTTGTAAATGAAAACCTAAACCTGGATTGGTTAAAGTAAAGAACTGGTGAGGGGCACTGGGGTGGTTCAGTTAGTTAAGCATCAGAATCTTGTTCTCAGCTCAGGTCCTGGTTGCAGGGTCATGAGTTCAAGCCTTGCATTGGGCTCCACACTGGGTATGGAGCTTACAAGAAAGAAAGAAGGAAAGGAAGAAAGAAAAGGAAAGAAAGAAAGAAAGAAAGAAAGAAAGAAAGAAAGAAAGAAAGAAAGAGGAATAAAGCTGTAGAAACCAATGAGAGACTATGGACTCTGAAAAACAATCTGAAGTGTTTGAAGAGGTGGGGGGGGTGAGAGGTTGGGGGAACCAGGTGGTGGGTATTAGAGAGGGCACGGACTGCATGGAGCACTGGGTGTGGTACAAAAACAATGAATACTGTTATGCTGAAAAAAAAAAAAGCTGTAGAGACCAATATGCAAAAGTAAAAAGTTTTAATTAAAAAACCAATTTTTAGAAATCCAGGAATGCATGATCTCTAACTACTCTAAATAATTCTTTATTATTTATCTGGTACTAAAGATTTTCCTTCTTCTTGGCTAAAATGTTAAGAACTAGTAACTATCATTCAATACAATATCTTGTAATGTTCAGCTCTTAAACACATTTTGTTACTGAGCAAGATATTTTTGAAAGCTGACTTCTCTTGTTTTCTCCTGACTGACTTTTAAGTTCTTTTTTTTTTTTTTTAAAGATTTTTATTTATTTATTTGACAGAGAGAGATCACAAGTAGACGGAGAGGCAGGCAGAGAGAGAGAGAGAGGGAAGCAGGCTTCTTGCTGAGCAGAGAGCCCGATGCGGGACTCGATCCCAGGACCCTGAGATCATGACCTGAGCCGAAGGCAGCGGCTTAACCCACTGAGCCACCCAGGCGCCCCAGACTTTTAAGTTCTTAATTGCAATATGTGTTTTGTCTCACAGTGATTCTCAATAGCACGCTCTTTTAATAATGAGCTACTTTTTCTCTGCAAAGAACAAAACTTTAAAATACACACTTGGAAATGTTCAAATTAGAAAGAATAGAACCATGAACTCCATTTGCTTAATACTTGGTTTCATCTCCTGCCAAGACTTTGCCCTGTTGGTGGTCTTTATCCATCCTTTGTGTTTTTTTTTTTTTTTTTGCTGACTTTTTTTTTTAATTTTAATTTTTTTTAATTTTTATTTTATAAACATATATTTTTATCCCCAGGGGTACAGGTCTGTGAGTCGCCAGGTTTACACACTTCACAGCACTCACCATAGCACATACCCTCCCCAATATCCATAACCCCACCCCCCTCTCCTAACCCCCCTCCCCCCATCAACCCTCAGTTTGTTTTGTGAGATTAAGAGTCACTTATGGTTTGTCTCCCTCCCAGTCCCATCTTGTTTCATTTATTCTTCTCCTACCCCCTCAACCCCCCATGTTGCATCTCCTCTCCCTCATATCAGGGAGATCATATGATAGTTGTCTTTCTCCGATTGATTTATTTCGCTAAGCATGATACCCTCTAGTTCCATCCACGTCGTCGTAAATGGCAAGATTTCATTTCTTTTAATGGCTGCATAGTATTCCATTGTGTATATATACCACATCTTCTTTATCTATTCGTCTGTAGATGGACATCTAGGTTCTTTCCATAGTTTGGCTATTGTAGACATTGCTGCTATAAACATTCGGGTGCACGTGCCCCTTCGGATCACTACGTTTGTATCTTTAGGGTAAATACCCAGCAGTGCAATTGCTGGGTCATAGGGTAGTTCTATTTTCAACATTTTGAGGAACCTCCATGCTGTTTTCCAGAGTGGTTGCACCAGCTTGCATTCCCACCAACAGTGTAGGAGGGTTCCCCTTTCTCCGCATCCTCGCCAGCATCTGTCATTTCCTGACTTGTTAATTTTAGCCATTCTGACTGGTGTGAGGTGATATCTCATTGTGGTTTTGATTTGTATTTCCCTGATGCCGAGTGATATGGAGCACTTTTTTCATGTGTCTGTTGGCCATCTGGATGTCTTCTTTGGAGAAATGTCTGTTCATGTCCTCTGCCCATTTCTTGATTGGATTATTTGTTCTTTGGGTGTTGAGTTTGCTAAGTTCTTTATAGATTTTGGACACTAGCCCTTTATCTGATATGTCATTTGCAAATATCTTCTCCCATTCTGTCAGTTGTCTTTTGGTTTTGTTCACTGTTTCCTTTGCTGTGCAAAAGCTTTTGATCTTGATAAAATCCCAATAGTTCATTTTTGCCCTTGCTTCCCTTGCCTTTGGTGATGTTCCTAGGAAGATGTTGCTGCGGCTGAGGTCGAAGAGGTTGCTGCCTGTGTTCTCCTCGAGGATTTTGATGGATTCCTTCCTCACATTGAGATCCTTCATCCGTTTTGAGTCTATTTTCGTGTGTGGTTTAAGGAAATGATCCAATTTCATTTTTCTGCATGTGGCTGTCCAATTTTCCCAACACCATTTATTGAAGAGGCTGTCTTTTTTCCATTGGACATTCTTTCCTGCTTTGTCGGAGATGAGTTGACCATAGAGTTGAGGGTCTATTTCTGGGCTCTCTATTCTGTTCCATTGATCTATGTGTCTGTTTTTGTGCCAGTACCATGCTTTCTTGATGATGACAGCTTTGTAATAGAGCTTGAAGTCCGGAATTGTGATGCCACCAACTCTGGCTTTCTTTTTCAATATTCCTTTGGCTATTCGAGGTCTTTTCTGGTTCCATATAAATCTTAGGATTATTTGTTCCATTTCTTTGAAAAAAAAAAATGGATGGTCCTTTGATAGGAATTGCATTAAATGTGTAGATTGCTTTAGGTAGCATAGACATTTTCACAATATTTATTCTTCCAATCCAGGAGCATGGAACATTTTTCCATTTCTTTGTGTCTTCCTCAATTTCTTTCATGAGTACTTTATAGTTTTCTGAGTATAGATTCTTAGTCTCTTTGGTTAGGTTTATTCCTAGGTATCTTATAGTTTTGGGTGCAATTGTAAATGGGATGGACTCCTTAATTTCCCTTTCTTCTGTCTTGTTGTTGGTGTAGAGAAATGCAACTGATTTCTGTGCATTGATTTTATATCCTGACACTTTACTGAATTCCTGTACAAGTTCTAGCAGTTTTGGAGTGGAGTCTTTTGGGTTTTCCACATAGAGTATCATATCATCTGCAAAGAGTGATAGTTTGACTTCTTCTTTGCCGATTTGGATGCATTTAATTTCCTTTTGTTGTCTGATTGCTGAGGCTAGGACTTCTAGTACTATGTTGAATAGCAGTGGTGATAACGGACATCCCTGCCGTGTTCCTGACCTTAGCGGAAAAGCTTTCAGTTTTTCTCCATTGAGAATGATATTTGCGGTAGGTTTTTCATAGATGGCTTTGATAATATTGAGGTATGTGCTGTCTATCCCTACACTTTGAAGAGTTTTGATCAGGAAGGGATGCTGTACTTTGTCAAATGCTTTTTCAGCATCTATGGAGAGTATCATATGGTTCTTGTTCTTTCTTTTATTAATGTGTTGTATCACATTGATTGATTTGCGGATGTTGAACCAACCTTGCAGCCCTGGAATAAATCCCACTTGGTCGTGGCGAATAATCCTTTTAATGTACTGTTGGATCCTATTGGCTAGTATTTTGGCGAGAATTTTTGCATCTGTGTTCATCAAGGATATTGGTCTGTAGTTCTCTTTTTTGATGGGATCCTTGTCTGGTTTTGGGATCAAGGTGATGCTGGCCTCATAAAATGAGTTTGGAAGTTTTCCTTCTATTGCTATTTTTTGGAACAGTTTCAGGAGAATAGAAATTAGTTCTTCTTTAAATGTTTGGTAGAATTCCCCCGGGAAGCCGTCTGGCCCTGGGCTTTTGTTTGTTTGGAGATTTTTGATGACTGTTTCAATCTCCTTACTGGTTATGGGTCTGTTCAGGCTTTCTATTTCTTCCTGGTTCAGTTGTGGTAGTTTATATGTCTCTAGGAATGCATCCACTTCTTCCAGATTGTCAAATTTGTTGGCGTAGAGTTGCTCATAGTATGTTCTTATAATTGTCTGTATTTCTTTGGTGTTCGTTGTGATCTCTCCTCTTTCATTCATGATTTTATTGATTTGGGTCCTTTCTCTTTTCTTTTTGATAAGTCTGGCCAGGGGTTTATCAATCTTATTAATTCTTTCAAAGAACCAGCTCTTAGTTTTATTGATGTGTTCTATTGCTTTTTTTTGGTTTCTATTTCATTGATTTCTGTTCTGATCTTTATGATTTCTCTTCTCCTTCGGGTTTAGGCTTTCTTTCTTGTTCTTTCTCCAGCTCCTTTAGGTGTAGGGTTAGGTTGTGTACCTGAGACCTTTCTTGTGTCTTGAGAAAGGCTTGTATCGCTATATATTTTCCTCTCAGGACTGCCTTTGTTGTGTCCCACAGATTTTGAACTGTTGTGTTTTCATTAGCATTTGTTTCCATGAATTTTTTCAATTCTTCTTTAATTTCCTGGTTGACCCATTCATTCTTTAGAAGGATGCTGTTTAGTCTCCATGTATTTGGGTTCTTTCCAAATTTCCTCTTGTGATTGAGTTCTAGCTTCAGAGCAGTGTGGTCTGAAAATATGCAGGGAATGATCCCAATCTTTTGATACCGGTTGAGACTTGATTTAGGACCAAGAATGTGATCTATTCTGGAGAATGTTCCATGTGCACTAGAGAAGAATGTGTATTCTGTTGCTTTGGGATGAAATGTTCTGAATATATCTGTGATGTCCATCTGGTCCAGTGTGTCATTTAAGGCCTTGATTTCCTTGTTGATCTTTTGCTTGGATGATCTGTCCATTTCAGTGAGGGGAGTGTTAAAATCCCCTACTATTATTGTATTCTTGTCGATGTGTTTCTTTGATTTTGTTATTAATTGGTTTATATAGTTGGCTGCTCCCACGTTAGGGGCATAGATATTTAAAATTGTTAGATCTTCTTGTTGGACAGTTCCTTTGAGTATGATATAGTGTCCTTCCTCATCTCTTATTATAATAAGAGTCTTTGGCTTAAAATCTAATTGATCTGCTATAAGGATTGCCACTCCTGCTTTCTTCTGATGTCCATTAGCATGGTAAATTCTTTTCCACCCCCTCACTTTAAACCTGGAGGTGTCTTCGGGTTTAAGATGAGTTTCTTGTAGGCAACATATAGATGGGTTTTGTTTTTTTATCCATTCTGATACCCGGTGTGTTTTGATTGGGGCATTTAGCCCATTAACATTCAGGGTAAGTATTGAGAGATATGAATTTAGTGCCATTGTATTGCCTGTAAGGTGACTGTTATTGTATATTGTCTCTGTTTCTTTCTGATCTACTACTTTGAGGGTCTCTCTTTGCTTAGAGGACCCCTTTCAATATTTCCTGTAGAGCTGGTTTGGTATTTGCAAATTCTTTCAGTTTTTGTTTGTCCTGGAAGCTTTTAATCTCTCCTTCTATTTTCAATGATAGCCTAGCTGGATATAGTATTCTTGGCTGCATGTTTTTCTCATTTAGTACTCTGAATATATCATGCCAGCTCTTTCTGGCCTGCCAGGTCTCTGTGGATAAGTCTGCTGCCAATCTAATATTTTTACCATTGTACGTTACAGACTTCTTTTCCCGGGCTGCTTTCAGGATCTTTTCTTTGTCACTAAGACTTGTAAATTTTACTATTAGGTGACGGGGTGTGGACCTATTCTTACTGATTTTGAGGGGGGTTCTCTGAACCTCCTGGATTTTGATGCTTGTTCCCTTTGCCATATTGGGGAAATTCTCTCCAATAATTCTCTCCAACATACCTTCTGCTCCCTTCTCTGTTTCCTCTTCTTCTGGAATCCCAATTATTCTAATATTGTTTCGTCTTATGGTGTCACTTATCTCTTGAATTCTCCCCTCATGGTCCAGTAGCTGTTTGTCCCTCTTTTGCTCAGCTTCTTTATTCTCTGTCATTTGGTCTTCTATATTGCTAATTCTTTCTTCCGCCTCATTTATCCTAGCAGTGAGAGCCTCCATTTTTTTTTTAATTTATTTATCAGAGAGAGAGGGAGAGAGAGCAAGCACAGGCAGACAGAATGGCAGGCAGAGGCAGAGGGAGAAGCAGGCTCCCCGCCGAGCAAGGAGCCCGATGTGGGACTCGATCCCAGGACGCTGGGATCATGACCTGAGCCGAAGGCAGCTGCTTAACCAACTGAGCCACCCAGGCGTCCTGAGAGCCTCCATTTTTGATTGCACCTCATTAATAGCTTTTTTGATTTCAACTTGGTTAGATTTTAGTTCTTTTATTTCTCCAGAAAGGGCTTTTATATCTCCCAAGAGGGTTGCTTTAATATCTTCCATGCCTTTTTCAAGCCCGGCTAGAACCTTGAGAATCGTCATTCTGAACTCTATATCTGACATATTACCAATGTCTTTATTGATTAGGTCCCTAGCCTTTGGTACTGCTTCTTGTTCTTTTTTTTTTGTTGTGAATTTTTCCGCCTTGTCATTTTGTCCAGATAAGAGTATATGAAGGAGCAAGTAAAATACTAAAAGGGTGGCAACAACCCCAGGAAAATATGCTTTAGCCAAATCAGAAGAGATCCCAAATCGTGAGGGGGGAGAAAGGGGATAAAAAGGGGTTCAGAAAGAAAAAAGAAAAAAAAAGAAACTATTAAAAAAAGAAAGCCGATAAAGAAAAAATATAAAAAGAGGAAAAAATATATATATATTAGATAAACTATTTAAAAAACGTTAAAAAAGAAAACGGTAAAAGTTAAAAAAATTTAGCAGAAGAAGAGAAAAAGAAAAAAAAATTGAAAAAGAAAAAAAATTAAATTAACTGCAAGGCAAAAAAATCATGGGGAGAAAGCCATGAGTTCCGTGCTTTGTTTTCTTCTCCTCTGGAATTCTCCCGCTCTCCTTGGTATTGAAGCTGCTCTCCTCGGTAGGTGAACTTGGTCCTGGCTGGGTTTCCCGTTGATCTTCTGGGGGAGGGGCCTGTTGTAGTGATTCTCAAGCGTCTTTGCCCCAGGCGGAGTTGCACCGCCCTTACCCAGGGCTGGGCTGAGTAATCCGCTCGGGTTTGCTGGGTTTGCTTTCGGGAGCTTTTGTTCCCTGAGCGCTTTCCGTAGAGTTCCGGAGGACGGGAGTGAAGATGGCGGCCTCCCGGTCTCTGGCCCGGAGGAGCCGAGAGCCCGGTGCCCCACTCCTCAGTGCACCCTCAGAGAACAGCGCCCAATGACTCCCGTCACCCTGGCCTCCGGCCGCGCTCCGAGCTGACCGAGCCTGCGACCGGTTCAAGGCAACCCCGAGCTGAGAGTCACTCCTCGGCTCTGTCTCTGTAGCCGGCTTCCCTGTTCTAATACCGGTAAGCTCTGCGACACTCAGACACCCCCGATCCTTCTGCGACCCTGCGGGACCTGAGGCCGCGCTGACCCCGCCCGGGCTTCACCCCAGTTAAGCCTCTGGAGCGATGTCCCTCAGCGGAACAGGCTTTTAAAAGTCCTGATTTTGTGCTCTGTTGCTCTGCCGCTCGCCGGGAGCCGGCCCCTCCCCCCGCAGTCTATCTTCCTGTCGCTTTGGATTCACTTCTCCGCCAGTCCTACCTTTCAGATAGTGGTTGATTTTCTGTTTCTAGAATTGCTGTTCTTCTCGTCAATCCCCCGTTGGATTTGTAGGTGTTTGCAATCTTTAGATAAGCTATTTAGCTGATCTCCCGCTACCCGAAGTAGTCTCAGCCTGCTACTTCTCCGCCATCTTGACTCCTCCTCCTTGCTGACGTTTTTTAAAAAAATATTTATTTATTTATTTTAGAGAAAGCATGAACAGGAGGGGCAGAGGGAGAGAGAGAGAATCTCAAGTAGGCTCCTCATTGAGCATGGCATCTGATGTGAGCCTCTGTCTTAGGACTCTGAGATCAGGGCCTGAGTCAAAACCAAGAACTGGACCTTAACTGACTGAACCACCCAGGTGCCCCCCCTTTGCTCAAGTATTTAAAAGCAAACTTCACACAGTACATTGTTGCATTTCTATACACCTCAATATCCTCTAAAAAAGCATGAGCCATAACATAACAACAGTGTCATTATCATGCCTATCATTTCTTGTTACCCTGTGATCCCTCTTTCATAATCAGATTTCTTCCAGTTACCACTCAAGGTCATTTTATTGTTGGTTTGGTTGGATCAGGACCCAAACAGGATCCACATAGTAATTTGGTTGTTGCTTTTCCTAAATCTCTCTTAATCTGGAGTGGTTCTCCTTTTTTCTTTTTCCTTTCTCCAGGTGACTCTTTGCAAGAACTAAGTGTGTTCTTCAGAATGTTTTCCCTTTGGATTTGTCTGTTTGCTTCTTTGTGGTGGTGTTTAACTTGCTCTTCTATTCGTTTCTTTCCAGTAAATGAGAGATGCGTTCAGGCTTGATTCCCCCCCCCCCCCATTTTGGCAAGAACACTTAATGGGAGGGGCTATGTGCCTCATGTTGATCCCCTTGTGAGGCATATAGTGCCTGGTTTTCTCACTTCTCAGGATGCTAAGTTTGATCCCTGGTTCCTTCATTTGTAGTGCTGTCATCCTCTTATCTGCATACCCTTATCCATTGGTGACTATTGCATGGGATTGCAAAATGGTCATTTCCTAGTACTGTTTTTCCTTCCACACCAGTTACTTAAATTCTTTGGTAAAGAATAACGTTTCCCTCGTTAAACAGTCTATAGGATTACCCTAACATGTATTTATTCCAAAAAGATAGAATAAATATTTAATTCTGTTTTTTCTTTTTAAAATTGCTCCTTTGGCCTGATGGTCCGTTTGCTGCTAACAATTTCCCTGCAGAATCTGCAGCTGGCTGTCAGGCAAAGTAACCAACCAATCTCCCTGTGTCTGCTAGACCTAGCCAGTGAACACTTGATTAGAACATTGCCACGGGGTTCCTGAAACTTAGAGATTAAGAGCAGCCCTTTCTGGAAAATGTTTCCAAAATTATACTCCAGATCAGATTGAAAAACTGAAAATATTTGCAGATTGTGAAGCCACTGATGGAAGATGTGTTTTCATAGCATGCTGACCATGCCACATGAAGTGTCACATCCTTCCTACATCCACAGCTTGAAAACCACAGATTTACTTCTTATTGGATTGATGTTCTTTACCACCAACGGTGATGTCAGAAGATAGACTGGGTCTGTCTGGCCTCTCAGTTTAAGTACCAGAACTTGCCTGTTTTTAAGAGACAGAAACGCAAATTCTAGGTAACACAGGGAAAATTCATTGGAAAGGCTATGGGGGTAGCTCACAGGACTGAAGGGCAAGTTACAGAATGTTTAGCTGCTCTAGGGATTTTAAGGACTTCATTTGGACTTGAATGTCTCAAACACTGTCTCTTCTTAACTGATTGACAGATTTGTTCCCTTGAACACTTCCGTGTGGTGGTGGCCATGGCAACAAGCCACACAAGAAGTGTTTTTTTATTAACTTATTTTATTTAAATTCAGTTAGTTAACACACAGTGTATCATTAGTTTCAAATGCAGATTTCATTTATTCATCCTTTGCATGTAAAACCTAATGCTCAGTACATCACATGCTCTCCTTACTGCTCATCGGTCAGTTTCCCCATCCCCCCACCAAGCTCCCCTCTAGCAATCCTCAGTTTGTCTCCTGTGGTTGAGAGTCTCTTATGGTTTGTCTCCCTCTCTGATTTCAACTTGTTTTATTTTTCCCTCCTTTTCCTATGCTCCTCTGTTTTGTTTCTTAAATTCCACATATGAGTGAAACCATACGATAATTGTCTTTCTCTAATTGACTTATTTCACTCAGCATAATACCCTCCAGTTCCATCCATGACATTGTAAATGGTAAGATTTCATCCTCATTGCCGAGTAATATTCCAGTGTGTGTGTGTGTGTGTGTGTGTGTGTATAGTACATTGTCTTTATCCATTCATCTGTTGATGGACATCTGGGCTCTTTCCATATTGTGGACCCTGCTGCTATAAACATTGGGGTGCACATGCCTCTTCAGATGACCACATAAGTGTCTTTGGTGTAAACACCAAGTAGTATAATTGCTGGGTCATAGGGTAGCTCCATTTTTAACTTCTTGAGGAACCTCCATACTGTTTTCCGGAGTGGCTGCACCAGCTTGCATTCCCACCAACAGTGTAGGAGGGTTCCCCTTTCTCCATGTCCTCACCAACATCTGTCATTTCCTGACTTGTTAATTTTAGCCATTCTGACTGGTGTGAGATGGTATCTCATTGTGGTTTTGATTTGTATTTTCCTGATGCTGAGTGATATTAAGCACTTTTTCATGTGTCTGTTGGCTATTTGTATGTCTTCTTTGGAGAAATGTCTGTTCATGTCTTCTGCCCATTTCTTGACTGGATTATTTGTGTTTTTGGGTTTTGAGTTTGTAAGTTTTTTTTTTATATATCTTGGGTACTAGTCCTATATCTGATATGTCATTTGTAAATATCTTCTCCCATTCTGTAGGTTGTCCTTTAGTTTTGTTGACTACTTCCTTTCCTGTGTGAAAGCTTTTTATCTTGATGAAGTCCTGGTAGTGCATTTTTGCTTTTGTTTCCCCTGCCTTTGGAGACGTGTCCAGCAAGACTTTGCTACAGCTGAGGTTGAAGAGGTTGCTGCCTGTGTTCTCCTCTAGGATTCTGATGGATTCTTGTTTCACATTGAGGTCTTTCATCTATTTTGAGTTTATCTTTGTGTATGGTATAAGAAGATGGTCCAGTTTCATTTTTCTACATGTAGCTGTCCAATTTTCCCAACACTATTTGTTGAAGAGACTGTCTTTTTTTAAACATCAACACACTGCTTGGACTATTCTGAGACATGTGCTCACCTCTAGGCCAGTTACTGTCTCTAGGAGAAGCGGATGCTCTGATTGGTCTACTCTGGGTCAACTGTCCATCTTGTGCATATATGAGAGGAGAGAACAGTGATGGGACCCACCATTCTAGATGAGAAGTGTAAATCTCCAGCTTCCAAAATAATATTTCCATATAGCAGATGCTTATCAAAATTTTGTGGAAGAATCATTGGGACTCAAGAAAGACGGATTGCTTTCATGTAATACATTATGTTTGTAGAAGGAATCTGTTTGACACAACATATTCCATAAAGTCACGCTGACTTGTATTTGCTCTTTGGGTTCTTGGATCCTCAACACATAATACTTAAACTTGCTGTGGTTTTGTTTTTCTTTGAAAAACACTCTGTTCTAGCCCTCACAGTGTCTCAAAGGTAACGTTAATTTCTCACATTTAAGCCTTTAAAGTGACATAATTAATTTCTCTAGTACGAAAACAGTAGGCTATCAGAACCTATAAACCTCAGTGTGTTTCAACATGTATTTGAGTGTTGAGCCCTTTCCTGTTGGTCATGGTACCTGGACACTTTTTTGTGCTTCAGTGTGAGATACAGTGTATACATGAAGATGAAGCCAAACAAAACCTTTTTTTTTTAACTGTCTTCATCCAGTGATTCTTTTTTATTCCAATAAATAGAGAAGTATTTTTTTCAGTCATAAAAATGACCACAAAGCTGTCATCATCATTGTTTCCTGAGCATGTGGGTAACTCAACCTAGACTGATAATTATAACTCCCTGCTGCCCAATGTGACAAACCTCACCTCATTTTTATCTAATAAGATATTATGACCCTAAATTCATTTTTTATATGTGGATTCATTCAGATAACTTAAAATCATGGAACTCTCTAGGAAGAAACAGTGCTTTTCATTAGGAAGCAGAAATGTGTAATGTTTTTCTATCATTTCCTGAACTAATGAAATCTTGATGCAACCGGCTGCAATATTCTATATATCATAAAAGTATTTCAGATAAAGCTTGGGGCATATTGGTCATGAATAATCTTCATTTTTTCAAGTTCTTCAATTTTACTAGGACTCCTCACCATCACTGTAAAAAAGAGATTCTGGAATCATTGAAAAACATTAAGTAAATACTCAAATGCCTTTAATAGTTCATCTCCTCAACTATTGTTGGTGTGCAATGTCAAAGGGAATTTCACATTTCCAAGGCAACGAAGTGTTGAATTTTTGCCCCCTCTCTCCCTTCATGGTAGATGTTCATCGAGTTGATAATGAAATCTGTAGCAACATCACGTTGTTTTGAAGGCTTTAGATGCAGGAGAGTTTGGAAGCCAATCTGCAGTTCATTTAACTTGTGCCCACGCCATCTGCTTACCTGCATCACTCCGCCAGCCAGCCTGCTTCTTTTCTCCTAGCGTCTACAGAGATGATTAACCTGGATGAAGATTCCTGGCAGCCTCAGTTGACTTCCTGAATCTTCCACACCATCCAGAATTCCCTGGTGGAGCCTGGCAGGATATTTGGAAAAGCAAAGAGGCATTTTTGGCTCAGGAGACAGTAGACATAAATGTCAGCTGGTGAACCATCACTGAGGAGAATGACTTCAGGGTTCAAGGCTTGTTAGAAATAAATTTCAAGTCACTAGCTAACTATAATATAAAACCACCAAGAAGGGAAATATTCTGGGCTGCTCCATCTCCTATGTTTATTCTGTAGCAACAGGAATAGTATAGTTCAACTAAGTATAATGTGTCAAAAATTGTTTTCAAAGTCACTTGGAGGGTAAGATAAGTAATTACTTTCTCCCTTCCTGACCTATAGCAGAGATAAGTTGGCCCTAGAAGTTTGATACCATTGGATGATAGGGGCTATGCTTTTTAATTCGCCTTGGGATACCATTGAATGAAGATCCATTATACGGGGTTAGCCAGGGCAGCAGCCTGGGTGACATCAAATCTTCTCTGAGTGAACCACAGAGTGTCTGGCCTTCGATTTGCACCATGAATATGAGTCATGGATCTTCCCTATCATTATCCCCCATGTATGTGGTTTCAGTCCTCATGTCCATTTGACCTTTGGATGGCACAATTGCCGGGAACTGCCCATTTGTCCAAGTCAGAAGCAAGAAAGAGTATGAAAACTGATTATGGAATGTAGGCCTATAAGTCAGAGGTGAGAAGTCCCTTATTTCAACAGCCCTCAGGCAGCAGAACTTGCTCTTACCCTGTTGTCAGGCTGGTGCTGCGCACAGATCCGTCACTGGGACATCAGTCAGAATAATTCATGGCAGTCATATGTTTCCTTGTGTACAGGAATGGCATCTTCTTACATTGGGCATCTGGATGTCTTTATTGGCAACTGGCAAGGGAATATTTTTCTGAGGAAAGTTCTCCATATTAATAACAAAGAAAGAAGGAAAATAAGAAAGACAGATCTAAGACTGCTGCATGTCAACACAGGGGAGTGGTTTTATGGTAAGAGTCGACACTTCAGATGAAGGCATCTCATTGGACATGATGAGTTCTCTCCTTCAGATTCAATTGTGTACGGTTAATTGACATTCCTTGGCACCACTGCTCTGAGCTGACTTTTCTCAAAATTGTGAAGTTGGTCATGCATGTTTTCCATGCCTTCCAGCTTCCCTTTTTGAGCACAGTGTTTGTCTTTCTGACCCCCCTCACAACAGCACTCCGCAGGACATTCTCCTTGGGGCTGCTTCTTTCACTGCAGCTGCAATCTTCCTCTCTCCTGTACATTGTGGTAAAAGTACTACTGCTATTATAAGCCTACCTAACATTTGCCGAAATGTTAGAGATAAAGGGTTATTGATTATGTTCCTTTTTTTTTTTTTAAACAGAGGATTCCAGGTATCTGTGATATTGACACCATGAAAGGGCCCATAAACAGTGGATATCACAGTCCAAGATAACTCCAAATTTTGATGTCTGTTGAAGTAATTAACTATATTCCCTTGTTCCTTAGAGGGTGTTCCACTGATCAGTGGTTGACATCACCTGGGAGCTTACTAAAAAAGAAGGCTCTAAGGCTCTATCCCAGAGCCACTGAGTCAGAGTCTGCCTTTTAGTAAGAGCCCCAAGAAATGATTCTTCACATTAGTGTTTGAGAAAAACATACTTACTCCATACCAAGTTTGAGGAATAATAAATGCCATCCTGTGTCAGGCTTCTGGTCAAGACAGAAAAAAATGATCCTGCCATAGATGAGGGCAAGAAAAGCTTCATAGAGGGCAGTGGCTCTCCAAACTTAATGTGCATGAGAATCATCTGGGATTCTTCTTGAAACAAATTTCTGGGTCCCAACCTCAGAATTTCTGACTTAGGTCTGGGGCGAGTCTAAGAATATGCATTTCTAGCCAGTTCCCTGGTAATGCTGATCCTATGGTTCTGGGGACACACTTTGTGAAACAGTGACATACAGTGATGTGTGTATTGGGAACAATCTATGTTGGTTGGGGCCCTGGACAGAAACTCTCTGGCCAGAGCTCTGTTAGGTCCTTACGTATACATGAGAAATACTTCAGAAGACTTAGATCAGGATTTAAGGGCAGTCTTTACCACAACCTGGGCTATGTCCTATTTTCATGATTTCTTGAGATGACTCCTCCTCCTCCTCCTTCCCCTCCTCTCCCTCCTCCCACTCCTTCTACCTCTTCCTTCCTCCTCTTCTTCTTTTTCCTCTTCTTCTTCTTCTTCTTTTTTTTTAAGCAGTCAGGGAGTTCTTTCAAAGTTGGCCAAAATTGTGCCCGCTGGTGAACCCAGGCACAGTTCGAACAACTCATTACCCCTGGTATTCTTAATTTACTGGGTATTGGAAAAATCCAAAGTTTAACTTTCCAGCAGTATGAAGTAGCCTGGAACCAAGTGACAGAGAATTCCCAGTATGTTTGGAACCCAACTGTATAGTCGCAGTCTTTTGGATTTATGCCAAATGGCACAAATACACTGCTCAGTCCACAAGCAACTCTAATTAACAAATTACTGCACTGTTTGCATAGATGATCTGTTAACGTCCAGGAATAAGTATGCTCAGGGTCTTGGTGTTTTCATAGTTACATGTGGCAACATTAAAAGCTGAATCTGTGTCCTAATGAACTTTTACATCTGTTGTGCGAATGATGGATCACGTATCAAGCATGACAGTAGGATCTGATCGTTGGTGTCAAAGCTCATACATATTTAAGAACCTTCACCATATCAACCTGAAATGTTACCAGTTCTCTTGTTAAGGAGATACCCCTTCAGGGAAAGGCAACCTAAAGGGTCAGGTTAAACCTTCCAGAGACACAGGAGGGTAGAGGTGGGCAGAGTTATATCAGAGTATACTGCGAAGTGAAGAGAGAGCTAGCGGTTTGTCATGATCAATGTTAAGAGTATCTGTAGGTGATGTCTCAAGGACAGGAACAACAATAAAAAATAAACAGAATGTAGAGTCTCTGGCTGTTGAAGTTTGTCGGGACATAATGTTGCATGTTTTTGAGAACTGCCTCCCAGTATACGTGCCTTTTCTCTTTCCTCTCGGTGTAGTTTTGTACGTGAAAGAGTTTCTCTGAAGGGGTTTAAAAAATAATAGTATTCTAGAACCTGGGAAAATCCTTCAGGTTTCCTAGATTTCTTTTATATTTTAAAACCTCAACTGAAAAGCAATAAGGCCCTGGTCTAACCCACAGATGAGACGTGAGGGCTGGCACTTGCCACTGCCTTGTGAAGTGTGTAGGAAAGTAGGAGCTTGTGATCAAATAGAATAAGTAACTGGGATGTTTCCATACAGCTCTGGGGAGTAAACGCTGTTGCCTTCTCTCTAGGCCCTCTTGCCAAAATCCTGCTGCTTTACTTCTCAACTAAAAATAACAATCCTCTGTCCTACTTTTTGGTTATTAACATTTCTTAATTTGTAAGGACTTTCCTCATTTCATGGTATCTTCTAAAAGCTTTATTTCCCTGGGTTTTTGCTACTGTGTATCTAAATGAATTACAGTGAAAGCCGCCTTGTCTAATACCTGGCAGTCTGCAAAAAGTCAACATTTTGAATGTTCATCTTCCATAGTGCCTGGGTGGGCTAAAACCAATTCTGTTGGAAAAAAGGATCTAGACCAGAGTCAAGTTGGTTCTGTGAAGATTAGAGAAGGCACAACTAAATGAAATAAAATAAAATAAAATATTCTGTCCCCAAACTTCTCCAGGTAATGTTAGTATCACTAGGTTTAATGTTGAAGAATGAGAACATGACACAATGTAAGCTGACTTTTAGTTATCTATTTTTACTGTTTGAACAATCTTGACAAATATGTAAAGATCTTGTAAAAGTAACACACGTCCATGTGTGAAAACTCAGAACATGCAGAATATATAAAACAGGAAAGCCATGAGTCTTGATCATTTGTTCAATATGAAGCATTTAAAATATATTACGAATGTTTGTAACCCCGATTTGGCTTTTCTTCATGCGTTGTATTCAGTCACTTACTACAGGGAGGTGTAATGACATGGTAGCAGTCTGGCCCCTGCTGACTTGGAGTAGCACTGGATGTGGCCAATGCTTTATTCAAAGGAAACACAAGGAGGTAGCAGATTTTAGAGCAGAGTTCTGCTCTATGAACACGCAAACCATGCTGACTAGAGACTAGATTTGAGTTGGTAAAACCAGTGACTTTTCCTGATACCCGTATTTAGTGTGGCCATGGGTAACCTGCATCTATTACCTCTCTTCCCTTGACCCCAGGACTACCCTGGACCTTATTGTCCCTCTGCACCGACACTGACTCTTCTACCTCCACTCTGCTTATTGAGGTTCCTTCCTAGGTTCAGATTTTAGCCCTCTCCTTCCTGCATGCTTCATCTGGATGACAGCCATCTGTTCCTTCTGCTTCAGCTGTCACCTCTGTGTGGTGAGTTCTAAATGAATGTAGCCAGACAAGACCCATGGGTTTTAAACCACCCATGTATCTTTGCCACTGATACTTAACCAGGCTGACCCTCATGTGAGGCTCTGGATCGGGCACTGTGTGTGGCTAGGAGATAGGCAGTGTGCCTTCTTATCTTGGAGATGATGTTCTAGAAGGACTAGACAGACCATAGCCAAGTGATCAAATAATCCTGTAATTTAAGATGGCGGCAAATGTTTGTGAAGATTAATAAAGCTGAGTGATCTGAGGAAGAGAAATAGGGGTAGCATATACAGTGTTGATAAGGTGGTCATGAAAATCTTGCTACAAAGGTGACATTGGAGCTGAGACTTGTCAGAAGAGGCTGGCCATGTGAAAATCCTTGAGACACTCATGAAACAACACATGAAGACAAAGCAAGTGCAGAGGTCCCAAATGACAAAGGTTACTGGATGTTCCTTTCAACTGAAAGGAAATGCATTACAGACTTAAGAGCAAAAATAGTTAATTCCAATTACAGTAATTCCCAGGGTAGAGATGTATGGAAAAGGATGAGAACATCCTACAAGGGAATCTCATGTTAATAATACGCTCTAAACTTTTATAATATCAGTATGTATTACCTTATAACATTTTTTAAGGTTTACAGTGGTATTCTATTTTATGATTATGCCATATTATGTTTAACCAATAGCCTTTTTATAAATTGAATTCCACAGAATCATTCTTTTTAATTACAGGAATTCCTAGTGTCTCAAAGGAAAATTATAACCACCAGGCAAATGTGTATAAAGCAGCATAGAGATGTTGGCAGTGAGCCAATGCGGGTGGGAAATCACCAGCCAGGGGAGCTCTGCTCCTCCTCCTTTGGTTCTGTGATTATTCCAGGGGTCTTAGTTCTGTTGTTCCACCCATACTGTAAGTTTATTTTTTTATTTTATTTTTTATTAATGTATAATGTATTACTTGCCCCAGGGGTACAGGTCTGTGAATCATCAGGCTTACACACTTCACAGCACTCACCATATCACTACCCTTCCCAATGTCCATAACCTAGCCACCCTATCCCTCTCCCCTCCCCAGCAACCCCTAGTTTGTTTCATGAGATTAAGTGTCTCTTATGGGTTGTCTCCTTCCCGATCCCCTCTTGTTTCATTTTTTCCTTCCCTATGCCGTACAGACCTCCACCTTGCCTCTTAAATTCCTTATATCAGAGAGATCATATGATAACTGTCTTTCTCTGATTGACTTATTTCACTCAGCAAAATACCCTCTAGGTCCATCCACATCATTGCAAATGGCGAGATTTCATTTCTTTTGATGGCTGCATAGCATTACAGTGTGTGTGTGTGTGTGTGTGTGTGTGTGTGTCTTTATTACATCTTCTTTACCCATTCATCTGTTGATGGACATCTAGTTTCTTTCCATAGTTTGGCTATTGTGGACATTGTCACTATAAACATTTGGGTGCACATGCCCCTTCAGATCACTACATTTGTATCTTTAGGGTAAATACCCAATAGTGCAATTTCTGGGTTGTAGGGTAGCTCTATTTTCAACTTTTTGAGGAACCTCCATACTGTTTTCCAGAGTGGTTGTACCAGCTTGCATTCCTACCAACAGTGTAGGATGGTTCCCCTTTCTGTGCATCCTCACCAACATCTGTTGTTTCCTGACTTGTTAATTTCAGCCATTCTGACTGGTGTGAGGTGATATCTCATTGTGGTTTTGATTTGTATTTCCCTGATCCCCAGTGATGTTGAGCACTTTTTCATGTGTCTGTTGGCCATCTGAATATCTTCTTTGCAGAAATGTCTGTTCACGTCCTCTGCCCATTTCTTGATTGGATTGTTTGTTCTTTGGGTGAGTTTGATAAGTTCTTTATAGATTTTGGATACTAGCCCTTTATCTGATATGTCATTTGTGAATATCTTCTTCCATTCTGTCAGTTGTCTTTTGGTTTTGTTGACTATTTCCTTTGCTGTGCAAAAGCTTTTGATCTTGATGAAGTCCCAATATTTATATTTTTGCCCTTACTTCCCTTGCCTTTGGTGATGTTTCTAGGAAGAAATTGGTGCAGCTGAGGTCGAAGAGGTTGCTGCCTGTGTTCTCCTCAAGGATCTTGATGGATGTCTGTCTCACATTGAGGTCTTTTATCCATTTTGAGGCTATTTTTGTGGGTGGTGTAAGGAAATGGTTCAGTTTTATTCTTCTGCATGTGGCTGTCCGGTATTCCCAATACCAGTTGTTGAAGAGACTGTCTTTTTTCCATTGGACATTCTTTTCTGTTTTGTCAAAGATTAGTTGACCATAGAGTTGAGGGTCTATGTCTGGGCTCTCTATTTTGTTCCATTGATCTATGTGTCTATTTTTCTACCAGTACATACCATCTTGATGATTACAGGTTTGTAATAGAGCTTGAAGTCTGGAATTGTGATCTGCCAACTTTGGCTTTCTTTTTCAACATTCCTGTGGCTATTCAGGGTCTTTTCTGGTTCCATATAAATTTTAGGATTATTTGTTCTATTTCTTTGAAAAACATTGATGGTATTTTGATAGGGATTGTGTTAAATGTGTAGGTTGCTTTAGGTAGCATAGACATTTTCACAGTATTTGTTCTTCTAATCTATGAGCATGGAACGTTTTTCCATTTCTTTGTGTCTTCCTCAATTTCCTTCATGAATAATTTATAGTTTTCTGAGTACAGATTCTTTGCCTCTTTGGTTGGGTTTATTCCTAGGTATCTTTTTTTTTTTAAAAGATTTTATTTATCTATTTGACAGGCAGAGATCACAAGTAGGCAGAAAGGCAGGCAGAGAGAGAAGGAAGCAGGCTCCCTGTCGAGCAGAGAGCCCAATGTGGGGCTCGATCTCAGGATGCTGAGATCATGACCTGAGCTGAAGGCAGAGGCTTAAACCACTGAGCCACCCAGATGCCCCATATTTCTAGGTATCTTATGGTTTGGGGTGCAATTGTAAATGGGATCGACTCCTTAATTTCTCTTTCTTCTATCCTGCTGTTGGTGTATAGAAATGCAACTGATTTCTGTGCATTGATTTTATATCCTGACACTTTACTGAATTCCTATATGAGTTCTAGCAGTTTTGGAGTGGAGTCTTTTGGAGTCTTTTTCCACGTAAAGTATTAAATCATCTGCAAAGAGTGAGAGTTTCACTTCTTCTTTGCTCTTTCGGATGCCTTTTATTTCTTTTTGTTTTCTGATTGCTGAGGCTAGGACTTCTAGTACTATGTTGAATAGCAGTGGTGATAGTGGATGGGCCTGCTGTGTTCATGACCTTGGGAAAAGCTCTGTTTTTCCCCATTGAGAATGATATTGGCTGTGAGTTTTTCATAGCAGGCTTTGGTGATATTGAGGTATGTACTCTCTACGCCTACACTGTGAAGAGTTTTAATCAAGAAAGGATGCTGTAATTAGTCAAGTGCTTTTTCAGCATCTATTGAGAGTGTCATATGGTCCTTGTTCTTTTATTAATGTATTGTATCACATTGATTGATTTGCAGATGTTGAACCAACCTTGCAGCCCTGGAATAAATCCCACTTAGTCATGGTGAATGATCCTTTTAATGTACTGTTGGATCCTATTGGCTAGTATTTTGGTGAGAATTTTCACATCTGTGTTAATCAAGGATATTGGTCTGTAATTCTCTTTTTTGATGGGGTCTTTGTCTGGTTTTGGGATCAAGGTAATTTTGGCCTCATAAAATGAGTTTGGAAGTTTTCCTTCCATTTCTATTTTTTGAACAGTTTCAGGAGAATAGTTATTAATTCTTCCTTAAATGTTGGGTAACATTCCCCTGGGAAGCCATCTGGCCCTGGGCTCTTGTTTGTTGGGAGATTTTTGATGATTGCTTCAATATCCTTACTGGTTATGGGTCTGTTCAGGCTTTCTATTTCTTCCTGGTTCAGTTGTGGTAGTTTATATGTCTCTAGGAATGCATCCATTTCTTCCAGATTGTCGAATTTGTTGGCGTAGAGTTGCTCATAGTATGTTCTTATGATTTTCTGTATTTCTTTGGTGTTAGTTGTGATCTCTCCTCTTCCATTCATGATTTTATTAATTTGGGTCCTTTCTCTTTTCTTTTTGATAAGTCTGGCCAAGGGTTTATCAATCTTATTAATTCTTCCAAAGAACCAGATCCTAGTTTTGTTGATCTCTTCTACTGTTCTTTTGGTTTCTATTTCATTGATTTCTGCTGTGATCTTTATAATTTCTCTTCTCCTGCAGGATTTAGGCTTTCTTTGCTATTCTTTCTCCAGCTCCTTTAGGTATAGGGTTAGGTTGTGTACTTGAGACCGTTCTTGTTCCTTGAGAAAGGCTATATTGCTATATACTTTCCTCTCAGGACTGCCCCACATATTTAAAGTCCCCTACTATTATTGTATTACTGTTGATGTGTTTCTTTGATTTTGTTATTAATTGGTTTATATAGTTGTCTGCTCCCATGTTAGGGGCATAGATATTTAAAATTGTTAGATCTTCTTGTGGAAAGACCCTTTAGGTATGATTTAGTGTCCTCCCTCATTGCTTATTATAGTCTTTGGCTTAAAATGGAATTTGTCTAATAGAAGTGTTGCCCCCCGCCCCTGCCAGCTTTCTTTTTGATGTCCATTAGCATGGTAAATTGTTTTCCACCCACTCACTTGAAATCTGGAGGTGTCCTTGGGTCTAAAATGAGTTTCTTGCAGACAGCATATTGATGGGTCTTGTTTTATCCATTCTGATACCCTGTGTCTTTTGATTGAGGCATTTAGCCCATTTAAATTCAGGGTAACTATTGAAAGATGCTAAATTAGTGCCAGTGTGTTGCCTGTAAGGTGACTGTTACTGTATATTGTCTCTGTTCCTTTCTGGTCTGTTACTTTTAGGCTCTCTCTTTGCTTAGGGGACCCCTTTCAATATTTGCTATAGGGCTGGTTTGATGTTTGCAAATCCTTTTAAATTTTGTTTGTATTGGAAGCTTTTAATCTCTCCTTCTATTTTCAATGACAGGCTAGCTGGATATAGTGTTCTAGGCTGCATATTTTTCTGGTTTCTAGTGTTCTGAATATATGATGCCAGTCCTTTCTGATCTGCTAGGTCTCTGTGGATAAGTCTACTGCCAATCTAATATTTCTATCATTGTATGTTACAGACCTCTTGTTCCAAGCTGCTTTCAGGATTTTCTCTTTGTCACTAATACTTGTATGTTTTACTATTAGATGAAAGGGTGTGGACCTTTTTTTATTGCTTTTGAGGGGGGTTCTCTGTGCCTCCTGGATTTTGATGCTTGTTTCCTTTGCCGTACTAAGGAAATTCTCTAATTTGATGCAATGTACCTTCTGCCCCCCTCTCTCTTTCTTCTTCTTCTGGGATCCCAATTATTCTAATATTGTTTCATCTTATGGTATCACTTATCTCTCAAATTCTCTCCTCGTGGTCCAGTAGTTGTCTGTCTCTCTTTTGCTCAGCTTCTTTTTTCTCTGTCATTTGCTCTTCTATATCACTAATTCTCTCTTCTGCCTCATTTATCCTAGCAGTAAGAGCCTCCATGTTTTTTTGCACTTCATTAATAGCTTTTTAAATTTCAGTTTGGTGAGATTTTAGTTCTTTTATTTCTCCAGAAAGGGATTCTCTAACATCTTCCATATTTTTTTTGAGCCCAGCTAAAACCTTGAGAATTGTCATTTTGAACTCTAGTTCTGACATATTAGTAATGTCCATATTGATTAGGTCTCTAGCCATAGGTACTGCCTCTTGTTTTTTTGTTTTTTTTTTTTGTGATGCATTTTTCTGCCCATCATTTTATCCAGATAAGAATAGATGAATGAGAGAACAAAATACTAAAAGGGTGGTAAAGACCCCAGTAAAATAAATGCTAACCAAATCAGAAAAGAACCAAAACTGGGGGGTAAAGAAAGGGAGAAAAAAATTAAAAAATTAAAAAATATATGTATATTAGACTGGTGAATAAAACAGAGCCACCTACTTGATTTTGGGTGCAATCTGGTCTTTTAGATGAAGCTACTTCCCAGAATTTTAAAAATGAAAAGCTTGTATATATACAAAAATAAGGGTAAACATGATAAAAGGATGGAATGTGACTGTAAAGATGAAAATTTAAAAAAGATTCTAAAAAAGGAATTGATAAGGTAAGACATTGTTTGGAAAAAGGGGGGAAAAAGGAGAGAATGTGATCAGGCTGGAGACTAGAAGAAAGCCATGTGCTAGATTTAGGGTATATTTTGATTTATTAGAAGAAATTGTATCCCAAATTTTTAAAGAAAAAAACCTGTATGTATAGAAAAAATAAGGTTAAATACAATGAAGGGATAAAATATGATTATAACAATGAAAATTTTAAAAATATATGTATTTTAAAAAGATTTTATTTATTTGAGAGAGAGACAGTGAGAGAAAGCATGAGTGAGGAGAAGGTGAGAGGGAGAAGCAGACTCCCTGTGGAGCTGGGAGCCCGATGCGGAATTCGATCCTGGAACTCCAGGATCATGACCTAATCTAAAGGCAGTCGCTTAACCGACTGAACCACCCAGGCGCCCTAAAAATATTTTTTTAAAAAGGTATTGACAAAATACTTTAACATTATAATAGGAAAAAGGAAAAGTTAAAAAAATAGAATAAGAAAAAAGTAAAATTTAAAAAATTTTACTTTGAAAGACTAAAGGATCATGGGGGAAAAAGCCATGAATTCTATGTGTTGCTTTCCCCTAGCTCTGGAGTTCCATAGTTCTCATTGATTCATGAACTTGGTCTTGGCTGGATGTTCTTGCTGATCTTCTGGGGGAGGGGCCTGTTGCCGTGATTCTCAAATGTCTTTGCCCGAGGCGGAATTGCACTGCCCTTGTTAGGGGCCAGGCTAAGTAATCTGCTTGGGTTTGCTCTCAGGAGGTTTTTTGTTGTTGTTATTTTTTTTTTAAAGACATCTATTTATTTATTTGACAGAGAGAGAGAGAGAGATCACAAGTAGGCAGAGAGGCAGAGAGAGAGGAGGAAGCAGGCTCCCCGCCGAGCAGAGAGCCCGATGCGGGGCTCGATCCCAGGACCCTGAGACCATGACCTGAGCTAAAGGCAGAGGCTTTAACCCACTGAGCCACCCAGGTGCCCGCTCTCAGGAGTTTTTGTTCCTGAACGTTTTCTATAGAGCTCTGGAGGACGGGAATGAAGATGGAGGCCTCCCAGTCTTTCACATGGAGGAGCCGAGAGTTCAGGGCCCCACTCCTGAGTGTGCCCTCAGAGAAAAGCAGTCAATCCCTCCAGTCTCCCTGGTCTCTGGCCACAATCGGAGTTCACCAGGCCTGTGACTGAGCATTTCTGACTCTGGCGCATGGCCCCGTTTTGAGTCTCCAAACCCAGCAGATTCCTGCTGTGCTCTCCTGTGCCACTCTTCTTGGAGGAGAAGGTGAATCTCCCAGATCTGCCACTTGTGGGGTCCCTGCTGGAAGAGCAGTGGCCCGACTGTGACTTGGATCATAGTTTAAGGTAACTCTGAGCTGAGAGCCCCTCCTTGACTCTGTCTCTGTTGTCTGCTTCCCTGCTCTGATACCTGTGTGCTCTGCCACACTCAGACAACCCCCATCTTTCTGTGACCCCACAGTACATGAGATCACACTGTCCCCACTTAGCCTCTGGAGTGATGTCCTTCAGTGGAGCTAACTTCTGAAAATTCTGATTTTGTGCTCCGCTGCTCCACTGCTTCCCAGGAGCCAGTCCCTCCCCCCAACAGTGTATCCTCCTGAAGCTTCTGATTCAATTCTCAGCATGTCCTACCTTCTGGAAAGTGATTGCTTTTCTGTTCCTAGAATTGCTGCTCTTCTCTTCTATTTCCTGTTGAGTTTGTAGGTATTCAGAATGGTTTGATAACTATCTAGCTGAACTCCTGGGACCTGATGATATTTCTTTCAGTCTTCTACTACTCAGCCATCTTGCTTCCTTCTGTAAGCTTATTTTTTAAAATAAATTTTTAATTTTGGAATAATTTTAGATTTACAGAAAAGTTATAAAAATAGTGAAGGAAGTTTCCATTTACCCACATCCAACTTCCCCTATTGTTAACATCTTACATAACCAGGGTATATTTGGCAAAACTCAGAAATGAACATGGGTGCACTACTCTTGACTGAACTCCAGACTTCATTAAGAGTTTCAGTAGCATTTCCACTAGCACCCTTTTACGATTCTAGTATCCAGTCCTGGAACCCATGTTGTGTTGGGTCATCTTCTTAGTATCTCTCCTGGTTTTTCATGAGCTTGACAAATTGGGAAAGTACTGATTTGATGTCTTGTAGAATGTGTCTCATTTTGGGTTTGTCTGAATTTTTGTATCTCATGAATAGACTGAGATGATGGATCTGGGGAAGAATGCTACCAAAGTGCAGGGCTCATCCTCTCATTCTATATTCAAAATACATGGTATTAACATGCCTTATCCTCAACAATGTTCACTTTGATGTCCCAGCCCAGGTAGAGTACATCAGGTTCTCCACTGTAAAGTTACCTGTCCTTCCTCTTTCCAGTCTCTCTGTCACAAGTTAGTCACTAAGTCTGAGACACATTCAGGGTATGGGGGATAATGGTGAGATGGAGTAGACAGGTTAGAAACTATAAGGTCCATCTCCTGGAGTGGGTTATTTGCATAAATTACTTGGATTTCTTCTGTAAAGAAGGTTTTTCTCTTCACCCCTCTATTTATTCACTCATGTATTTATTAGTGGAGACTCACGCATATTTATTTTATTCTTTGGCTTATAACTGTTAATACATCATTTTTAGTCAAAATGTTCCAGTTTTGCCCATTGGGAGAGCTGCTTTTCTCATCCTTTGGGATTTTGAGTACTTGCTTAATTTGTGTCCATGTTCATCTTGTCTTTTCTCTGCCCCAGACCTCAAATCAGCCATTTTTTTCTGAGGTCCCCTATTTCCTTTTATAACAAAATCATATTTAGAAACCAGAATCTGGGCAATCAACAATTTTGTGACAATTTCCAAGCTCAGTTACAACATTGTTGCTCTTAATATCTCTTAGGCTTACTACTCTTGGCAGACATCTGTCATGACTCCTTGTGATCAATGTTCTAGTGGTGGAATTGCTGGGTTAAGGGGAATGTAATATTTTAAGGCTTTCGATATATTGCCAAGTTGTCTTTTAGAAAGAAGATATACATTAATATGAGTGAGTGGTATCAGCAGTTATAGTTTTGGGTTTTGAACTCAGTAAACATCATTTCCCTCCTAGATGTATATCTGAACTCCTCTTTACTGACCACACTAGTCTGAGCCACACTCCCCTCTCACCTGGATTACTGCAATGGATTTGTAACTAGTCTCCCCATTTCATATTCTCAATATCTAAGTTCTTTAGAGAAAAGTTGGAACAATGTTTTGATAATATAAATAAATGAGACAAAATTATGTTACTGCCTTAAAACCTTTTAAGAAGGGGGTGCCTGGGTGGCTCAGTCTGTTAATCTGATGCTTGATTTTGGCTCATGTCCAGATCTCTGGGTCTTGGGATCGAGCCCCATGTCAAGCTCTGAACTCAGCACAAAGTTTGCTTGAGATCTGCTCTCTCCCTTGCCCTCTGCTCCTCCCCCAGGCTATGCTCTTGCTGTCTCTCTTTAAATAAATAATTTAAAATCCTAAAAAAACAAAACAAAACAAAACAAAACACCTTTTAAGAGTACTTAATGTACAGGGGTGCCTTGGTGGCTCAGTTGTTAAGTTGCTGCCTTTGGCTTAGGTCATGATCCCAGGGTCCTGGGATTGAGCCATGCATTGGGCTCCCTGTTCGGTGGGAAGCCTGCTTCTCCCTCTCCCACTCTCCCTGCTTCTGTTCCCTTTCTCACTGTGTCTCTCTCTGTCAATTTAATAAATAAAATATTTTAAAAAATCATTCTAAAAAAAGAGTGCTCAATGCACAGCTAATATAAAAACTTTAATATGGATATAAGGCCATGGGTCCTCTGGGTCCTATTTACCTCTCTCTATCCTCTTATGCCCTTGTCCCCCTCATATAAGTACATAAGGAAAGTCAATGCTTTCTGATGTTTGTCCTCCATGCCAACCTGTTTTCTGCTTCATGGCTTTTTTTAATGAATTCTCCCCATAGTCCACAATATCTCTCCAGCCCCCAAATAGTAAATTTCTAGTATTTCCTCTGGTCTCAATTTTAGTATCAATTCCTTAATTCCTAATGTAATTCTGCCTGAAAATCCTCCTATAGTTGCCTATACATTATTTTAGAAGCACTTCTCACAGGCTTTGATGATAATTACTTAGTTATTTAATATTTACCTTACCAATTGATTTTAAGCCCATGAGAGCAAAGATGGTTTCCAGTTTGATTGACACCTACCAGAGCACCTGGCACTTAGTAGGAAATCAGTTATTGTTTGTTGAATGAATGAGTAACTCATATCTTGAGTTCATTCAGTTAAACATTTCTAGGAGAAAATCTTCATTAAGTAAGGTGCTCTAGAACCTCATTTCCTGATACTTGGAAGGTTATTAATTGATGTATTTGAGAAGTGAAATAGACCTATCCATTTTTTATTTAGAATATGATCTAGAGGAAACAATGTACTTTTGCAGGTAAGGGTTACAGCATTTATGACGCCTCTGGTTTACATTGCCCATTTAGCCTTCAGAAAGATACCAGTTAACATTTGGCATTCCACGAAAGCATGCATTTTTCTACGATTTTTCTGTGGCAAATTCTATTTTCTAAGGATGGCCATCATAGAATTTCCCTTCTCACATGGTCTTTATACTTAATAAACTTTATATATACTTTATATATATTTAATATACTTTAATAAAACTTAAAAAAACCTATTTATTTTAGGGAAAGAAATAGAGTGCATGAGCCCAAGGCAGTAAGGGAAGAGGAAGAGAGAGAATCCTACTCAGACTCCATGCTGAGTTCAGAGTCAGACTTGAGGCTCAATTCCAGAACCCTGAGATCATGACCTGAAATCAAGAGTTTTGACCTGAAGTCCGCTCAGTCATGAACTGAAATCAAGAGTCCAACTCTTAACTGACTGTGCCACCCAGGTGCCCCTATGCAAGAAAAATTTTGATACTCCTCCCATTGAGTGATGGTGTTTGCTCCCTCCCTGTGAATCTGGGCAGGCTTGTGACCAGTGGATTTGAGAGTGACTCTCAAGGCTGGGTCATAAAAGGTCATAAGTTTCTATCTGCTTCCCTTGGGACCTCTGTCTTTGGAGGCCTCCATACCAATGCTACTTGGAAATGATACAAGTAGTATTCTGGCCCATAGCCCCAGATGAGTTCTAGCTAATAGCCAGCATCTAGTCTCAGCCAGGTAAACCCCTCCAAGGTATTTCTGCCCCCTGCTTCCAGGCCGTTCCAACTTTTGGGTCTTGCTAGCCAGGGCCCCACATACCAAAGGAGCAGAAACAAGCTCTTCCATTATGCCTTTTCTGAATTTTCTGACCCACAGAATCTGAGAACAGAATTAAATGGTGGTTTTAAATTGCCCAACTTTAGGGGAATTTGTTGTGCAATGATATGAACCCAAAGAAATTTCAACATTATGATTTTCAATTTTTCTTACATTTCTCAGTCTGAAAATAGAAGCCCATCATTTACATTCTTATCCCTTTGATTACTAGTTAAATTTGAATATTTCTTTACAGGAGTATTAACCAGTTACATCTTTTTGCCTCATTATCATTCTTTTCCTATTTTTATGAATTCTTCTCCTTTGGGATTTGAAAGAATTCATTATATATCATGGATATTAAAACTTATTTCCTGTTACATGTTCTGAATATTTTGCTCTTTTGTTGTTGTTGTTGTTTTTACTTGTGTTCATTCTTCAAGGTCAGGCTTGATTATTTTCTAGTTATTTTTTTCTTGTGAACTCATGACCTTTGAGTCACTGTCTCTCTCCCAAACCATTTATATTTAATCTCTGCTTCTGTGTTAAGAGCACTGCTTTTCCTCAGCTAAGAAGATGATCCCCCTTCTACTTCTAATTTTTCTTACAACTTTGGTTAAGTGTATTTTCAAAAGTTATATTTTAGTAAAGTTTAGATTTATTTGTAATATTGAGTCTTTTTGAGAGGAGTGATTTAGTATAATCTTAGAGTGAATAAAGGCTCAGTTATAAATGGATGGAAGCCAGAGATTAATGAGAGATGTGGGACTGCAGAAACTTATAAATTGAGTTGGTAATACATATTTCTAAATTAAAAAATTTTTAAAAATAAATTATTGGTAAGGAAGCAAAAATCCAATGAGGTGACACTGATCTCTTCTTTTAAATGATGAAATGGGGGGGGCAAATCCAGGTGTAAGGTGGTAGGACAAGCATAGCAGAAATGTGGGAAAAAAGGCAGTCCAAATATAAGTCTATCCCATCAATAACATTTCAAAAGAGTCATTGGATATTTAAAGAAAGCCACAGGCAAATATGAAAGGTATCAAAGGGTACTTCTTTTTAATATCAAGGTATCTGTATGTCTGAATTATAGTATTAAAGCCTTAGGTCCACCCTGAAGTTATACCCAATGAAAGATAGTTAACTGGAAACATTATGACTAAAGTAGGTAGAAAGGCACATGTAGTTCAATTCCAGCTCTGAAGTTGGGACAAATACTCTACAGTTCTTCAGTGAATATTGGTTAGTGATATTAACAGAAAGTCATCTTAAATAGCTATAAATTTATATTTCTTTAAATCCTGTTCAAGTGAATCTTTTCAAGAATGATATTTTCTGGTTCTCGGTTAATTATTCAGTTATATAGAAAAGCTGATATAGTTGATAGGAATCAGTATAGTCTTTGCCTTCAGATAATGTTACAGGAAACATAGGTCTTTAGACCTTGAGGTTGTAACGGCTAAGGACCATCCCCCCTCCCCATTTACTTCCTGTCAGTTTATCCTGACTGCAAACCCAATTCTTTTTTTTTTTTTTTGGTTAACATATAATGTATTATTAGCCCCAGGGGTACAGGTCTGCGAATCGCCAGGTTTACACACTTTACAGCACTCACCATAGCACATACCTTCTCCAATGTCCATAACCCAACCACCCTCTCCCTCCCCTCCTCCCCCTGGCAACCCTCAGTTTGTTTTGTGAGATTAAGAGTCTCTTATGGTTTGTCTCCCTCCTGATCCCATCTTGTTTCATTTTATTCTTTTCCTACCCCCCAACCCCCCCATGTTGCCTCTCAACTTCCTCATATCAGGGAGATCATATGATAATTGTCTTTCTCTGATTGACTTATTTCACTGAGCATAATACCCTCTAGTTCCATCCACGTCATAGCAAATGGCAAGATTTCATTTCTTTTGATTGCAAACCTAATTCTTAGAGGAATTAGCTATGTCAAACCCGCCAAGAGTCAGCATCAGCTGTGACTCAGGAGAAATCCATGCAGACTGAAAGGGTAATCCATCAGCACATAAAATTTACTTTCAAGATTAGAAAGAAATGTAATTGACAGTAAGCATGTATGTAATTTTAAAATTCATTTGTACATAATGCAGTTTGTTGATTTAAGGGTGTTTTTGGAAACACTCAGAATAATTTCTGTTTCACTTAAGGACTTTAAACATGTAGTGTTCTTATGAAACAATGACAAAGCATTCTCTGTGCTTCCCCCTATAAAGGAGCTTCATCTGTCAAGCACGATTTCTTGTAAATAAAAATGTTTTCCCAATAACAGCTGGCTCCTAGTAGGTGTGAAGCTATCTCGTTGTGTGTTGCTTTTCATCTGCTCATTGACCACTGTATACCTTTTTTGGAGTCCTTTCTATTCAGATCATCTCCTCTTTTTTAAAAAATTTGGTTTATTTTTGTTATTGAGTTGTGAGCATTCTTTATATATTTGAGATATAAGTCCCTTACCAGATAGACGATTTGCAAATATCTTATTCTGTGGGTTGTCTTTCCACTTTCTTAATGGCATTCCCAGAAACACAAAATTTTGGGGTAGTAACAAAGACCAGTATATCTTTTTTCCTTCTTGTTGCTTATGTTTGGTTTCATATCTGAGGAGGCTTTGACTAACCTAACATCATGAAGATTTAGTCCCATATTTTCTTTACAGCCTGTTAGCCAAGTTGTCGGGGAATAGCTAACCTTCATCCACCTCAAACTTTTGGGAGACCAGCTTTCTCTGCCAAAAATAATTTAAAAAAGTTGAGCTTGATCACGCCACTTAAGGTGATTTTGGAACACCTCTTTGAGCCATAGAAAGGAAGCTTAATGAATAGGTCAGATCAAAACTCAAGATCCAGATGAGACCAGCAACATGGGTTTGGAAGAAAATGCAAACTCAGCTTGCTGGCCACTCAGCTTGCCCTCAGGTTACTAAGGAATACCGTAGTAATTGCATGGGCCATATTGATGTATTCCCTGCACAAATTCTCCTTGCCCCTATATATTTAGGTGAACAAAAACTGGTGTCAGAAGATTTTTTAAAAAGGAAAATGTCATTGGTCACCAAGGACTTAACTTGGAAAGATCTTAGGTAACACAGCACTCTTGCTAATCAAAGTTCCCATGGTTTTAACAATTCACAGCAAGGATTTTCAAATTAGTCCAATGAGTCCAAGCCTTCTGTTCCATGTGAGCATAAGGGGTTTATGAGATAAAGTCATTTCCCTGCATACCTGATTAAAATCCATGCCTTCCTGCAGTGACATTCTAATTTCCTTGATCTTAGTCCTTCCCCAAGTGTCATACATGGGAGAATTGTTAGGAATATCAGCAGTTATCAAATATATTAAGCCTGCTGAGCTCCACAGAGGGAACACAGATGAGGCCACACTGGTAGTTTCAATGAGTATGAACCCTAGAGCAGTCTCTACAGCTTAGCTGCCATATAGAGAGCAGGCTACAGGGTTTCCTGCCAAGTTAGACTGAGGTCAAAGCCACCCAGTCATTTGTTACATTAGAGACCAGATAGCTGGATCCTCCAACTCTACAGATCAGGAGATTAACAATCTGATGGGGGAGGATTGGGAAAGACAAAAAAAAAGTAAAGTTGACTCTTGAACAACATGGGTTTGAACTAAGCAGGTCCACTTATTTGTGGATTTTTCTCAATAAATACTGTAAATATATAGAGTTAAGTGGTTAACACATATCCATGTTACAGTACTCTGAGCTGGAGTATTCTGAATTGGAAAAGAATTTTCAGTGTTAAAATTTTTTTAGAGATTTAGGAGCTTGATGAATGTGGATGTCCAAATTTCCCCCCAGATTTGGGAAGTTCTCAGCCATCAGTTGTTCATTTATTCATTCATTCATTCATTCATTCATTCATTTGAGAGATATTGAGAGAGAGTGTGTGAGTGTGGGGAGGGGGCAGAAAAAGAGAGGAAGAGGGAGTGAGAGAATCTGAAGCAGACTCCTGGCTGAGCACAGAGCCTTACACAGGGCTTGATCTCACAACCTCAAGATCATGACTTGAGGCAAAATCAAGAGTCAGACACTTAACTAAGACATCCAGGTGCCCCTCAGCTATCAGTTCTTTAAATAACTTTTATGCCCTCTTTTTCCTTCTCTTCTCCTCTGAGACTTCAATAATATGCGTAAGTTGTTTCTTTTAATGGTATCCCATAGTTCACACAGGCTTCACTCTTTCATTTGTTATTATCTGACTGGATGATTTCACATCAACTGTCTTCTACTTCACAGATTTTTTTATTCTGCCTGATGCAGTCTGCTGAGATGCTCTCTACTGCATTTTTTCATTTTATTTGTTGTATTCTTCAGCCCTAGAACTTTTTTTTTAAATGATTCTGTTTCTCTGTTTAACTTCTTGTTTTGTTTGCGTATTGTTTTCCTGATTTTATTGAATTATCCTTGTGTTTTCTTGTAGCTCATTGACCTTCCTTAAAATAGCATTTTGAATTCTGTATCAGGCAAATCATAGATCTTTGAGGTCAGTTACTAGAAAGTTGTGTTCTTTTGGCTGGTGTCATGTCTCCTTGATTCTTCCAATTCCTCATAGTTGTGCTTTGCCATCTTGCATTTAAAAAGCAGTCACCTCTTCCAGTCTTTATGATGGGCTTCAAGAGAGAAATACCTCCCATCTACTGTGTTAGGGATTCTGAGATTTTCTCAGACTTTTCTTTGTATACTCATGCTCCACACTTCTTGTTCCCTCTTGGTGGGGAATTCTTAAGATGGTATGCCTTCTTTTGATCCAGTAAAGCCAAGCCAGTTACTGACAACCTCCCCTTTGCTTTCCCTAGGGTGGTAATGAATGCTCCTAATGTACTTTCTCCCAAACTGACAGAATCAGGTCACCTGTCCTCACACGCTCACTAGCCATATGCAGACTTAATCTCATTGCCTTGGGGGGGGTGTGCATTGGGAGCTGGCCACAGTATAGGGGTATGTGTGTGTGGGTGAGTTTTGCAGAATGTTAGGGGTGCCTGCAAGCCAGTTGGTGGGATCTGTAGGAGAGGCATCCCCAGTGGTTTAGGGATGGGCTTCCTAATGGAACCCATGCAATTGTTAGTAGGATCCGTGTCCCTTTGGTGCCCTCTAGACCTAGCTACTCTCTGCCCACCAGTCACTTGGCACACCTCAGAATTCTGGATGGGGTAGAAAGAAATGGGATGCTTTGGAAGCATCCTGCACAGCTGGAGAAGCTGGATGTTCACTCACATACCCTCACTTCCCCTAAAGGAGAAATCATGAGGCAGAAAGTTCTCTCTCAGCACTGTACTGCCTTGGGCAAGGAATGACAAGTAAAATGAAACTTGTTGTTTTTACCCTCTTTATTACATTCAATATTGGAAATTTTTTGCTCCAATGGTGGGCTGAAACTTCTCCACTAGTCTCCCTGACTTCCACAGAGGCACTCTTTTGGTAGTTGTTAAAAATCAGCATTCTTTGTAGGAGATGGTAGAAAACAAGTATTCTGCCATTTTGGTGACATTAGTGCACAAGTCCTTTCTTCCTTCCTTCCTTCCTTCCTTCCTTCCTTCCTTCCTTCCTTCCTTTCTTTCTTTCTTTTTTATGAATTTACTTATTTGTGAGAGAGAGAGAGCATGCAGAAGCAGGGGGAGGGTCAGAGGCAGAGGGAGAAGAAGACTCCCCACTGAGCAAGGAGTCCAATGCAAAACTCCAACCCAGGACACTGGGATCATGACCTGAGCTGAAGGTAGATGCTTAATGACCAACCCACCCACGTGTCCCAGTGTACAAGTCTTAATATCATTATTTTCACCAATATAAGTATAATATTAAAATTGCTTGAGCTTATGAGGAGAGCCTGTGATGTTGACCAAGGTAAGGAAGGAAAGCTGACTCTCAGTTTAAATCGTTGTCCTCTTGCTGGAGTGTGTATTTGCAATGAGGGTAGCTGTGTGTGTTTTGGAGTATTGCTTTAACTCTCGTGTTCCTTATGTAACCCTATAATAGTTTAAAAGTGATTTACAAACACTCTAACTGGGTGGGTTGGAAGTTGCAGAAAATGGAATTTGTTATTTCTCAAATGACTTATGAAAATAGAGGGAAATACATGACGTTAATTTTTTTTTTTTAGAATTCTGATTTTATTGATGAGATTGAAGACAAGGGAAACCTAACAAATTCCTCTAAATATAATAAGTAGTAGAATCTTAATTTAAACATAGGCACATCTACACAACCCTGTAAGCAAGTGAAATTTTGGGGTCAGTGGACTAATACAAGAACCTGATTATAACCTATATTGTGTTTTCTCATAATAGGTACGTTTCATCTTTATAATGTAAGATGCCAAGCTATAAAATCTCTGATCTTACAAATAATCCTGACCAGAATGAAGGTATTAAGATTCTTGGGTTTTAAAACATTTCCATTAACAGATACTTTTAATAATAGCTCTAGAGAGTAATGAAGGGTTGCACCAGATTGTCTTTTTAAGAAAAGTTTAATTCCAGTGTAGTTAACATATAGTGTTACTTTAGTTTCAGGTGCACAGTATAGTGATTCAATGCTTCTATACAATACTGGGTACTTATCATAAGAGCTCTCCTTAATCCCCATCATGTATTTCTCCTATCCCCCTCCACTTCTCCTCTGGTAACCATGTGTTTATTTTCTATAGTTAAGAGTCTGTTTCTTGGTTTGCCTCTTTCTTTTTTTTCCTTCACTCATTTGTTTTTTTCTTGAATTTCACATATGAATGAAATCATATGGAATTTTATTTCTCTGACTTATTTTGCTTAGCATTATACCCTCTAGCTCTATCCATGTTGTTGCAAATGGCAAGATTTCATTCCTTTTATGGATGTGAAGTATTTCATTGTATATATATGCCACATCTTTATACATTCATTTACTAATGGATGCTTGGGTTGCTTCCGTAATTTGCCAATGGTAAATAATGCTGCTATAGACATAAAGATACGTGTATCTCTTTGAATTAGTGTTTTTTTTTTATTCTTTAGGTAAATTCCCAGTAGTGTAATTACTGGATCATAGGGTAGCTCTATTTTTAACTTTTTGAGGAGCCCCAGTTCTGCTTTCCATGGTGGCTGGACCAGTGTGCATTCCCACCAACAGTGTAAGAGGGTTCCTTGTTTTCCACATGTTTGCCAACACTTGTTGTTTCTTGTGTTGTTGAATTTAGCCATTCTGACAGGTCTGAGGGGATAGCTCATTGTAGTTTTGATTTGCATTTCCCTGATGTTGAGTGATACTGACATCTGTTCATGTGTCTGCCATCTGGTTGTCTTCTTTGGGGAAAAGTCTGTTCATGTCTTCAATCCATTTCTTTTTTAAAAAATTTAATTTAATTTAATTTTTTTCAGTGTTCCAAAATTCATTGTTTATGCACCACACCCAGTGCTCCATGCAAAATGTGTCCTCCATAATACCCACCACCAGGCTCACCCAACCCCCCAACCCCCCTCCCCTCCAAAACCCTGTTTGTTTCTCAAGGTCCACAGTCTCTCATGGTTCATCTTCTCCCCTAATTTCCCCAAACTCACTTCTCTCCATCTCCCAATGTCCTCCATGTTATTCCTTATGCTCCACAAGTAAGTGAAACCATATGATAACTGACTCTCTCTGCTTGACTTATTTCACTTAGCATAATCTGCTCCAGTCCTGTCCATGTTGATACAAAAGTTGGGTATTCATACTTTCTGATGCAGGAGGCATAATACTCCATAGTGTATATGGACCACATCTTCCTTATTCATTCATCCATTGAAGGGCATCTTCGTTTTTTCTACAGTTTGGTGACTGTAGATATAGCAGCCATTGCTGCTATGAACATTGGGGTACAGGCCCTTCTTTTCACTACATCTGTATCTTTGGAGTGAATACCGAGTAGTGCCATTTCAGGGTCAGAGGGTAGCTCTATTTTTAATTTCTTAAGGAATCTCCACAGTGTTTTCCAGAGTGGCTGTACCAACTTGCATTCCCACCAACAGCCTAAGAGGGTCCCCCTTTCTCCATATCCTCTCCAACACTTGTTGTTTACTGTCTTGTTGATTTTGGCCATTCTAACTGGTGTAAGATGGTATCTCAATGTGGTTTTGATTTGAATCTCCCTGATGGAAAAAATGATGATGAACATTTTTTCACGTGTCTGTTAGCCATTTGTATGTCTTCTTTGGACAAATGTCTGTTCATGTCTTCTGCCCATTTTTTGACATGATCATCTGTTTTGTGTGTGTTGAGTTTGAGGAGTTCTTTATAGATCTTGGGTATCAGCCCTTTGTCTGTAGTGTCATTTGCGAATATCTTCTCCCATTCCATGGGTTGCCTCTTTGTTTTGTTGACTGTTTCCTTTGCTGTGCAGAAGCTTTTGATCTTGATGAAGTCCCAAAAATTCATTTTCACTTTTGTTTCCTTTGCCTTTGGAGATATATCTTGAAAGAAGTTGCTGTGGCCAACTTGGAATGGATAAAAGACCTCAACGTGAGGCAGAAATCTATCAAAATCCTAGAGGAGAATATAGGCAGTAACCTCTTTGACATTGGCCACAGCAACTTCTGCCCATTTCTTAACTAGATTATTTGTTTTCTGGCTGTTGAGTAGTATAAGTTCTTTCTATATTTTGCATAGTAAGCCTTTAATAAGATGTCTTTGGAAATATCCTCTCCCTTTCTGTAGGTCACCTTTTAGTTTTGATGATTGTTTCCATTGCTGTGCTGAAGCTTTTTATTTTGATGTAGGCTCAATCATTTATTTTCTTGCAGTTAGCATTTATCAGATACTTTCTATGGAAGAGGTTTTGCTAGTAAGCCTTGGGGATGTGGGAATGAATAAGATGCTAGCCATGCTTTCAAAGATATCACCCCCTAGCAGAGGAGAAGCACATGTGAACAGATATTTAAAATGCAATATAAATTCACAAAGCTAGAAGATAAATATTTACATAGGTACCTAGAAGAGCCGAAACCACCATGAAAGGACAGTTGGGAATATCTTCTCAGGAAAAGAGACACTTGATTCTAGTTTTGGAGGCTGGGCAGGAGCAAAGGATAGTGCGAGTAAGGGGCCAGCACAGTGAAGGCAGGGAGTCACAGCACGTGGTGTTGGAGGGACCAATGTAAGCACAAGGTTGCTGAGTCATGAAGCCCTGTCACAAATGTGGCTGGAAGTTGGGTAGGTAAGGGCTAGGTTATAAGTAGCTTTCAGGCTCTACAAATCCAAGTAACTAGAAAAAATATTTCCATTTTCCACTTAGGTGTTGAAGATGTCTTTAGTGGTACTGGCTTTCAATTGGTCATAGAGTTTTCCCTTCTAAAAAGCCAAGGTGCAAAAATGACAAAATGTCATTAAGAAAGTTAAGGTTCTTAACTGAGACTATTGATGGTACAGCTGAGAAGGTGGTGGGATTTGACTTCAAGTACTTTGCCATCAGTATTTTCAGGATCCTTTTAGGACTTCCCTAGGCTCCGGGTAGGTGGTTTCACTTGGCTTTCTCTTCTATGAAAGCTCAAGTTCCCATTCCCTTAGACTCTCCTCTTCTTTACTGATTTTATCAACCAGGGTATCAGTATCGGTGGCTTACTTTATCACACTGGGCTGTGAAGGTGAAGAGGTGAACAAAATAGTGACTAAATTCCTGCAAGAGAAAGCCTTGACTTTGGAAGAAATCCCTGGATGTCCCACATGGAAATAGTATAATCACAAGGATAGTAGAGCAATACAGAGGACTCAGATTTAGGAGGACTAAGAAAAGAAGAGCCATTTGTTTTATTCCAGAGAGAGAGGGAGAAGGAGGGAGGGAGAAGAGAGAGATATGGTAGAGGGTAGGAATGAAATGAGGGCAAGGAGAGAGAGAGAAGTGGGGCTGTGGAAAGGAAGAGCGGGGTTGGAGAGAAGGTAATGGAAGACCCGGTTCTCTGAGGTCACCCAAATCTTCAAATAAAAGTTGACTGAATGGAGTAGCTTGGTGAATGAATTTTGTATGTGTGTGTTTGTAAATCATTGTAGAGAGTCACATGATCATGGATGTTGGAGGAGGAGAGGAGATTTAGCCAGAAGGACATAAGCCTTTGAATATTAGCAGAAACATTACCTTTCTCCTGTCTTTATAAGACCCAATCTTACTCAGATTTGAGGAGAGTTGGAATGGGGAGGATTCTTGTCTATCATCTGGACAGCAGTTGCATTTGATTTGATTTGATTTTTTTTATTTATTTTTAAAGATTTTTTTGTTTATTTGAGAGAGAGAGCAAGAGAGGAAGTATTTGCAAGTGGGGGGAAGGAGAGGGAGGGGGCATCTCAAGCAGACTCCCTGCGGAGTGCAGACACTTACACGGGGCTCAATCCCACACCTCTGGGATCATTACTTGAGCTGAACCCAAGAGTCCTACACTCAGCTGACGAGCTGCCCCTGCATCTTAAATGTGGATTCCTAGAAATAACCTACCAAACAAAAGAATAACTATAAAGTTGAGAATTTTAGGCTGGGGCAAGCAGGCTTTTGAAAACTCCTTTGTTCAGGACGCCTGGGTGGCTCAGTGGGTTAAAGCCTCTGCCTTTGGTTCAGGTTATGATCTCAGGGTCCTGGGATCAAGCCCCGAGTTGGGCTTTTTGCTCAGTGGGGAGCCTGCTTCCCTCTCTCTCTCTGCCTGCCTCTCTGCCGACTTGTGATCTCTGTCTGTCAAATACATAAGTAAAATCTTTAAAAAAAAAAGGGGGAAAGAAAACTCCTTTGTTCAAAAGCTGGCCCACATCAGCATACTGAACTGTGATTTTCACTCACTAAGACCAACCCGAAGTAAAGTACTTGAACTGGACCCTCAGGTGAACTTTGCTCCCGAGGGATTTTGTGTTCTTGGGTAATGTTATCTTTGAACTCTCTGAGGAACTGGTAGGACAGCCCTCCCCTCTTCCTGTGTTGCACAAAGGGTATGACCTTTGAACCTCTGACTTCCCGGGGCAGATACTTCACAAGTAAGAGAAAAACTATCTGATCAGGTATCCCCTTCTCTGCCCCCTCTCTCCTGCTGCAGAGAAAGTGATCAACCAGCGGCAGGTACCAGACACAGTTAACTCTACCTGCTTGGGGCTCTTGAAAACCTACTTCTTCAGTAATGAAGAAATTCACATTTCCCCTCCCTCCGTACAGGACTCACTGGAGAAAGAGGTAAGGAAGTTGATATAGAATCCTTTTACATGCTCTCCGTTAGACCCAACTGCTTTCAAAGGATGAATTTTGAAACCGGAGAGTGAAGGAAGAAAAACAACAGAGACTTTTAGGTTCTGAGTGATAGAGAAAATGCACTTCCATTCTTGCCTTCTGGCTGGGGAATCCTGCTGGCTGACTTATAATTTGAAGAAGAGATTTCTTGTAGGGTTTTCTTAGGAAATTTTCCAGATTTTCTTCTATTTATGTATGACATGTTAGCAAGTGGGAAAGTTTAAATTCAAATTCCATGGGAGTGATGAGTACAAGAATCATTATTGTAGCAGTGATAGTTCTAAATATAGTTCATGAAGTAGATTAGTTTTTGACCATGTTACTTTAATATTATAAATAAGTGAACCAATAATTGCGTTTTGGCAAATTAATCAAAAATATTCCTGATGAAATTGTATTTATCGCCGTGGGATTTGGTATGTGTAACAATACTGATTAGGATGACAAATAACCAGAATTTATTAATGACCTGGTAAGTACCCACAGTATTGCCAGGACTTTTTCCTTTATGAAGAAACAGGAGATATTGGATCTTAGGCTCATGAAATTTTCATTTTTGGTTCAGGGAAAGAATGTAAAATGTAAACCACTGAGTGCCTGATCCGAAGCAGGTCCCATTAGAGAAGTTATCAGTGAAGCCTGGGATTATCAGGGAAAGGGGGTTTGAGCTGATCTGGATTTGGAAAAAAGATGTTTTGGATGCACAAAAAAAAGAGTATGGGGTGAAAAATATTATTGGAGAGCTTGTAAGACAAGACAACCAGCCACCCTTGAGTGGAAGGCATGTCTCCTGGAGCAGAGGGTGATAGAGGATGATAGGGAACATCAGATTCACAGGGGGCTTGAAAGATTTAACTGTGGTAGGATGTTGATGTCATTGAAGGTTTTTGATCAGAAAAACAACTGACTCGGATCGATGGGGAAGTCCTCTTTTCCCTTTCGCACACTCGTGAACTCTACTGACATTTAATAAGTCTAATGCTAGATATCAAACATAGTCAGTGCTACTACTTAAAACATTTGTGCTTTGGAACCAAACTCTCTCTCATACGCTTTCAAACTCACTCTGGCTGTGCTATGAAAGTTTGCCATGTCCACCTGGAATTATCACATAAGAAATAGAAGTAGGTTTCAGTTTGCTGAGGAGGGACCTGGCAGAAAGTGGTTAATGGGCTGGATGTAGGATGCTTCGTGTACCTTTTGTCTGCAGCTGGGACTAGAGGACTTTGCTTTCTTTTACATAAAATATTTAGAAATGTCAGTGCTGATTTCTCAGGCTAATGGCCTCATTGACTGGTTCATTTCTGACTCCAAAAGAAAGAAGATTTTTCAAGTCCTAAAGATCATGTTGTCCCCGATTCCAAACCAAAACAAAGAGTAACTGATGTTCCTCAAAGTGTGCTTCTCAAGGTTTGCCTTGAATTCATCATTAACTGCCTCTATTGTACTAACTCCCGGAGTAGCTCCACTGAGAGTCAAGGCTTCAGGAAGACCATGTTCTCCTGACTTTTCCAACTGGATCTGCTTCTCAAATCTGCATACCTTGCTCCATTTTTCATTTGAACTATAAATAGAGAATGTGGATTTGAGTTGAGTATAACACTGTGGAAATTTCAGTGAGGCACAGAGAACCACTTCTGTACTGTAAAGGTGCTTGGTTGGTCAACCTCCCTTCTGAGCTCCGACTGTGTTTGAAGCTTGGTAGGCAGTGAGGAGACCAACAGAGTTGACACCATGAGTTAAAAGATCCCTGTTTTTCAGGGGCGTCTGGGTGGCTCAGTGGCTGGCTCTGCCTTGGGCTCAGGTCATAATCTCAGGGTCCTGAGATCAAGCCCAACATCGGCCTCTAAGAAAGCTCAGCAGGGAGCTTTCTTCCCCCTGCCCCTCTCTGCCCACCTCTCTGCCTACTTGTGATCTCTGTCTGTCAAATACATAAATAAAATCTTAAAAAAAAAAGACTCCTATTTTTCTGCTTGAGTTTGAGATTGTAAACTCTTTCCAGTCCTGTGAGTGTTCAAGGAGGGTTTCGCTCTTAGGAATGACTTGTCTAAAACTGGATGCAATCCACGCCCTCCCCTGAACCCCTTTTTAAAGATTGATGTCCCTGGAGAGGGGACCAGTTTCCTTTCTAGTAGACTTTTCTGTAGCTCTTGTAAGAAGAAACTTTCATGTTTGCTTCACTGACACAACTCTTTTTTTTTTTAAACTTTATTTAGTTGTTTTTTCCCCTTGTTTCTCCCCTGGCCCCCGGCATCCTAGTGAGCTCCTATACCACAGTTCTTGGCTTTGAGTATAGCTCTAAGTTTTTGTCAAAGGGAAGATTCATACCATCAGTTTACAGTGACTCATTTGGCCCTGGAGTCACTCAGAAGCAATTTACTCAATTAGCAACCCTGGCAGTTAACTGCTTATTCATTGGAGCCTGAGAAAGAAAGTGTAAGCTCACTAGCAATTTGATGTCTTAGGAGGACAAAGGAATTATATACGTTGAACGTTAACAGCATTGTTGTTGCTAAATTGTGAATCTTATTGCTAAAAGTGATTGAAACACCATGAGCAATGCTAAATAGGAACACTGCCTGGCATTTCTTTGAAAATAAATATTAATACAGACAGCTGATGTATACTGCATTCAGTTATAATGGTAAATATAGTAAAATCAAGTAAATCTCTGTTGATGAGAATGATCCTAAATAATAATTGGTAAATTTAATGAAATCAGTGGGCAGCCTTAAGATTTATCAGAGCATTTTCTTTGAAGAGACTTTCTTACCAAATATGAACAAACACATGATATGTATAAAACGTATAAATAAATATGTACTAATATAGAATATATATTTGTATATTAATATATATTTAATTAAATGTGTATTAAAATATGTTATTTGTGGTGGTGGTATAGTCTTACAAAATAAAAATAGTACTAAGATTGACAATATAAAAATACAGCTCACCATCTTTACCTTTCCATTATCTTCTAAGCATTCCTAGTAAGATTTCTTTTTTGCTGACCTAAGGGATGATAAAGAAGGTTCTGGGTTGATGGCAGGAAGTGTGGATTACATGATGAGCTCTGCCTTTGATGAGTTGTGGAACTTTGCACGAGCCATGATCTTCTGTAAATCCCATTTTGACACTGATAAAATTCAGTCATTCAGCCAATGAGCAGAGGAAATAGCAGTGAAGAAGGGAGACATTTGCTGGAGGGTGATATAGACAAGTGAATGACCAAGGTGATTTCAGATGGTGAGTGCTGTGAAGGCGTAAGAGTAGTGGGCTGGGTTAATAACAGAGATCCTTCAAGCCTGGGTGATCAGAGGAGAGCTCTGTGGCACAGTGACATTAGAACTGAGCCCCACATCAAAGGGGGGGACAAGCCATGAAAGAGTTCAGGGAGGGGTAGGCAGAACAGCAAGCGAGAAAGCCCCGTGGCCAGAGTACGCATGGTTTGTGCTGGAACAGAAAGGTGTTCACTGTACATGGTACATGATGAGGAAGGGGGCAAGATGGGGAGAGGACTCAGAGGCCAGAGTAGGGCAGTGGCTGATTCTGTAGGGCTTTGGGGGGCCATGAGAAAGAGGTTCTTTTCAGTGCATGAGAGGCCATTGGAAGGTTTTGAACAATGAACGTTAGCAGATTGTTTTTATAGAATGCCTGCCCTGTGGGAGAATGGACTGTGGGGGTCAAGAATGAAGGCAGGGAGGCTGCTGAGGAAGCCTGCACCTAATCCCACTGGGAAGCAATGGCGTCAGACTCTGATCAACATTTCATTATCTTTGAGGGTGTAGATCTTCTCTCTCCAAAAAGGCTCAAATCCACTTGCCCAGTTTTAAAAATTCTCAGGGCCTCCAGGAGTTGCCTCCAGCTAGGAATGGATACTGTAAGTTGCCTTCATCTTCTGCTGTAATGTTTAAATGTTTTCCAAAAAGAAGCTATTTACATCTTTTTGCATATTTAGATTACCATGAGAACCAAAGAAAAATGGAACAGAAAGGGAAACAGGTTTGTTATAAGTTCTTTCCATTCTGGTACTTCTTTCAATTAATGCATAAATCACTAAGTTTTTGTGCGTGATGTTATAGCAAGTTAATTTTTTAGGGCTTTAAAGTGCTCCATCAACAGTTGCATCATTTCTGATACTCAAACATTTTGCAGTCTGTTTTGTCACTGCCCATTTTAGGAGTAGGAAATGTCAAAAAGTCAGGAAGATGTCAGGTTTTTATGATGAAATGAAAAAACCTTTTTACTCTACCCCTTCCGACCACATATACTAAATAATAAAAGGAATAACAAACAGAAATAACTCCAAAAAGTTCAAATAACAAAAAGTAGAGGAGAAAATCCACCTTGAGAGAGAAGGGAAAAAAAAAAAAAAGAACACAGCCATAAACCCCAAACATAAAGTATAAAAATGATCTGTCAGACAGACTATAACGTGGACTCAGGGAAAGATGATGCAAGTGATACCATGTAGCGCCTCTAAACCCAGGGGCAGGGGAGCCACAGAGTCTGAAGGGGGCTGAATACAAGGCAGTAGGGAGTAGGGAGGGTGGAAGTAAATGGCATTCCCATCTGAGGAGGACAGCCATAGTTCAGATCTAGCCACTTTTTGCCATGCAGAAAAATTGCTATTGAGGACTGCCAGATATCTGATTTTTTTTTTAAGGAAGCTGAAAAGATGGATTTTTATATGAAATGTTCCTATCTTTCAAACACTGTGTGGGCCAAACAAAATTATCTGCCAGCTGGATTCCATCTGTGGGCTGCCAATCTGTGATCCCTGCTCAGAAAGTAAGTGGCATAATTCTCAAAGGCCCATGTAATGATTCTTTGATTAGATGGATGAGACATATGAGTGGAAGAGAAGAGTCTCCAGAGATAACTAATTCTCCATTACGACAAGATGGGGAGGTAGAGTTGTTTATGGCTGGGTTTCCAGGCAAGGGATCGCATTAGGTGAGGAGGGTGAGAGGGAGTCAAAGCATTGATGGACAGAGTTCTGGGATTCTAAGTGCTCAATGTGAGCTCTCTTGACTCCCCCAAGTGTGAACACTGGGTCAGGGAGGTGTACCTCATAGCAGAAGACACATCCAATTTAGTTGAGTGTTGGAAACATAGCCAGATCCATACTGGAACTGCCTTAGCTCCTTGGCCTCACCCTTCCCCTCCTGTTCTTTAGCAATAGTTGGTCGGGATGGAGTGCTGCAGAGAAGATTAATAACCAGGAGACAACAGCACAGCATCAGTGCAGACAGAAAATGTGCACAAGTCAATCAGCAGACGTTTATGCCAACCGTTAAGTAAAGCAGTGGAAGCCAAGAGAGGAACAATATCCTTTAGATCAGGACTCCTCTGAGAAAATATGAAAGAATTCAGACTGATGCACTCTTGTAGTTTCAAAGACACTAAAGACACTAAGTAGTCTTCAAAACAAAGCTTGAGGAAGAAATATAAAACATCAAAGAGAAATGCAGTAACCTGGGAAAGACGTGGGGTTATGTGTTCTCTTCAAAAATCGCTACATCAGGGATTCACGTCTCTCACTAGAATGTTCTTTCCTTCCAGTTTTCTTGTTCCTCTTTACCGTAATCACTGTTCTTAAGACGCAAAGGCACCTCGGCCCTTGGATGTATCCACTTTCTTCCTATGCCTCTCTCCTTTCTGCCTTTTCACAGATTTCACAGCCCATTGTTTCAACAAGACTATCATTTTGGGGATTAACTTCCCTTTCCTTACTTGTGCTTTAGATACTAACCTCACCCACTTTCTCCAAAAACATAAATTAGTGATTGTATTTTCTCTGTTTTCTGTATTCATTCCTTTCCTCTCAACGGGGGTCTATCATCTTTGAAAAAATTTCTCTCATTAAAACAAAAATACAACGACCCCAACCAAAGCAACACTTGTGCCCACATCCACTGCCAGCCACCAAATCTCTTCTCCTTTCACTACTGTGTAACTGGCTGCATCTTGTTCCTCGAATTCCTTGCTTTGTTTTTTCCAGATCGCCCCACCTCTCCACCATGTTGCTTCTGCTAAAGCCAGCAGTGATCCCAACATCTCTGTACTCAGGTGACAGTTTTCCGTCAGTTGTCATCTCAGTTGGCTTCAACATGGCTGATCACTCCACCCACTTGAAACCTTCTCTCCTCTTCACTTCTAAGGCTGTGCATTTCTTGTCACTCGGCCTGTGTGGCTTTTCCTCCCTTGTCTCCTTTAGAGGCTTGTCTTCCTCAATCAGCCATTGCATACTGAAACTCCTTGGGGCTGCCGCTCCAATTCTATCCTCTTTCCCCAGCTGGTGACAACGGTAATCACCACTTCAGTGATCACACATGAGCTTGATATTCCCAGAATCCACACAGCCAGCCTCATTTTCTCCCATGCCCTCCCCACACTGGGGGGTGATTCACATTTTCCTTCTGGCTGGGCCAGTGCTCCTTAAACTATCTGTGATAAAAGAATAGTTGTTCTTTAATTTTCTAATCCATCACAGACTGATGCTTTTATAAGGATAATAAAAATGAAATACAAGAAAAATAAAATGGATAAAAAAGACTCAAAATACAAGCTTTGCATTTTATTAGATCCAAGAGATAGAAAATTACTCTGTTAAATTGCTCTAAAGACTTATAAGTGCCTCTCCTCAATTACTGTACCACTGTTGCAGAACTGTAACAAACCATCCAAGGACTGGAATGGGTCTGAAGACTCTTGTTTGCATACAACTCTTGTCTTCCATCCGACTGAAGCTCGAAAACCTCTCCTTTAGAAAAGCCTCTCCTGAGCCCCCTAAGTCACTCACACCTATTATTTATTCTCTTACCCCACTTTCTCCAGTGGCACATTGAGCAGTTCTTACATTGATAATCTTTGTTGCCTCCGTGGGAATTTCATGATATCTGTAACCGGGTTTCTTCTTCTTCTACTCACTCTCATATTCTGGACACATAGCATGCACCCAAATTACTTACTCATCATGTAGAGAGAACAGATGCACATAGAGTTAGGTGAATACAGAGGCCATAGGTAATTCTGCCTAAAGGTTTCAGGCAAATTCACATTTTAATAAGTGTTCCAGGTGCAGACAGTAGGAAAGAGCATTTCAGGTGCAGGTATCGGTGTATGGAAAAGCACAGATGCACCAAATTGCAGAGCTTGTGTGAGGAAGGGAGAGTAGTTGGGGGTGCTTAGAGCAGGGGATGTGTTGGGTTGGAGAAAAGGCTGTGATAATGTAGTATGGGAATAAAGATGGGAGATGATAGTCTTCTTACAGTCTTTGGGTGCCAACCTAAGGTGTTTACACTTTACCACCTATAGAAAGTCATTAAATGATTTATGGCAGTGGAATTCATGATTACCTTTGATTTTGCCAAACATAATTGGGAGTGATACTTGGAGGCAAGATCGAAAGGGTCAATGCAGGAAGCTCTCAGAACAGTCTAGTTCTGAGTACCTGGGTGGCCATGGGGAAGGAAGGGTGGGGGGCTGGGGAGGTGTTTAGAAGGGGGCAACTCCAGGATGAGGCTCCCTGGGTCTTGAGAATCTGGGGACGAGGGGGAGCCATTCTGAATTTATATACACAGTGATGGGATGGCAACATTGTGGGTTTCTCTTTTGTGGCTCCAATTCTCTGACTGTGGCAGTCTTTACTTCATGGCATGTAGAAGTGAGTTCTTGGAGTATACCTCTCATGAGACCCTAAGTCACAGTCCTCGCTCAGTTAAGCTTATACCATCTGATTGGAAATGTTGATAATAACTTACACTTCGTCCTCTGAATGGGACACACATCTTCATCAAAGATCATTCCCTCTGAGTAACAACAGGCCGTAGCCAACTTAATCCCTTATGCCTGGTTGGTAATCAGATAGTTCTACATTGGTCCATGATCTCACAGCCTTTGAAGTATTGGCATCAGAGTGGTAAATTGTACCTTCCAGATTTTGGAGAAGTTGTCCCATATTCCCCTCCCCCTCTCCACAGAGGTCACTTCACCTTGGTCAGTCATTCTGTGCTCCTCCAGGAGAGCTGGTGGGGACTTTGACCAGCTGTAGGTCCCTGGATGGAATCCAGGCTATCAGCTGGGAATGCAGAGTGGACCGAAGTCATGGTAGAGGGGGTGTCACAGAACTCTGAGTGCTCCCTTCTTGATCTCAAATAGGTGGTTAATAATGCTCGCCTCTAGCCTGACTTCCAAGAAACATTACTGCCACTTTTTGATTTCCCAATTCAGCTGCCTTATTCTATATGTCCTTTATTAAAAGTTACCTCATGCTCTCTTAGAAGTTTGTGGGGTGAGCTTCATACATAAATATCTTTGCCCTAGAAATCTTTGTGGATATTGTGTGTAAATAACACTAAATCCTCTGACATGATCTGCTGTATTGGTGTTTTGAAAAAAGAATGGTTATTATTCTAACTCCCATGTTTGATACCTTTCATGAAAACTGGACCAACTTAGAACAGAGAGATTTTCAGACTCATTGGATATTGTTGTGGACAAAATGTGACTGAAACAGATGAGCTGATTCAGCTTGGTGTGGTAGTGAGAAATTTACTGTGCCTTACCTAGGTGATGCCCACAGCATCCTCAGAAACTTGTCTGTCCTGGTAGAAAAGACCTGAGTTTGCCTCCCTAAAGAGGAATGGCAGATATTAAGATAATGAGCTGAAGGTGAGGGGAGTGAGGGAAAAACCAAGGAGTCCTAAAAAATAGAAGTCATTTTTTTTTCACTCTTTCTTAATTTTACTACCTGGATTTCTGCTTCTTGGAAGAAGGCTTACACTCTGGAATTATTTCTGCTCTTGTCCCGGTGGACTGTTTAGTTGTTTACATTTCCCCAGCACATAAATGAGGTTTTTGCTTTGACTTCCTACTGTTTCCAGATGGAGACCCATCCTGAAAAGTAAACCAAGCAGCTTCTCTAACCTTGGGTGGGGGGCAACAAGCTCTAGTTAGTTTGACCTAACGGAACAGAGTCAGCAGATTGAATGCTGGGGGCTTGGCCAGTAGCCCTCACTCCTGTCTGGGCAAAGTCAGGGTAGAGGGGGAGAAAGGTGGGAACCTCCCCCCTTGTCTATTGCTGCAGGTACACTGAAGACTGTCAACTGGAGTGGAGGGTTCTGGGAGTTGAGAAAGGCAGGTGTTCCTAAAGTATGCAAAGAGCAAATCACAGCTGCCCATAGGTACATGCTGGGAATTCTTCCATCTCCTCTTTTTGCTAATTGGAGTTAAGTCATCTTACTCATGATAGCACTTGATACTCAGATTAGGACAAAAAATATCATGGGAATCCATACAAAAAAAAAAAAAAGCCAGACTTCTTGGTTTTGGGATAAGATAATCTGTGCAAAGCAAACAGCATTAATGATCTCTATCAGGAAAGACTGAGACCCAAGTTCTCCATCTCCAACATTCTCCTTTGGAGCCAGAATTCTCTCAGAACACACTGCAGGAGTAAAGAGTCTCTTCCTCTGTGGCCCCACTGTGGCCCCACGACACTTGGCCCTTGTGTTCATATGACACAGCGCATTGTAAGATGACGCCTTCTTCTCTTGTCGGAGGCCCTGGAGGCCAGGTGCTGCTTCTGACTCCTCTTTATATACTCAGGCTTTATGGGGAACCAAGCCCAGAGTTGGCATCCTATAAGCATTTGTGGAATTAGTGGAATGATGCTCCCTGCTCTTGAAAGTTTCATGAGGGATGTGAAGACCACCTGGGTTGTTGATAGCGTGTGGCCTATCTGTGAGAAGGAATCATCAAGCCTATATCTGGAAGTAGGGTCCCTCATCCCTGATGACTCACCCTGAGCTGAAATGAGTCATCTTTACATGTCCTGATTGTTTGTTTTGAAAAAATCTACAAGATTCTTCCCTAGTTACTCAGATACCATATTGCCAGGCAAAGCAATGTGCACTGGCATGCTTAGGAATAAAAATGGGTCTATCAAAGTTGTATAGCTGGTCTACTTAACTAATTTCCATGAACACATGGAACCCAGGACCTCTGACATGGGAAATAGTCTTCGGTGCTCTTTGTATCTAGGGGGTAATGCATCTGGCAGTCAAGGATGATCACACTGGTCCTTTTTCATTAGTTTATTTGCATGATTATCTTATTGTTAGTTTTACGTCACCCCTCAATGGGACATATGCTCTGTGAGAGTAAAGACTGTGTCACTTTTCACTCACCATTGTTTCACAGTGCCTCACGTAATGCCTACAGACAGTGGTCACTCAATAACTATTGGGGAGAGAAGGGAGGAGAGAAGGAAGGACATGTGAGAACCTACTTTGGCTCAAATCTTTGTTACCATTAATCCATGACCTCTCTTTCAGATCCAGTCACTCGATGTCTTTCTGTGTCACAGAATTCCATAGATCTTACTTGTACTTAAAGAGGGATTTTCTCCTCGTAGTCTCTATCTACCAGATCTACATATTATTTAAGTAATCCCTCTGATCCCTTGCAGTGGGACTGGGTAGTGTTGAATTACCATGTTTCCTCATAATTAAAAAAATGAGGAGGAGACCATGACTTTGCAACGTGGGGAGTTAATATGTTCATTCCAAGTAAGTAGACAGCAGGTTTGGGGACTGACATCTTGACAGAGAGCACGTAACAGCTGTCCTGTGTAATAGCATTCAGTAGGGATGCTCTTGGTGCTCCGTCAGTGAAGAAATTGTTGCCTCGCAGCATGCTTTGATGACACATTGCAGGACATTGAGCATCCCTGGCTGACATTTACTGAATGCCAGCAGCGTCTCTCAGTCATTGTGACGACTAATGAACATTTCTCCTGTAATTCTAATTGCCTCTTAGTGCAAGGAACATGGCATTGTGCTGGGTTCAGAACCACCAGGGGGAGACTGCAGGAAATGGAGATGCTTTTGCTTCCTCTGGATGAATTGTCTCTTTAGCGTTACCATTTGGAAAGGTCATTTCTCATTCCTAATGTGTGATTCACTCCAATGAACTCAAAGCCATATTGCAGGGCAGGAAGTTCTCTCACTGGATTTTAAATACTGAATACTACACTTCCCTCTGAGTGAGCAAAGCCTCCTCATTTTCTGACTTAGTCCTTTTAGGCATTAACAATTTACTGAGAGAGATTGATGGTAGTACATTTGCTGTACTCTTATCTTCCCTGGGTATATCCGAACTTGGATTTCTATTAAATTAGTCTAAGTAGTTAGATCTATAATGGTGGCAGTCTATGAAAAGGACTTCACTTACAGTTTTGAACACTTTCCTCACCTTAGCAAAATGGCTCCCTCAATGCCTTTACCACCTGTGTGTTTGAGGTTGGTCAAGGGGAGAAAAGAAGGGGAGAAATACAGAACATGGGCAGAAGATTAACATCATCACCAGCATTTATAGTTGACCAAATATCTAACCAACAAGACATAGGGAGGACCATAAGGAAAGGGAGGGAAAACTAAATGGGAAGAAATCTGAGAAGGAGACAAAACAAGAAAGACTGTGGACTCCAGGAAACAAACTGATGGTTACAGAGAGGAGGGTGGTGAAGGGATGGGGTGACCAGGTGATGGGTATTGAGGAGGGCACGTGTGGTGATGAGCAGTGGGTGTTATACACAACTAATGAATCGTTGAACACAACATCAAAAACTAATGATGTGGTATATGTTGGCAACAACATAATAAAAAATTTTTAAAAATAAATAAATAGGGTTAGGTATGTTCTCAGAGCTGGCGCTCAGATTCTACAGTGGTGCAGAGAGGCTACCTGACTCATTGAACAAGGTCAGACCAGCCAGAATCCCACCTCCTGAGGTGCACTGGGGGGTTTTTGGTACGCTCAGGCATAACTTGTGACACAAGCTTTGGGTTAAGAAAATACACTAATGAATGCTTCTCAGAGATTTGTTTTTCTTGCAGTTTTTCACCACTGCCTAAATGACCATAAATTTTGAGTCACAATGATTAAATGCTAGAAAATAGTTACCATGTGTTATTTTTGAAGGAAACCTCTTATTTTAATACCATGTTTTTATTTTTAAACGTAAAACACAGGGACACCAGGGTGTTAGTCAGTTGAACATCAAATTCAACTGATCACCAGGTTTTGGCTCAGGTGGTGATCTCAGAGTTGTGAGTTTGAGCCCCATAGCAGGCTACGGTGGGGAGTCTGTTTGATATTATCTCTCTCCTTCTCCCTCTGCCCCTCCTCCCTGACTTCTCTCTCTCTCTAAAATAAAATCCATCTTTAAAAAAATCTAAAGCACATACAATAAAAACTCTAACAATACTAGTAGTAATTCAATGAAAAAAAAAAAAAACCAACAACATTGGATTCAAAATTTCCTTTCTTAGAGACCACTACTGAAACAATTCCTTATCCTTTTAGCATGTTCTGTGGATAAACATTTGGGTGTATGATGGTCCCTGGTTGGCGTCACAGTGTAGTGATAAAGGGTAAAAGCTCTGTGTTCTAGTAGTTAGACTGGGTTCAGTTCTTTTAGCTACACACAGTGATTCCTTAATGTCTTTTCATCATTGTCTTAACCATCATATTAAGAAAAATGTTATTTTGGGGATGAAGGTACTCCAAATGCATCCTTTTGCCTTTCTCTCCATCATGTCAGTTCCCACAAACAACCTTCAGAACTTGACAAAACTGGGGACATGTTTATTTCTTCATCCATCTCTACCCTTGAGGTGTCCCTACCTCTGAGAACAGACATGTTGTCTACAGGAGACCTACTCACCTTTCAGGCCCTCACAGATCCCCAGAACTTCTTGGTTTTTCCTCTCTGTTCAAAATCTCTCACCTAGTCATTGACCCCAGGTTGGGAAGGGAAGCGAAGGATGATGATGGACCCCATGTGTTCCCCCATATCCTGGGAGCTTTGCATTCTGTCCCTGAATCCTAGGAGAGTCAATACCATACCATAAATGAATGAAATGAATCTCAGGATGGAATTTCAGACATCATGTCATGGCAGCTGCAAAGATTATTTTTGGGCAGGGCCCCTTCTTAGCATCCCTCAGAATGTACCATGTAGGCAGCTGCCCAGCTCACTCATCTTTCCCTTCTGCTTCAAGTGGTGAATGAGACAAAAAGAAGAGCTGGCTCCTTTAAGGGAAGGTGAGAATTAGTGTTAAATAAATAGTTAGCTCTTCTCCTCTGGATATGGCTACATCCAGCCTCAGGCAAGTTGGACTGTTGATAAGGAGAAGACTTGGTTACTCCTTGAGAAGGGGGGGGCAAGTGAAGAATGAAAACAGGAACCAAATTAGAAGTTTAATTTATAATTTACGGAGTACCCAGGGAATACAGTTTTTCCATAAAAGAACTCAATGTTAATCCAGAATAAAGTATTCCAATCATCTCCTAAAAAGAGTTAACCTTTGAAATTTAGAGAGTAGAGCAAGTTAGTTGCTCATTTAGTTTACACCAACTGGGGTCCTGAGGGAGTCTGTAATAGTTTGCTTTTGTTTTTCTAAAGTATTCTATAGTTCTAGATAAAAAGGACCAAGTTTTGAATTTGTTCTCCTAGGACCCTTTGTCAGGAATGATGTTGATTGTTTTTTTTTTCCCCCTTTGCCGCCCATTGAAGCTTTTGAATATGTAGCATTGGGTATTGTGGTAGGTGGTCTCCAGGAATAACCAATCATCTGCCACGCTCCTATGTCTCTCGAATCAAGAGGTGAGGCTTGGACCTTTGAATCCGGGCTGGCCTTGATGAGTGAGTACCTTGACCATTAGAGTGCATCACAAGTGATATTCGGGGATTTCTGAGCTGAAGCTGTGAAAGAACTAGAGATTCCCCCTCCCTTTCCCTTGGGGCCCACTTGCCCTGCAGTGAGTTGAGTTCCGACTAGACTGTGGAGTGGAGTAAGAGTCTCTGGAAGGTAAGAATGTACCTTAAATATTCCAGCCCCCGTTGAAGACAGCCTCATGAATTGCTTTTGCCACCCAAAAGAATTCCACAGCTGAGATCAGTCAACTCACAAAACTGTGAGCAATAATAAATCATTGGCTTACCCCTCTGAGTGCTGGGGTGATTTTTAATGCAGTGATTACTAACTAACACAGGGGTTGATCGTCTCTGATTCCTTCCTTACCCTCTTTGCTGCTTTTGCTACACTTCACCCCAGGGACTGAAGCACAGGTTTTTCAGACCCAGGGGCAGGAGGGTCTGAAGGGAACTACACCAGTGATCCTGCCAAGGTCACCTTCAAGCATGTCATAGCAGAGTCTTTCCTTTGGGTCTGAGGGATGTGAAAAAAGGATTTGCTCTCTTGTATGGCTGGGTTCAGAATACAAACTGTCTGCTTATGAATCAATGCAGCCTGCTTCAGCTAGGTATAATAATGCTGCGGCCCATTGGTTTCTGCCATGTTTGGCTACTCAGCCACAACCGTAGTAATTCATACATGGTAGCAATAAATTGAACCACTCAAATGTGCCTATAGGAGAGGTACTTCATTGCTTTCCCCTTCCTTTCTGCTCCCCTCCCTTCCCTTCCCATTAGCATTTTTTGTTTGTTTTGTTTTGTTTTTTCTTCTTTTTAAAAATTTTAATTTTTTCAGTGTCCCAACATTCATTGTTTATGCACCACACCCAGTGCTCCATGCAATACGTGCCCTCCTTGATACCCACCACCAGACTCACCCATTCCCCCACCCTGCCCCTTCCAAAACCCTCAGTTTTTTCCTTAGAGTCCACAGTCTGTCATGGTTTGTCTCCCCCATTAGCATTTGGATAAGTGAGAGTCAGGTCACCTACGCTTAGCTCCAAATTCCTTGTACCTGTAAAGCTATGTGACAGAGTTTTCTACTACCTGCTGCTCTGAATGTTGGTTCTGTGATAGGGGATCCTAATAACTGTTATATGGAAAAGATTTAGGGGCATTTAGGTTTGGACAACTAGCACATTAAAAAAATGTTAATCAGAAGTCTTTGTTTTGTTTTGTTTTTGCTAGATTTTTCAGTCTTTGATAAACATGCCTTGTGAATCTCCAGACAGGGTGTGCTATTTTGCTTTTTAAAATTATATTTGACCATTGCAAGCTCTCCCTTCACCTCCAAAAGAGAGGAAAAAAAAAAAAAGCATCTCTAGGGACCAGTATTGCATAGAAGATTCTGTGGGCATGCAAACTGCTCGTTTGTAACAGGAGACTGTTGATGGCATGTGAAGACATACTGCTGGAAACTCAGTTACACATTTGCATGAAGACAGTGCAGATGTTATGATCAATTATCTCTCGAACTAAGACAACAGTAGAAGTGATATCCTGCCAGGATATCAGATGAACACCTTTTATGGAAATCAGTTCTCTTTCCATATGGAGAGGGGGAGAGTAAAAGATCCTTTAACACATGTTTATTTCTCATTCTCTTTTGTGAATATCCTGCTCTATAGCAAAATGTCAAGAAAATGTTTTCACAGTCTGTCTTGCCACCTAGAATGTTTGGGTGTTACTCGATAGTGGTAATCATACTGACCTCAGGCCCAGGATTCCTCTTTCAGACTTGTTTACAGGGCAGGAGACAGAGAGAAACGTGCCCATGGTCCCCATGCCTGACCACTATGCTCACTGAGTACTTGTCTCTGTCACGATGAGTGTCTGACATCCACAAACTCTTTAACCCCTAGTGGTAGGTCCCAGGTTATCCCCCTTACTGGCTGATGATGAATGTTGCCTGATTTCCGACCCTCAGCTTTAACCTGATGTTGAATTCCATCTTGTGGTGATTCTGGGTTCTGACCCCAACTGTTAAGAGTCTCATTGTATTCCCACATTTTCTCAAAATGGGATATTGTAGGCTGCTAGGGAAGATCGATCACAACCAGCTTTAGGCTGTGGCAAGTAGGAGAGTCTGCTCATGCTGACTGAACTTGGGCCTTAGTTTTTTTTTTTTTTTTTAAAGATTTTATTTATTTATTTGACAGAAATCACAAGCAGGCAGAGAGGCAGGCAGAGAGAGAGGAAGGGAAACAGGCTCCCTGCTGAGCAGAGAGCCCGATGCGGGGCTCGATCCCAGGACCCAGGGATCATGACCTGAGCCGAAGGCAGAGGCTTTAACCCACTGAGCCACCCAGGCGCCCTGGGCCTTAGCTTTTTATGCAAGTGATCTTTCTAAAAAAATCTGAATTTGATGAAATCGTATTGTTGCATTATCCAAGAACATTGCCCAGTGCAAGGTGGGATTGATCTCGTAGTGTATACTGCATAAGTCTGCCTTTAAAAATTTTTTTTTATCTCAGGGTACATCTCAGATTCATGACCCTAAATTAAGGCTCTAAAGCTGTTCTTTTAGAGGCCTGGTGATAATTTATGCAGAGTCTCCAGACTAATGGAACACAAGAACCCTATAACTCTAAATGCAAGGATGTCTGGTAAAACTGGACTGGAGACAAAAGATAGAGGTTGAATTCCAATAGCCTAGTTTCTCCTCTGTTGATCTGAAGACAACCTAGCCTGTAATATTGCCTTGAGCTGAATTATTCCTCCAAATTCACTGGTTAGAACCATATGCCTGCTTCATAAAGGAGGACAGAAGGAGATGGAATGGCAAAAGTAGTGACCATGCCTGCTGGATGTCCCATATGATGCTATGAAAAATCATATTAGTGAATCCTCTTCCCTTGGTAAGGATTGAGTAAAAGAGTGGAAAGAGACTAAAGCAATGGGAACCCCAATGTTCTTACCTTGTAGGAGAAGGAGCTTGAGCTGACAACCAGTAGAAAATAAGATGGGGAGCCTTTTGAACACAAATACACATTTTAAAAAAATGTAAATGCCTCCAAAGTAGATGAAGCAGGAAACAATCAGCCTGCTGATTACAAATGCTGTGTTGTCATGGAAGGAAAAGCTAATAAAATTTGTCAGTTTTACCGCAATGTTGTGCCAAAGTGTGCAATCTGGCGTAGGCTGTGGCATAGCCTTAAGGCTTGGAAATATTTCCTTACTTAGGGCTGACAGTCACTTCTGTTCAAAACCTTGACACCTTCTGACACCATCCTGATGAGTGGTGTGACTCAGTAACATCTTGTTAACTTGCCTTTTGAAAGGTGTCTGTCAGCTGGTGAGCTGCTTAAGAATGGCATATATTTCTTTCAACCAGAAGATAGCATTTCAGACACACCAAAACTGACAAGTCCAGAAGTGCAGAGGTTCAAATACTTTGACAGGTCCTAGTGGATTATGATGATATTCAACAGCCTGTTGAGAAAATGGGAAAAGAAGTGGAAGAGATGAAACCAGCAGGCAATGACTAATGAGCATATAAGGAAAAGATTAAATATGACTTAAAGACAAATTAGTGTGTTCAAGGCTTTGGACTAGTTGGATGAGCCAATGATAGGCATTTTCTTTCCATGCCTTATGCCCATGTAATAATCCCAACATCTCATAGCATGGAAACCACATAAAATTTTGTCAGAGACCAGCATTACCTTTGCTCATTGTACAGAGAAAAAAGGACTCAGGGAGGTTAAAACTACTTGTTTATGGTTGCTCAGCCCACCAAGTCAGAATTTGAACACAAAGCTTCTGACTTGTAAGTTCATTGCTCTTTACACTCTCTCATCCCTGCCTCTGTCTTTGCATATGTTCCATTTGCCACCATGTCCCCTTGAATTCATGTTGGATGTCCTCTCTGACTCCCTGTTTTTATTGGAGCCTAGAGCTAGGAGAGAATTGGAATAGTAGAGATTAGGAACAGGTTTACAGAGAGTGTTGTTGTGGAAGCTGGCATAGGCTGGATGCGACCTTGGGCTGGTTAGTATCTGTTGAAATCTGTTCAGTTGGTTCTATCCTGTATCATGGGGGATCTTCCACTCTGGGTGATGACATGGGGGAGGGTGGAGTATTTCCAGCCAGTCTGTCTTTAATATAAAAAAGGAAGCCATTTCTTAAATGGAGCTGAGCAGAAGGCTAACGGAAGCATAATAAAATGGCCAAAATTAACAAGACAGTAGACAACAAGTGTTGGAGAGGTTGTGGAGAAAGGGAAACCCTCTTACACTGTTGGTGGGAATGCAAGTTGGTACAGCCACTTTAGAAAACAGTGTGGAGATTCCTTAAGAAATTAAACATAGAGCTCCCCTATGACCCTGTAATTGCACTCTTTGGTATTTATCCCAAAGATACAGATGTAGTGAAAGAAGGACCATCTGTACCCCAATATTCATAGCAGCAATGGCCACAATTGCCAAATTGTGGAAAGAGCCAAGATACCCTTCAACAGACGAATGGATAAAGAGGATATGGTTCATATATTCAATGGAGTATCATACCTCCATCAGAAAGGATGAATACCCAACTTTTGTATCAACATGGATGGGACTGGAAGAGATTATGCTGAGTGAAATAAGTCAAGCAGAGAGAGTCATTATAATATGGTCTCCCTTACTTATGGAGCATAAGGACTAACACGGAGGACATTGGGAGAAGGAGAGGAGAAGGGAGTTGGGGGAAATTGGAGGGGGAGACAAACCATGAGAGACTGTGGACTCTGAGAAACAAACTGAGGGTTTTAGCGGGGTTGGGAGTTTGGGTGAGCCTGGTAGTGGGTATTAAGGAGGGCACATATTGCATGGAGCACTGGGTGTGATGCATAAACAATGAATCTTGGAACACTGAAAAAATAAAATAAAGCTTAAATTAAAAAAAAAAAAAGAAAAGTCCCAGTGTTTCTGGTAGTTTCTTATAAAACTCAGCCTGAAAGGTAAAAGGAAATGTGAAAATAAACTCCAGCTTGGTGTCTGCATTTGAAGGTCTGTCACACAGAAGTCCTCATAAGTGGGAAGTTAATCTTATTTATTATCCTTTCTGTGATTTGGGATCAGTGAGAAGTGAACAGAACCCCTTGTAATTTGTTTTTCAAGGAACATCAGACTTTGATGGAGACACAGAAGGGCCAGATATTCTTTCTGAAGCTTCAGTTTCAAAACCTATAATATTAAAGGAAAGCTAAAACAAGCTCTCCTCGTTTTGCATGAGTTTCTCAAACAAAATTGAAGGGTTTGTTGCAAATATCCTATTTTGCCTTGTCAGGGAGCAGAGTGAAAAGTTTCCTGGGGAAGACAGGGCTTTATAACATTTTGCAAGAGGTGTTGATAATTATGTGGGTTGAACTGTCCTCACGGTGGATCAGATCTCAGCTCCAGACAACCCCCATTTTGTGTGTGTGTGTGTGTGTGTTTGTGTGTTTTAAAGTATGAAACATTTGAAAGACAAAGTACAGAGTAAAACAATCAACTGTGTGCTCATTGCCTGCCTCTCTCAGATTCTTCCATTTTTCCATATTTGTTTCAGTATAATTAAGAATGAATGAAGAATCACAGGCCCAGGAGAAGCCCACTGTATACCTCCCCATTCTCCTTATATTCAACATCCCAGTATCTAGAAGCTGATGTTCATTTTCCAATGCTTGTTGGGTTCATTTATTTATTTATTGGGTAAACTTTTTAACTGAGTCACCTAGGAAAGCGAGAAGTCACAAGTGACATGTAATGATACATCAGATAATCCCATCCCCCTCAATCCATCTTGACTAAGGGAACATCCCCATGTAGTTGCCAGCCAATCAAGGTGCAGAATTTTACCAGGACTCCAGAAGCTTCCTTTGGGCAGCCTCATTGAATTTGATCAGTTTTGCCTGTTTTTGAACTTTATGTAAATGGAATCATGGGGATGCCAGGGTGGCTCAGTCATTAAGCATCTGCAGTTGGCTCAGGTCATGATCCCAGGTTCCTGGGCTCAAGCCCTGTATCAGGCTCCCTGCTCGGTGGGAAGCCTGCTTCTCCCTTTCTCACTCCCCCTGCTTGCGTTTCCTCTCTCCCTGTGTCTCTCTCTGTCAAATAAGTAAATAAAATCTTTAAAAAAATAAAATGGAATCCTATCCTGTTTTGTGATTGGCTTCTTATGCTCCTCATTATCTTTGTGAGATTACCAATGTTGTTGCCTATTACTGGTTCATTCTTCCCCCTGCTGTATGTTGAATTTTATAAAGACAGGCACACCTTGGAGAAACTGTGGGTTCTGTTTCAGACCACCACAATAAAGCACATATCAAAATAAAGTGAATTGAATGAACTCTTCAGTTTCCCAGTGCATCTAAAATCATGTTTCTGCTCTACTGTACTCTAGTAAGTGGGTAGTGGCATTATGTCTTAAAAAACCCACTTAATTAAAAAATACCTTATTGCTAAAAATGCTGACCATCATTTGAGCTTTCCACAGGTCATAATCACCCATCACCTATCCCTATAAAAGATAATTATAACAAAAGTCTGAAATATCACAAGAAGAACCAAAATGTGACACAGGGAGACGAGTGAGCAAATGCCACTGGAAAAATGGTGTGGATCGATTTGCCTGCTGCAGAGTTGCCATAAACCTTCAATTTCTAAAAAAAAAAAAAAGCAGTATCTGCAAAGGACAATAAAGGGAAACACAATAAAACAAAGTTTGCTTGTATAGCAGAGTTTACTTATCCCTCTTACAGTTGATGGATAGTTGGGTGTTTGGTTATCATGAATACTGGCTTCTGCCAGGACCAGCACTGGGACTAGGGTAAGGAAAAAAAGGTGCCTCCCTTGTTAGAAAATTTAAGGAAGCTCCCACTCTTCTGACCACGCTTGCACTTTCTTGACCTCAAGAGGAGTGCCCCCTTAAATTTTAAGCACTAGGCATCTCTTGTACTTCATCCTTCTCTAGTTACTGGCCAGAGCACCTTGCCTCTATCTTTGAGTGCTTGAACTCCTGTTGGAATGTACCTAGGAATGGGAGTGATAGATCAGAAGCTCTGAACAGCCTTGAATGGTCCTGTTAAAGTGTTCTGAGGTGATTAAACCAAATTTGCTTTCAATAGTTCATGAGATCTCCACATACCCCTCTCTTTGCAACACTTGATGTCCTCAGGGATTTTTAAATGTTTAATTTAAATTAAATTTAATTTAATTTAAATGTTTAAATGTTAAATAAATGTTGTTTATTAGTCATTTGGATTTTTTCAAAAGGGGCTAAGTCTTTTTCCCATTTTTAATTGGATTATCTATTATTCTTGTTGTTCACTTCTAAGAAATCTCCGTATTTTGGACACAATCTCTTTTGGCAGTATATACATTTTAATGGCTTCTTTCTCTCTATGGCTTGACCTCTCATTCCTTAATAGCCTGCTTTGATGAACAGAAATGGTATATTTTTAATGAATTCCAACTTATCATTATTTTATTTGTTATTATTTTATTTATGGTTTTAGTGTTTAGGAAATCTTTGCCTAACTCAAAGTCATAAAGATATTCTCCAGCATTATCTCCTAGAAACTTTATTGGTTTTTTTTTTTAAAGATTTTATTTATTCATTTGACAGACAGAGATCACAAGTAGGTGGAGAGGCAGGCAGAGAGGGGGAAGCAGGCTCCCTGCTGAGCAGAGAGCTCGATGTGGGGCTTGATCCCAGGATCCTGAGATCCTGACCCGAGTTGAAGGCCGAGGCTCAACCCACTGAGCCACCCAGACGCCCCAATCTTTATTGTTTTTATCTCCAATATTTATATCTAGAATTCATATGAAATTAACTTTTGTGTGTGATGTTAGGAAGGGGTCAAAGCTATTTTTTTTCATGTTAGCCAATTGGCTTAGTATTGAAAAGATTGACTTTTCCCTACTGTGTTGCAGTGACAACTTTGTCATAGATTACTATTTGCTTTCTAGATATTATATTTATTTCAGTTAGTCTATATTTGTCTCATTTCAAGGAATTTTTACTTTTTTTCTGTTCCATTTTTATGCCTCTTTATTTCTTTCTCTTGACTAATTGCAATGGCCGGCAACTCCATTACAGTGTCGGGCAGAAGTGGTAAGAAGAGACATCATTGTGTTAGTCTGGTCTTCAGGAGATAGCATTGAGTATTTTAAAGTTAGGCATCTTTTTTTTTTTTTTTTTTTTAAAGATTTTTATTTATTTATTTGACAGAGAGAGATCACAAGCAGGCAGAGAGGCAGGCAGAGAGACAGGAGGAAGCAGGCTCCCTGCTGAGCAGAGAGCCCGATGCGGGACTCGATCCCAGGACTCCGAGATCATGACCTGAGCTGAAGGCAGCGGCTTAACCCACTGAGCCACCCAGGCGCCCATAGGCATCTTTTTTTTTTTTAAAGATTTTATTTATTTATTTGACAGAGAGAGCAAAGTAGGCAGAGAGGCAGGTAGTGAAAGAGAGAGAGGAGGAAGCAGGCTCCCTGCCAAGCAGAGAGCCCGACACAGGACTCGATCCCAGGACCCTGAGATCATGCTGGAGCCGAAGGCAGAGGCTTAACCCACTGAGCTACCCAGGTGCCCAAAGTTAGGCATTTTATCCATTATCGTTCTTCCCTAGGTATTTTTTATCACATTGACAAATTGGCTTCTGAGTTTGTATCATGAATAGTTGGCAAATTGTGTTAAGTACTTGTTTAACATCATAACCTATTTAAATGATTATATGATTGTTTTGTGATCTGTTACTCTGGTGAATTACATTGTTTGAGTTTCATGAATTAATCTTGTGTTCTTGAAATAATAGCCCACATGTTGATGACATATTATCCTTTAAAAAATAAATTTCTGTATTCTATTTGCTAATATCTTTGCGTCTAAGTTCATGAAGGATACCTGTCTCTAATATGTTTTTCTTCTTCTTCTTTTTTTTTTTTTCCTTCGGAGAGAGAGAAAGCCTGTATATGCAAGTGGGAGGTGGGACAGATAGAGAGGGAGAGAATCATAAGCAGACTGTGCTGGGGCTGGGGGAGCCTGATGCAGGGCTTGATCTCAAATCTCTGAGATAATGATGTGGGCCAAAATTAAGGGTCAGATGCTTAACCAACTGAGCTGCCCAGGTGTCCCCCTAATGTGTTTTTCTCTATGTCCTTTTGTGTTCTTGATCTTAGCATTAAGTGGGCCTCATAGAACAAGCTGGGGAATTTTGTCTCCTGTTCCATTTTTTAAAAGAGTGGATATAAGATTGGTATTTTTTCCCCTAAATGTTTGATAGAATTCATATTTGATAGATGTTTTAAAACCATTTTGGAATGTTCTTTGTGGGAATTTTTAAAATTACTAATATAATTTCTTTAATGGCTAGAGGAATACTTATATATTTATATTCTCTATTTTCGGTCATGCCAGATTTTTTTAAAGTTTTTTTGAGGAATTTATACATTTAGCATATGTTTACAAATCTGTTGGCATAAAATTGTTCATAATGTTTATTTGTTATCCTTTTAATTCTACAGCATATATAGTAATATTCTCTTAAGTCTTGATATTCAGAATTTCTGTTTTCTCTATTTTCCAATCTTGCTAGAAATTTTACCATTATTCTCTTTCATAAAAGAAAAAAAGTTCTTTCTTTAGTCATTTTCTCTATTTATTTTCTATTTTATTGATCTCTGTTGTTATGTTACTTTCTTTTTCTTCTTCTTTTGGGTTCAGTTTACTCTTCTTTCTATAGCTCCTTAAAGTAAAAGCATAGCACATTGATTGTGCCCTTTCTTCTTTACTAATACAGCCCTTCAAGTTATAAATTTTCTTTTTTTTTTAATTTTTATTAATTTTATTTTTTATAAACATATAATATATTTTTATCCCCAGGGGTACAGGTCTGTGAATCACCAGGTTTACACACTTCACAGCACTCACCATAGCACATACCCTCCCCAGTGTCCATAACCCCACCTCCCTCTCCCAACTCCCCTCCCCCTAGCAACCCTCAGTTTGTTTTGTGAGATTAAGAGTCACTTATGGTTTGTCTCCCTCCCAATATAAATTTTCTTTTTAAAGATTTTATTTATTTAATAGAGAGAGGTGGGGAGCACAAGTAGGCAAAGTGGCAGGCAGAGGGAAAGGAAGAAGGCTCTCGGCTGAGCAGGGAGCCTGATGTGGGGCTTGATCCCAGGACCATGGAATCATGACCTGAGCCAAAGGCAGCTGCTTAACCAACTGAGCAAACCAGGTGCCCCTATAAGTGTTTGATTTGTATATATTTGGGGAGCTTTCTAGATATCTTCTGATGAGAAGTCTGTCTTCATTATCATTGTTTTGTGCATAATGTGTCTTTTTGTCTGAATGCTTTTAAAAATTGATTTGATTGAATTGATTTTCAGAAGGTTGAATATGATATGCCTAACTGTAGTCTTAAAAATATTATTTTTTGGCTCTTCTGGGCTTCTTGGACCTGTGTGTTCGATTTCTTTCATCAATTTTAGGAAATTGTTAGACATTATCTCTTCAAAATGCCTTCTATATTTTCTTTCTTCTTTTATGGCTCCAATAACACATATATTAGGTACTGTTCTATATAGCTCTGATTTCTTTTTTTTTTTTTTAAAGATTTTATTTATTTATTTGACAGAGAGAGATCACAAGTAGACGGAGAGGAAGGCAGAGAGAGAGAGAGAGAGAGAGAGAGAGGGAAGCAGGCTTCTTGCTGAGCAGAGAGCCTGATGTGGGACTCGATCCCAGGACCCTGACATCATGACCCGAGCCGAAGGCAGCGGCTTAACCCACTGAGCCACCCAGGCGCCCCTGATTTCTTTTTTTTAAATGTATACCCTTTTCCCCATTTGGGTTTCAGATTGAATGATTTTACTGCATTATCTTCAAGTTTATTGATTTTTTTCCCCTTTGTTCTATGTCTACTCTACATATAAGCCCATAAAAATGATTCTTACTCAGAATTCCCTTTTGACTCTTTTTAAAATGGTTTTTATGTGTTTTATGTGCTTGTTTATGTGTTTTATGTGCATGTGTTCTCATGAGCATTATCCATATTTTTCCACTAGATTCTATAACATACCCATAGTTATTTTATAAGTCTCTATTTGACAGTTCCAGCATGCAGGTCATTCTGGATCTGGTTCTATTGACTATTTTCTCTCTTGATGACCAGTCACCTTTTTTTTTGTTTTTTTGATTGTTTGTTTTATATGTCTAATAATTTTATATGTCTAACTTTATATGTCTAATAATTTTATATGTCTAATAATTTTATGTCTAATAATTTTATATGTCTAATAATTTTGAGTGAATAGAAAACACTGTCAGTAAAAGAACAGAGGCTGTAAGTGAATAATATCTATACTCTGTTGTTAATTGAATTGTGTCCCCCAAAAGATATTTTGAAGTTCAGATTTCTGGTACCTGTGAATGTAAGCTTATTTGGAAATAGGACTTTGCAGGTATAGTCAAGTTAAGGTGAAGTTATATTAAATTAGGCTGGGCCTTGATTCTAATGACTGATGTCCCCAGAAGGAGAGAGATTCAGAAAGAGAGAGACATTCACAGGAAAGAAGTCCATGTGAAGACAGAGGCAAAGATTGGACTTAGGCTACCACAAAATAAAGAATGCCAAGGATTGCCAACAACCACCAGATACTAAACAAGGCGAGAAAAAATTCTTCCCTTGTGTTTTCAGAGGAAGTATGGCCCTGCCAACATCTTGATTTCCTATGTCTAGTCACCAGACCTGTGGGAATAAATTTTTGTTGTTTAAATCATCCAATTTGTGATTGTTACAGCAGCCCTAGGAAAATAATACACACCCAGAAAAGAACATGCTTCCTCTTCTTTGAGTCTCTTGCATGACATTAAGCTACTTTAGTTTATAGTTAAACTAGACCTAGTTGTTGCTAGGTTTTTGTTTTGGGGTTTGGTTTGATTTGATTTGGTTAGATTCAGTTTGTCACAGTTTTCAAATTAATTGAGTATGGTATCAGAATCTTCCTTTGATTGGCACTTGGGATCTGATTGCCTGGAAGGTGTAAGTGATCTCTCCTGCCTTTCCTCTAGTCATTGGCTGTTGTTTGGTATTCAGTGTAAGGCCTGCAGGGGCAATGGGTGTGTCTTTCACTTGTCCTGCCTTCAATCAGTAAGTCCTTTATGACTTTGACTCAGGGAGGGTCTATCTCAGTGCTCATGCTCTGCCACCAATAGTTCTCATGAACAGCTGATGAACTGTGGACAAGAGATGGCAGATGAGTGCAAACGAAACCAAAATACAAATTCATACTTGTCTTTGAAAATGTGTTTAAAATTGGCTGTTTTCTTTTTGCCATGCATGTAGTAGCTTTATTCTCCTTCTGTGGTTGTGCTAGAGATAAAAGCAGTGATCAATCTATTCTTGCCTGTATAGGCAAGTCCTATTTTAAGTCCTGAGCTTTCTTTGTGATACTAACTTTCTTATGAGTTTTTTTCAAAACTGTTTTTTATAAGCTAGATAGTTGATTCTCATTGTTTGGATCTGCATCAGAAGTCCCAAGGACCACCCAAGGTCTGGTGATTCAACAGAAAGACTCACGAGACTCAGAGGTCATTACACAACTTCTGCTTTGTTTCTATAGCAAAGTGATACAAAGAAAAACCAGCAAAGGGAAAAAGTACGTGGGGTTCCATTTGTAAAAAAAAAAAAACAGAACAAAACAAAAACCAAACAACAACAACAAACAGACAGGCACAAACACCAGTAATTCCTGTCCCAAGGGAGTTGCCAGGATGTACTTAATTCCTCTAGCAACATATAGTGACAACACATGAAAAATGTTGTGTATCAGGGAAGCTAGTTTGAGCCTAAGTGTCCAGGGTTTTTGTCAGTGGTCACTCACATAGGCATGCAGTGTCTTCATAACCAATTACAGTTATTGGACCCTAAGTCCCCAGAAGGAAAACAGGTATTTGCCACAAATCACCTTGTTATCTTTTCATTTTCTTGATGTTTTCCTTTGTGTGCAAAACCATTTTATTTTGATGGAGTATCAAAAGTTTATTTTTGCTTTGCTTTTGTTTCCCTTGCCTGAGAAGACACATCTAGAAAATGATTGCTAAGGCTGATGTCAAAGATTACTGCATGTATTTTCTTCTAGAAGTTTTATAGTTTTTGGTTTCACATTTAGGTCTTTAATCCATTTTGAGTTTATTTTTTTGTGTATGGTGTAATAAAGTGGTCCATTTTCATTCTTGTGAATCTAGCTGTCCTGTTTTTCCAGCACCATTTGTTGAAGAGACTGTCCTTTTCCACATTGTATATTTTTGTCATCATCTTCATGGATTAATCAACCATATTTGGGCCCTTTATTTTGTTTTATTGATCTGTATATACAATTTTACACTGGTGACGTACTATTGGGATTACTATAGCTTTCTAATCTCAAAATTAGAGAGCATGGTACCTCTGACTTTGTTTTTCTTTCTCAAGATTGCTTTGGCTATTGGGAGTCTCTTGTGAGTCTTCACACATTTTAAGATTATTTGTTCTAGTTCTGTGAAAAATACCATTGAAATATGGGTAAGGATTGCATTGAATCTGTAGATTGCTCTGGGTAGTATGGACCCTTTAACAATATGAATTCTTCCAATCCATGAACATGATATTTTTTTCCATTTGTTTGTGTCATCTTAAATTTCTTTCAACAGTGTTTTATGGTTTTCAGAGTACAGATCTTTTACCTCCTGGGTTAAATTTATTCCTAGATATTTTATTCTTATTGGTGCAATTATTAATGGAATTGCTTTCTTAATTTCTCTTGCTATTACTTTATTGTTAGTGTATCGAAATGCAACATAATTTCTGTATATTATGTATCCTGAAACTTTCCTGAATTCATTTATTCTAATAGTTTTTTGGTGTCATATTTAGGGTTTTCTATGTGTAGTACCATATCATCTGTAAATAGTGACAGTTTTACTTCTTGCCAATTTAGATGGGTTTTCTTTCTTTCTTTCTTTCCTTCTTTCTTTTTTTTTTTTTTTTAATCCGGTTGCTGTGGCTACATATGGAAGCACTGACAATACTGACTCCATCTTTGGCCCTCCATTTTGTTTATGTCTCCATGATGACCTCTCTTGGGCTACTATTCTCAGGCCCTTGAAGATGAATGTACATATCTCAGAAATGCCTGCCAAGACTGGAACATAGGGAGATTTTGTTTGGCTTCCCATGAATCTGTTAGAGATAATAGTTTTTCCTCCTCCTGATGAACAGAGGGCATCTCAAGGTCTGTTAAATGTTAGCTGTCAGTTAAGTTCATGTGCACCCTTTGAAGTGCATGGGAACTCTTTGATCTCCCTATAGTGTGTTCCTGCTTATCCCCTCACTCTATGACATGTGTGAACGAAGGTCCAGACTTTGCAGAGAATAGCTGCATAGCTACCAGGATTGTCATCCTTTCCATCCCCCTTATGAGTTAACATGAATACAGCTCTGTCTAAACTTTATGGAGTTTTCTCCTTTGTTTTCTGGACTCAAAGTACCTTCTCAGTTTAGAAATCCTTTATTTTCCCTTCCCCACCTTCTAACACCAGGACTTCCAGTACTATGTTAACAAAAGTAGCAAGAGTGGACATCCTTGTCTTGTTTTTGATCTTGGAGGGAAAGCTCTTAGTTTTTCACCATCGAGTCTGATGCCAGCTGCTGATTTTCATAAATGACCACCAAATCTACTTTGTTGACCATTTTTTATCATGAACATATGTTGAATTGTGTCAGATGTTTTTTCTGTTATCTATTGAGATGATTATATTATTTTTATCCTTCATTTTGGTTAATCTGGTGCATTACACTGATTGAGTTGTGAATATTGAACCATTCCTGCATTCCTGTAATAATCTCACTTGATCATGGTAAATGATCCTTTTAATGCATTTTTAAAATTGATTTGCTAATATATTGTTGAGGATTTTTATACCTGTTTTCATCAGGATATTGACCTGTAGTTTCTTTTTCTGTAGTGTGTTTGCATGGTATTATTATTATTATTATTATTTTAAATTTAAATTTTATTATTATTATTTTTAAACATATAATATATTTTTATCCCCAGGGGTACAGGTCTGTGAATCGCCAGGTTTACACATTTCACAGCACTCACCATATGTTTGCATGGTATTATTATCAGGGCAATACTGGCCTTATTTGGAAGTGTTCCTTCCCCTTCTTTTTTTTTTTTTTAATAGCTTTGGGACAATAGGTATTAACTCTTCACATGTTTGGCTGTGAAGCCATCTGGGCCTGACTTTAGTTTTTGGGAGTTTTTTGCTTGTCAATTCAGTTTCATTACTGGTAATTGGTCTGCTCAGATTTTCTTTCTTCCTGAATCAGTTTTGGAGGATTGCATGTTTCTAGAAATTTACCCTTTTCTTCTTTTTTGTCCAGTTTGTTGGCATATACATTTTTGTTGTCTCTTTCAATCCTTTGGATTTTTGTGGTGTTGGTTGTTAATTTTTTTTCTTTTCTGCCTTTGATTATTTGAATTCTCTCTTTTTCTTGGTGGGTCTTGCTAAATGTTTATCAGTTTTGTGTATCTTTTCAAGAAACTAGTTCTTCATTTTATTGTTAATATTTTATTGTCTCTTTTTAGTCTCTTTTATTCATTTTTGGCTTCACTCTTTATTATTTCAAATCCTTCTACTAACTTTGGGCTTCATTCCTTTTCTAGTTACTTTAGGTGTAGTTTAGATTGTTTATTTGAGATATTTATTTTTTCTTGAGGTAGGCCTATATCTCTAAAAATTTCTCTCTAAGAACGACTTTCACTGCATTCCAAAGATTCTGGATCATTGTGTTTCATTTTCATTTATGTCCATGTATTTTTTTTTATTTCCTCTAATTTCTTCATTGACCCATTGGTTGTTGTTTTTTAAAGTTTTATTTAGAGAGAGAACAAGCAGGAGGCTGGGCAGAGGGAGAGAGTTCATTCTCAGGGGCTCATTGCACTGAGACCATGACTTGAGCCAAAGTCGAGAGTCTGACGATTAATTGACTGAGCCACTCTGGCAAACCTCCCCTCATTGGTTGTTTAATAATGTGTTGTTTAACCCCCATATTTATTTTTTCTTTGTTTTCTAGGTGTGTGTGTGTGTGTGTGTGTGTGTGTGTGTGTAATTTCTTGTTTCATATCCCTGTTGTCAGAAAAGATGCTTGATAAGATTTCAAGCTTCTTCAATTTATTGAGTCTTATTTTTTGGGCTAACATGATCTCTCCCAGAGAATGTTCCATGTACACTTGAAAAGAATGTGTGTTTTCTTTTTTTTTTAGGTGAAATGTTCTGTGTATCTGTTAAGTACATTTGGTCTAATTGTGTTGCTCAGAAACATTGTTTCTTTATTGATTTTCTGTCTGGATAATCTATCCATTGTTATAAGTGGGGTATTAAAGCCTCCTAGTGTTATTGTTTTACTGTCATTGTCTCCCTTTATGTCTGCTAATATTTGCTCTATGTATTTAGGTATTCCAGTGTTGGGTGCATAAATATTATAATTTTTATATTGTCTTGTTGGATTGATCCCTTTATCATTATGTAATGTCTTTCTTTGTCTCATGCTACAGTCTTCATTTTAAAGCCTATTTTGTCTGATGCTACCTCAGTTTTTTTTTTTTAAGATTTTATTTATTTATTTGACAGGGAAAGAGAGAGAGATCACAAGTAGGCAGAGAGGCAGGCAGAGAGAGAGGGGGAAGCAGGCTCCTTGCTGAGCAGAGAGCACGATGTGGGGCTGGATCCCAGGACCCTGAGATCATGACCAGAGCCGAAGGCAGAGGCTTAACCCACTGAGCTAACTAGATGCCCCATGTATATCCTTTATTCACTTTTTAAATTTTTTTTCAATATTTATTTATTTATTTATTTGACAGAGAGAGAGAAAGAGAGAGAGAGCAATAGCAGGTGGAGTAGCAGACAGAGGGAGAGAGAGAAGCAGGCTGAGTAAGGAGGCTGACACAGGGCTCAATCCCAGGACCCTAGGATCATGACCTGAGCCAAAGGCAGATGCTTAACCAACTGAGCCATCCAGGTGCCCCCCCTCAGTTTTTTTTTATACCATTTGCATGCAATGTTATCTTTTTCTATCCATTCACTTCCAGTCTATGTGTCTTTAGGTCTGAAGTGAGTCTCCTGTGGAAAGAATATAGATGAGTCTTGTTTTCTTTCTTTTTTTTTTTTTTTTTCAGTTCTTTCCATCACCCTATGTTTTTTGATGGGAACGTTTAGACCATTTACATTTAAAGTAATTATTGGGGCCTCCTGGGTGGCTCAGTCGGTTGGTTAAGTATCCAAGTGTTGATTTCAGCTTAGGTCCTGTTCACAGGGTCCTGAGATCAAGCCCCACATTTGGCTCCTCACTCAGTACTAGAGTCTGCTGGAGCTTCTCTCCCGACCCACTCCCCTGCACTCCCCACCCCTGTGCTCATGCTCTCTCTCTCCTTCAAATAAATAAATAAATATTAAAAATAAAGTAATTATTGATAGTTATATACCTACTACCATATTATTTTTTTTCTAGTTGTTTCTGTACTTCTCTGTTCCTTTCTTCTTTTGTGCTCTTTCCTTGTGATTGGCAATTTTTTTTAGTATTATGCTTGGCTTTCTCTCCATTTTTTGGTGTATGCATTATAGGTTTTTGGTTTGTGGTTACCATTAGGTTCATGTATAACCAAAGGATATAAACTTTTTATGACTATTGAAATATATTGTCGTATATATTTCCAAAAAAGTAAAATCTTAACCATTTTAAGACTGCAAACTCGTTCTACTGGTGTTGCGGTTGCTAGAAACACCTCTCGTTCCTGACATTCAGTCTTTAACCTTTTTAGAATCTGGGTCGTTCCTGCCCATTCTTAAGGTATTCACTATCTTCTCATTGAACTATACTATCCTCCAGACCCGGCATGAAGCTCTGAATGCTGGCAGCCTGCCAACACAGGAAGTGAGTAGAATTTGGGGTCATACAGACAGGGGTTCAAATCCCAGCTCCGTTGTTTCCTGGCTATGCAATCTTGGGCATGTTCTTTAACTTCTTGGATCCTCAGTTTCCATATCTGTAAAAATATGATAGTTTCTACCTAACAATATTGCTGTGGATTATATGGGTCAATACATGCCAGTGTCTCCCTGGGACTTGAAAGTGTCTGTGGTATTTTTCTAGTGCCATTGAAAGGGTAAAATTTCAGGGAGATACTCTTTTTTTCCCCTTTTTTCTCTTTTTTCTTGTATTTTCTTTTTTGGGGGGGGAGGTTAGTGATTATTATTGGTATTCATTTAATCTGCTATGTACATTCCATATATGCATAAAATGTGTCTGTTATTGAAGAAGCAGTGTGGTAGAGACATGGACATTTTTTTCTGGGATCTGAGCAGGATTTTGCTGAAGAGACAACAGTGGTGGATGGTGCCATCATTTGAACTGAATTGCCAAATGTGCAGATTTCTCTTTTAAAAATTGATTTTTCTTTAATAAGGAGTTTTTGGTGTGTTTTGTAAAGAGTTTATGTTTTTGAGTAGTTTTAGGTTTATAGCAAAATTGAGGGGGAAGTACAGAGAATACCTATGTACCCTTTGCTTCTGTACGGTCTCTCCTACAATGAATAGTATGAGTGCTACATTTGTTGCAGTAGATGAGCCTTTATTTTCCACAGTCCTGGTTTACCTTATGGTTTGTTCTTAGTGTTGTACTTTTTATGGTTGGACAAAAGGATAATGACATGTGTCCATCATTATATTATCACACAGTATTTTAACTGCCTTAAAAATCCTCTGTGCTGGGGCGCCTGGGTGGCTCAGTGGGTTAAGCCGCTGCCTTCGGCTCAGGTCATGATCCCAGGTCCTGGGTTCGAGCCCCGCATCGGGCTTTCTGCTCAGCGGGGAGCCTGCTTCCTCCTCTCTCTCTGCCTGCCTCTCTGCTTACTTGTGATTTCTCTCTGTCAAATAAATAAATAAAATCTTTAAAAAAAAAAATCCTCTGTGCTACACCTAAGACATTCTGGCTTGCCCCCCCCCCATACCAGCTTCTAGCAACCACTGATGTTATTACTTTCTCCATAGTTTTCCTTTCCCATAATGTTACATATTTGGAATCATAAGACATGTAGCATTTTCAGTTGGCCTACTTCACTTAGTAATATGCATTTAAGATTCCTCCATGTCTTTTTATGGCTTTATAGCTCATTTCTTTTTAGCACTGAATATTATTCTATTGTCTGGATGTACCACAGTTAATTTACCCATTCATCTACTAAAGGACATCTAGATTGCTTCCAAGTTTTGGCAGTTATGAACAAAGCTGCCATAAATATCCACATGCAAGTTTTTGTGTCGGCATAAGTTTTCAGTTCCAGTTGCTAAATATCCAGGAGCATGATTACTGAATTCTAAGATAAGAAACTGTCAAACCAGCTTCCAAAGTGGCTGTACCATTTTGCATTTCCTCTAGCAATGAATGAGAGTTCCTACTGTTGCACATCCTTGGCAATGTTTGGTGTTGTCAGTGTTCTAGGATATGGTCATTCCAATAGGGATACTTATATACTTATATATACATATATTTGTAGGTATTTTATTGTTGTTTGAATTTGTATATCCCTGATGACTTATGATGTGGAGCATCTTTTCATACACTTATTTGCCATCTGTATATTTTCACTGGTGAAACATCTCTAGAGGACTTTGGCCCATTTTTAAATCAAATTGTTTGTTTTCTTGTTGAATTTTAAAAGTTCTTCATATGTCTTGCTAGCTGTCCTATATCAGATACATTTTTTGCAAAAAAAAAAAAAAGAAATTGCTCCCAATCTTTGGCTTGTTTGCTCATTCTTCTGAAATTACCTTTCACTAAACAGGTTTTAATTTTAATTAAGTCCAGCTTATCAATTTTTTAATGGATCATACCTTTGGTATAGTATCTAAAAGGTTATCACCATACCCAAGTCATCTAGGTTTTAGAGAGCCCAGAAACAGATACACATAATAGAGTCAACTGATCTTTGATGGTAGAACAAAGGCAATACAATGGAGCAAAGATAGTCATTTCCACAAATGATGCTGGAATAACTGGACATCCACATGCAAACAATGAATATAGGCGTAGGCCTTATGCACTTCACAAAAATTAAATTAAAATGAATCTTAGACCTAAATGTAAAATGCATATTCCTTTGGGGTAAAAATTCTAATCACTTATTTTCCCAGAGTTATTGGCCAGCTAGTATTATGTCCATGTAACACAAAGTAGTCTCTATTCTTATGGGAAGTCCTTTGCTCAGATGTGGCTTCCCACTCAGGTCTCTGTTTCCTTATCCATAAAAACAAAGTTAACATATAATATTATTTGCAAAATATCATACTCTTACTTTTCCTTCCCCTTTACAGCCAACTCTGTCAACCTGGAACTATACCATATGCATCTTCCTAGTCCTGACTATAGAAATCCCACTCTTGTAGGGACTCAGTATGGATGACAAAGTACAGAATATGCTTTGTGCCATCTGAAACCAGCCTCACAAACCTACAGATTGTGGCAGGTTACTCAGAATTTGTAGAAAATAGGGATCTAACGGCAATTTTTAAAAGGTATGTGCTTCTATAAAGTCATATCCAACAAAACAGCACAACTGAGTGACCAGTGGGTAATGACACTGGTGATACCAAAAAGAAAAAGTCCTCATCTTGTAATAGCTTCTGCTTTGTGAGAGAGTCTGACTTGTAAACAGATCAGTTCAACCGAGTGAGGTAAATCCTGTCACAGCAGAATGTATAATGTTCTATGAGCTCACAAAGGAGGGTCACAAAGCTTGGTGGGAGTGGGGCGTAATCATGAAAGGCTTGGTTTCAGAACCCTGGCAGGTCCATCATGATACAATCATACATTGAGAAGAAATTATTGATCCTTTCAGCAATGAGTTCACCAACCAAGCAATCAACCAAAAGAATCTATTAACCCATGAAATTTTTCTTAAGTTAGATGTTTTTAGGAGGGCAGGTGTGTGTCCTTTCTGGTTATGATCAATATGTACCAAGGGTTCCAGTCTGTGAATAAGAAAAAAGATTAAGGCACCAGAGAGTAGAAATCCCCTGTAGGCAAAGGTTTTCTGTCCCTGCTCAGGTTAGATGTTTTTGTTTGGTCTGTGGCCTTCCCGGCTTGGCACAGCCTTTCCATGTGACCTGTAATAATTACTTATAATAATAATAATAATAATAATAATAATAATAATAATTTATACTTATTATTATAAGTATATAATAATAATAATAATAATAATAATAATAATAATAATAACTTCTTCTCTTTGCTTATTTGGTTGAATTTGATCTCTCTAGTTATTCTGTAATGCCAGATCTGGATCCCTAAACTCTCCTTGTCCACTCACGTCTAGACTTGACATACTTTCATACTTTTTAGCCCTTCCTTCCCTAGCACAGACTCATATCCTCTTGGAGCTGTGTGTTTGTGTGTGCATACATGTAAAATAAAGGACATTGACACTCATTCTACTTGACATGTAATAGTTACACAGTCTACCCTTGTTTGTGGACCCAGTGACTTTGAAGCCATAGCTCTTTCAAGGGTGACTTTTTGTGGAAGTTAAATTCTGCCAGAAGTTCCTTTGCATTGCTAAGAATGAGGTATTTCTTTCCTTTTTTTCTAAATGCACTATCCTTTTGGTTAGTTCAAAAGTCCTTGAGTTTCTGCTTTTATAGTTTTAAGTTGGTAAAAATCCCGTTTGTTTCCAGTGTCAATCTTTTACCAGCATTTCTTTTCATGGTACCTTTTAAGGGCTGGTCAGTGAGATCCTTGACTAAGCTGCCAGTATAAAAGCTCCTTGAGTAACCCAAGAGTTGTTGCTATTTACATCAGTTAATCTGCTAGCAGAAGAGAATGCCACAGTTTCGACAGGGAGCTGTAGACTTTTGAGAATCACCCAGACAAAATTGCCAGATGGCAAATACTCTTTTCAAGTCTATAGGTATCACTGATGTGGGTAGGGATGAGTTTTTGAGGAATAATGGCTAAAAACGGTGAATGGCTGCTGTGGTTAAGATTGTGTCTGCTAAGGCCATTGAGAATATCAAGTGCCTTAGCTGACCTAAAATTTTTCTCCAGTAAGGGATTTGGTGAGACTTCCTGCCCAAGAAATTCTCAGCAATAGTCCACCTGGCCCTATCAGTAAGTCCTATGGGTCAGGCAATATGTCAAGTGTTGGGGATATAGTTGTGAACAAGACCATAATAATCATGGAGTTCTAGAAGTTTCCAGGGTATAAGGGGTAGAGGAAATGGAAAGGTAACGGTTTTTATATGTGCTGGGTAAGGGAAAGAGGGGTTACAAGATGATTTGGGGAGATTGTTCAGGATCCATTTATGTCTAAGTCAATAGACATATTATTATTAATGCTGATAATAACCAACTGAGACTTTCTGAGGCTGAGTTGGGGGAAGCAGTGTATTTGATACAGACGTAGAAACTAACTTTTCTCAAATACCATTTACTTTGTTCCATTAAAGAGGAAAAAAATAAATGGTTTTAATTAAACATTATTTTCTAAGACATATTGTCTGTTAGTATTGTTGACTTATTTTTTATTTATTATTTTTTTAAAGATTTTATTTATTTATTTATTTGACAGAGATCACAAGTAGGCAGAGAGGCAGGCAGAGAGAGAGAGGAGGAAGCAGGCTCCCTGCTGAGCAGAGAGCCCAATGCAGGTCTTGATCCCAGGATCCTGGGATCATGACCTGAGCCAAAGGCAGAGGCTTTAACCCACTGAGCCACCCAAGTGCCCTTGTATTTTTGACTTTAAATGTTCTTTTTTGCTGGTGTTGAGGTGGGAGTTGCTTGGGTAAATGAGATAGAAGTTAATGCTTTTGTTTGAGGTGGCCTTGACTTGACATTAACTTCCAATAAGATGATGGCCATACATATTAGCATGCTTCTTGGCATTCTTGGTGAAACACCCCAAACACCTAAGGGAGAAAATTCCCTTTAGAATAGGACTACTGGGCATTCGTTTGTTCTCAGACTCATACTTCACCATTTTTAGTGTGTTCACACACAGCAATGTTTGTTTCAACCCAGCAGGTTAAGCTTGGAGCCTCATAAAAATTAACCACTTTTTGGAAAGTCAAATAGCCTAAAACTTTGCATTGAAGAAGAGGCACTGACCCCAACTTTTTCTTTGTGTAGGCCAACCTATTTCATTGAGAGAGACCAATGGACAAATTGGAAAAGGCTTAAGATGCTGGGCCCAGCCATGTTATTGATACCTATGTGGGTGTGTTTCCTTTGTATGTTCTAACTTACATGGCCTGTCAGGTTGGTAGAAAGAGATATCAAGATAGGGAAGGGTAAAACCGGTATGCTGATCAGGCATCAGTGTGTCTTCCAACCTCTCCATTCCAATGCAGCAGTCATCAGAGTCAGCATCTCTTCTTTTTAATGATTTTTGTGCTTTTTGTTTTTGTTTATATGTATGAAATGTTACAAATCCCATAACACGTGGAAAAATGCACTTTCTCAAACACTGCCTGCTTTTATATTTGCCTAGACAGTCATTTTAGTATGTATTTCCATTTAAAAAGTTGGGCGAGGGAGAAGGGGAGATGATTAATGATGTATCCTGGAAGAGGTAAGAAGGGATGTAATGTAGGACATGAATACAGAGATTTGCTTTGGTGACGTGGAAGGGAACAAAGATAAGTGTGTCTGTTCAAAAGCAAATAATGAGGGAAGGAGAGTAGCAAGAAGGTAGGGAACAGAGCTGATCTTTGTTTTCTCAGTGAACTGTGTGGTTGGATCATCAAAGTGTAAAATAAGTTTCAAGAATAATCACAAATCTTAAAGGAAACAAGTATCACTGTTATTTGTATACTTTTGAGATGCATCCATCTCAATATGCAAGTAGCCCATGTAGCTAGAAGATGTTACATGATTTAAATTGCAAGTTAGATACTCTTTTTTGATTATAAAAAAGTATCAGTGAAGAAGCTCTTTACTGTTATCCTAGAAATGTACATATGAATTGGAAATTGTACCTTGAATTCTTCCTTTCTTATTCTGCATTATAATATCTTAATATATTTTATCTGATGGTCTTCAGTTGACAGTGACTTCTAATGTGCTAACTTAAATTTCTCTTATTATGTCTCCCATACAACATTTTTATTGAATATTTATCTATATAAACATATGTTTATCAATATAGAAGGTCTATATAATTGGTTGCATAATTGTTTTATAAGTTCAGCATATTGTATATTATTAAGTAGCCACATCCAGAGCTTAGTCTCCAAAACTGCTTTGTGAATTAGTGAAATTTAATATGATAGGTCCCATTGTAAAATACACTCTGTAAAGTACTGTTTAGAAATAATACCAAAATGTGTTTGGAAAGGAAGAAAAATAGGAAGAAAATGCATTTTTGTCATTCTTCTACAAATAATATTCTCTTTGAGTCTGGTGAGTAGAAACCAAAGAAACCCAAAAGGAATTTATTTTCTGTTATTTTCCTCAAAAAACTAAACAATGGTACTCATCCTTCCTCCCTGGGTCAGAAACATGGTTTTGGTAGAGAAGAAGGGTTTCTTATCAACTTAAAATGAAGATTATAAGATTAAATCAATGCAGAGTAGAATGATGTACTGAATCCAGAATCATGCCTGGATTTCACACTGTCCAAATCCAAAGAAAAAATCCCATCGCCCTGTTTATGCACTAGGCTTCGGCATTTAGCTTCCACCCTTCCCTCTTTCAATTGATCTGTGGAATAGGAGCACTGGGTGTGGTGCATAAACAATGAATTTTGGAACACTGAAAAAATTAAATTAAACGTAACCAAAAAAAGATCGGAAAAAGAACCCCAAATCATGAAGATGTTGCACATTCCAATGATGGTTCATTTCTGTGTATTTTTGGTGCAGGGATATTTTTGAGGCAAGGCAAGGGTACATGCTTCTGAACTGGACATGAATTGTTTGTCATAAATTATCACACATAATGAATTCTGAAAGAACCAGATGTTCAGTACTTTTTTTTATTTTGGGCATCCTAAAGCCAGTTGGGATACTATGAGCTTTTGATAAAAGAATTTTTCTTATTAAGAACAGTATGGGGGCGCCTGGGTGGCTCAGTGGGTTAAAGCCTCTGCCTTCAGCTCAGGTCATGTTCCCAGGGTCCTGGGATCGAGCCCCGCATCAGGCTCTCTGCTCCGTGGGGAGCCTGCTTCCTCCTCTCTCTCTGCCTGCCTCTCTGACTGCTTGTGATCTTGGTCTGTCAAATAAATAAATAAAATCTTTAAAAAAAATAAAAGAGAGGCATCTGGGTGGCTCAGTGGGTTAAAGTCTCTGCCTTTGGCTCAGGTCATGATCCCAGGGTCCTGGGATCAAGCCCTGCATTGGGCTCTCTGCTCAGCAGGGATCCTGCTTCCCCCTCTCTCTCTGCCTACTTGTGATCTCTGTCTGTCAAATAAATAAATAAAATCTTAAAAAAAATAGTATGAAAAACTTGCACCTTGGTCATTAAATTTATTTTCAATTTTGTCAGTTCTTTTCATTGCAATTTAAAATATTCTCTATGGGGTGCCTGGGTGGCTCAGTGGTTTAAGCTGCTGCCTTCGGCTCAGGTCATGATCTCAGGGTCCTGGGATCGAGTCCCACATCGGGCTCTCTGCTCAGCAGGGAGCCTGTTTCCCTACCTCTCTCTGCCTGCCTCTCTGTATACTTGTGATCTCTTTCTGTCAAATAAATAAATAAAATCTTTAAAAAAATAAAATAAAATATTCTCTATAAGCCATTTATGTATCTTTTAATTTTTAAGATACATATTCATTCTGGCTAACTCCTTCATAATTGTGTCAATCTACATGTGGTCTGTGTGGTCTATGTACTATATGGGGTCTATATGTAGGCTTTCATTCTTACGCGTGTTTTAAATGGAGAATTTATCCTGACTTTTCATCTAAAAGCAACATCATCACTCATACCTACAAATGTAAATGATGCTTATTCTCTCCTGTCTCCATTCATGCCCCTTCATCCCCCTTCGGGAATGGGGAGAAAAGTACATCCTACAAAGCTTGGGGGTTCGTTCAATTTGTAGCCTGGGATGCTTGCTGTTTCGGTAAAAAGTGCTTTTAAGAATCCAGGTACAAAACTTTTTAAAAAGTCTAGGGAATGGAAACTTAGAGTATTAGTGCAAGAAGGTATCTGTGGTAGGCAGAATTCTAAGACTCCAAAATTTCCGCCCCCTGATGTACACGCCCTGAGATGTACACGCCCTGTGTAATTTCATCCAATTGAGTGTGGGCGTAACTGTGAATATAATGGATGTAGCTCTGTAATTAGTTTACATTCTAGGGCAGAGGAGAAGAGATTTTGCAGATACAATTAAAGGTCTCAAACAGTTGATGTTGAGTAAATAATAAAGGGGATTAGAGAATGGCGGTTGAGGAGGGCCTTACCTAATGAGGTGAGCCCTTAAAAGGGACCAGTCTGTCTTGGAAGGAAGAGATACAAGGAATGAGAACAACTCACCAGCTTCCCTGGAAGAAAGCAAAGAGCCCTATTGTGAAATGCCTACCAGAGCCACATGGCAAAGAATTACAGGTGGCCACTTGGAGCCACTGGCCAACAACCAGCAAGGAAACAGGAACCTTAATCTCCTACAAGTGCAAGGACCTGAATTCTGCCAACACTCTGCATCAGATTGGAAGAGGACTTTCCAGCCTCAGATGGAATTACATCTTCGGTCAACACCTTGATTTCAGCCTGGTGAGAGACCCTAGACAGAAAATCCTACAAAGTCATGCCTGGACTTTTGACCTACAGAATCTGTAAGATAATAAATGACTATTGTTTTAAATCGTTTAGTTTGTGGTCATCTTACCCAGCAGTAGAAAACCAATAGAGTCCTTAAAGCCCAAACAACTCATTCCCTATTTGAATTACTTCAGCATGGAGTAGAATCTTGGGATCTTCTGTCCTACTCTTCAAGAATAGTCAGATGGTAGGTAAAATACTGAGTGAAGATAGGATCTTCTGTGGGTAGACTTCTATTTTGGCACAGTAGGGAGTGCCTGTAGGGTGCAGTGTTGGATGGGTCATAGTAGGCAGGAGTGAAAGAAGAAATGGAGCCCTGAGAGGGAGTTGAGGAGAACCTTGATTAAACAACTTGACGTATCTGTAATTGAGTGTATATATAGGAGACCAGTTTACAACTGCAGACTGACTAAGCTCAGCGTTTCTAGTAAAGGTAGTAACTGCTTCCAGGGTTGTATATACACAAGGTATACAACACCTAAGGAAAACACGGATACTGATTTTGGTCTTTAGATAAAATGGTCACCTTAGGCTTAAGAGTTCCTATGCTATAAAATATCATTCTGTACTTTAGATGGAAATCTTTAGGATACCAGTGTATTTTTTTTAAGATTGTTATTTATTTATTTGACAGACAAAGATCACAAGTAGGCAGAGAGGCAGGCAGAGAGAGAGGAGGAAGCAGGATCCCCGCTGAGCAGAGAGCCTGATGCGGGGCTCGATCCCAGGACCCTGAGATCATGACCTGAGCTGAAGGCAGAGGCTTAACCCACTGAGCCACCCAGGCGCCCCTACCAGTGTATTTTTATATGCTTCCTTCTTGGCTTCCATCCCTCAACCACATTTTATAAATGAAGTGAAAGAATCTCATTTCACCTTGCAGCCAGAATTGGATGACAGATTTTGTTTCATTGTTGCCATGATGAGGCCAGCTCTAAACTTGACCAAATTTTCTTATATTATCAATTGTATGCTACATTGTGGAATTTATCCTGTGTTGTTGGATTACATAGGCAGACACTGGCAAACTCAAGCTTCCAATCTTACTTTGATTCTGTTGCTGTGGCACTTCCTTTTTATTCAAGGAATTCGGGGTATAGTACAATCCCTCAAGGAGCCTTATAAAGTCCCAGAATAATCTTAAAAAAAAAAAAAAGGCAGCAACACTGTTCTGACAGTGATGTTTATTCAAATAGAGCTAAAACATGCATCTCTGTGTAGGTGATAACTAGGACAGAATATCCATGAATGTTAAAGAATAACTCAAATTAAGTGGTGTTTCCCTATTTGTATTACTAGTAGGATGAAAACCATTATTCTCAGCTCTTTGGATAGCTGAAAATTCCTACTTATTATGCCTATTCCCTTTACCAAGTAAATAAAAAACAAAATTAAGGATTGAGTTTTTAGATGTATTTCAAGCCTATCATAAGAAGAGTAGACCACACTTTGAGAACCTCTGCTGTAACAAAAATCATTTCCCCTGTTAAAAAGATGGTGTGGGGACTGTAGAGTGGCATGCTAAGTCAATGTCACATCAAAGGTCACACTAAAGATGATCGATCCTCAGTACCAAAGAAATGCATTGATGAGATTAAGACAAACAAAACAAAACAAAACAAAAAATAGGAATCCTGTACAGCTTTAGAATATCAGAGGACCGAGGGCACCTGGGTGGCTCAGTGTTAAAGCCTTTGCCTTCAGCTCAGGTCATGATCCCAGGGTACTGGGATAGAGCCCCACATCGGGCTCTCTGCTCAGCAGGGAGCCTGCTCTCCTTCCTCTCTCTCTGCCAGCCTCTCTGCCTAATTGTGATCTCTGTCTGTCAAATAAATAAAATCTTTAAAAAAAAAGAATATCATAGGACCTTAGAAAATTGGGAGTTAAAATCTGCAGAATTATTTGGCCAGCCTTGAAACTGACCAAGTCACTTGATTTTATTCATTTTCTTTGGCAAGTGGGCATTGATCTAAAAAGGTCTTGGACTACTGGAGAGGTGATGGGGCTTGAATGTGGGTAACACATTTCTATTATCCCTTAGCTCTTCCATAACCTGTCCTATTTCTAAGTAGTGGGGTCCATCTAGGATTCACAAGTCAGTGGCTTATAGGCCATAATCCCACTCCCATGTTGTTTGCTAAAATTTGAAGGCCACCTAGAAAACCTAGCCCATCCAGGGTTCATTGTGATATGTTATTTTAAAATGGTAACCAACTCTAGAGTACATTCTAGAAATACCCCTTGCTGAATATTTTTCATTACGTCTGCATCACTATATTTTTTTAAGATTTTAATTAATTATTTATTAATTTTTTATTATGTTCAGTTAACCAGAGTATAGTAGTCCATCATAGGTTTTTGCTGTAATGTTCAATGATACATTAGCTGCATATAACACCCAGTGCCCATCCCAACACATGCCTTCCTTAATACCCACCACCCAGTCACCCCATCAGCCCCCCCCTTCTGTAACCCTCAGTTTGTTTCCTGGATTCCAGTGTTCCTCACAGTTCGTGTCCCTCTCTGATTTCTTCCCATTCAGTTTTCCCTTCCTTCTCCTGTCAAGACGTTAACAATAGAGCTACCCCATGACCCAGCAATTGTACTATTAGGCATTTACCCCAGATATACAGATGTCGGAAAAAGAAGGGGCACATGAACCCCAATGTTCATATACATATACTTATTAACATCTATGAATAAAATATATGAATATATGTATACTAATAATGAATTGTGGCAAGTTGTTGGGGCAAAGATGAGACTCATTTATTTAAGTTTTTATGTAAATTCCAGTGAGTTAACATACAGTGTAATATTAGTTTCAGGTGTACAGTATAGTCATTCAACACTTCCGTACAAGACCTGGTGCTCATCAGGACAAGTGACCTTCCTTTTTTTTTTTTTTTTTTTTTTAAGAGTTACCAAACAATTTATTAATTATTTATCAGTTCTTTCTTCTGATAAAATTAAACAAAAATACAAAGGGAATAACAATTCTGATATGTACTTTTTTTTTTTTAAATTTTTTTATTTTTTTCAGCATAACAGTATTCATTATTTTTGCACCACACCCAGTGCTCCATGCAATCCGTGCCCTCTACAATACCCAACACCTGGTGCCCCCAACCTCCCACCCCCCACCCCTTCAAAATTCTCAGATCGTTTTTCAGAGTCCATAGTCTCTCATGGTTCACCTCCCCTTCCAATTTCCCTCAACTCCCCTCTCCTCTCCATCTCCCCTTGTCCTCCATGCTATTTGTTATGCTCCACAAATAAGTGAAACCATATGATAATTGACTCTCTCTGCTTGACTTATTTCACTCAGCATAATCTCTTCCAGTCCCGTCCATGTTGCTACAAAACTTGGGGATTCATCCTTTCTTTTTTTTTTTTTTACAGCTTTATAAACATATATTTTTATCCCCAGGGGTACAGGTCTGAGAATCGCCAGGTTTACACACTTCACAACACTCACCATAGCACATACCCTCCCCGATATCCATAACCCCACCCCCTCTCCCAACCCCCTCCCCCCATCAACCCTCAGTTTGTTTTGTGAGATTAAGAGTCACTTATGGTTTGTCTCCCTCCCAATCCCATCTTGTTTCATTTACTCTTCTCCTACCCCCTCGACCCCCCATGTTGCATCTCCTCTCCCTCATATCAGGGAGATCATATGATAGTTGTCTTTCTCCGATTGACTTATTTCGCTAAGCATGATACCCTCTAGTTCCATCCACGTCGTCGCAAATGGCAAGATTTCATTTCTTTTGATGGCTGCATAGTATTCCATAGTGTATATATACCACATCTTCTTTTTCCATTCGTCTGTAGATGGACATCTAGGTTCTTTCCATAGTTTGGCTATTGTAGACATTGCTGCTATAAACATTCGGGTGCATGTGCCCCTTCGGATCACTATGTTTGTATCTTTAGGGTAAATACCCAGCAGTGCAATTGCAGGGTCATAGGGTAGTTCTATTTTCAACATTTTGAGGAACCTCCATGCTGTTTTCCAGAGTGGTTGCACCAGCTTGCATTCCCACCAACAGTGTAGGAGGGTTCCCCTTTCTCCGCATCCTCGCCAGCATCTGTCATTTCCTGACTTGTTAATTTTAGCCATTCTGACTGGTGTGAGGTGATATATCATGGTGGTTTTGATTTGTATTTCCCTGATGCCGAGTGATATGGAGCACTTTTTCATGTGTCTGTTGGCCATCTGGATGTCTTCTTTGCAGAAATGTCTGTTCATGTCCTCTGCCCATTTCTTGATTGGATTATTTGTTCTTTGGGTGCTGAGTTTGCTAAGTTCTTTATAGATTTTGGACACTAGCCCTTTATCGGATATGTCATTTGCAAATATCTTCTCCCATTCTGTCAGTTGTCTTTTGGTTTTGTTCACTGTTTCCTTTGCTGTGCAAAAGCTTTTGATCTTGATAAAATCCCAAAAGTTCATTTTTGCCCTTGCTTCCCTTGCCTTTGGTGATGTTCCTAGGAAGATGTTGCTGCGGCTGAGGTTGAAGAGGTTGCTGCCTGTGTTCTCCTCGAGGATTTTGATGGATTCCTTTCTCACATTGAGATCCTTTATCCATTTTGAGTCTATTTTCGTGTGTGGTGTAAGGAAATGATCCAATTTCATTTTTCTGCATGTGGCTGTCCAATTTTCCCAACACCATTTATTGAAGAGGCTGTCTTTGTTCCATTGGACATTCTTTCCTGCTTTGTCGAAGATGAGTTGACCATAGAGTTGAGGGTCCATTTCTGGGCTCTCTATTCTGTTCCATTGATCTATGTGTCTGTTTTTGTGCCAGTACCATGCTGTCTTGATGATGACAGCTTTGTAATAGAGCTTGAAGTCCGGAATTGTGATGCCACCAACTTTGGCTTTCTTTTTCAATATTCCTTTGGCTATTCGAGGTCTTTTCTGGTTCCATATAAATTTTAGGATTATTTGTTCCATTTCTTTGAAAAAAATGGATGTTACTTTGATAGGAATTGCATTAAATGTGTAGATTGCTTTAGGTAGCATAGACATTTTCACAATATTTATTCTTCCAATCCAGGAGCATGGAACATTTTTCCATTTCTTTGTGTCTTCCTCAATTTCTTTCATGAGTACTTTATAGTTTTCTGAGTATAGATTCTTAGTCTCTTTGGTTAGGTTTATTCCTAGGTATCTTATAGTTTTGGGTGCAATTGTAAATGGGATGGACTCCTTAATTTCTCTTTCTTCTGTCTTGTTGTTGGTGTAGAGAAGTGCAACTGATTTCTGTGCATTGATCTTATATCCTGACACTTTACTGAATTCCTGTACAAGTTCTAGCGGTTTTGGAGTGGAGTCTTTTGGGTTTTCCACATATAGTATCATATCATCTGCAAAGAATGATAGTTTGACTTCTTCTTTGCCGATTTGGATGCCTTTAATTTCCTTTTGTTGTCTGATTGCTGAGGCTAGGACTTCTAGTACTATGTTGAATAGCAGTGGTGATAACGGACATCCCTGCCGTGTTCCTGACCTTAGCGGAAAAGCTTTCAGTTTTTCTCCATTGAGAATGATATTTGCGGTGGGTTTTTCATAGATGGCTTTGATAATATTGAGGTATGTGCCGTCTATCCCTACACTTTGAAGAGTTTTGATCAGGAAGGGATGCTGTACTTTGTCAAATGCTTTTTCAGCATCTATGGAGAGTATCATATGGTTCTTGTTCTTTCTTTTATTAATGTGTTGTATCACATTGATTGATTTGTGGATGTTGAACCAGCCTTGCAGCCCTGGAATAAATCCCACTTGGTCGTGGTGAATAATCCTTTTAACGTACTGTTGAATCCTATTGGCTAGTATTTTGGCGAGAATTTTTGCATCTGTGTTCATCAAGGATATTGGTCTGTAGTTCTCTTTTTTGTTGGGATCCTTGTCTGCTTTTGGGATCAAGGTGATGCTGGCCTCATAAAATGAGTTTGGAAGTTTTCCTTCTATTGCTATTTTTTGGAACAGTTTCAGGAGAATAGAAATTAGTTCTTCTTTAAATGTTTGGTAGAATTTCCCCGGGAAGCTGTCTGGCCCTGGGCTTTTGTTTGTTTGGAGATTTTTGATGACTGTTTCAATCTCCTTACTGGTTATGGGTCTGTTCAGGCTTTCTATTTCTTCCTGGTTCAGTTGTGGTAGTTTATATGTCTCTAGGAATGCATCCATTTCTTCCAGATTGTCAAATTTGTTGGCGTAGAGTTGCTCATAGTATGTTCTTATAATTGTCTGTATTTCTTTGGTGTTCATTGTGATCTCTCCTCTTTCATTCATGATTTTATTTATTTGGGTCCTCTCTCTTTTCTTTTTGATAAGTCTGGCCAGGGGTTTAACAATCTTATTAATTCTTTCAAAGAACCAGCTCCTAGTTTCATTGATTTCTTCTATTGTTTTTTTGGTTTCTATTTCATTGATTTCTGCTCTGATCTTTATGATTTCTCTTCTCCTGCTGGGTTTAGGGTTTCTTTCTTGTTCTTTCTCCAGCTCCTTTAGGTGTAGGGTTAGGTTGTGTACCTGAGATCTTTCTTGTTTCTTGAGAAAGGCTTGTACCGCTATATATTTCCCTCTCAGCACTGCCTTTGTTGTGTCCCACAGATTCTGAACTGTTGTGTTTTCATTATCATTTGTTTCCATAAATTTTTTCAATTCTTCTTTGATTTCCTGGTTGACCCATTCATTCTTTAGAAGGATGCTGTTTAGTCTCCATGTATTTGGGTTCTTTCCAAATTTCCTCTTGTGATTGAGTTCTAGCTTTAGAGCAGTGTGGTCTGAAAATATGCAGGGAATGATCCCAATCTTTTGATACCGGTTGAGACTTGATTTAGGACCAAGAATGTGATCTATTCTGGAGAATGTTCCATGTGCACTAGAGAAGAATGTGTATTCTGTTGCTTTGGGATGAAATGTTCTGAATATATCTGTGATGTCCATCTGGTCCAGTGTGTCATTTAAGGCCTTGATTTCCTTGTTGATCTTTTGCTTGGATGATCTGTCCATTTCAGTGAGGGGAGTGTTAAAATCCCCTACTATTATTGTATTCTTGTCGATGTGTTTCTTTGATTTTGTTATTAATTGGTTTATATAGTTGGCTGCTCCCACGTTAGGGGCATAGATATTTAAAATTGTTAGATCTTCTTGTTGGACAGTTCCTTTGAGTATGATATAGTGTCCTTCCTCATCTCTTATTATAGTCTTTGGCTTAAAATCTAATTGATCTGATATAAGGATTGCCACTCCTGCTTTCTTCTGATGTCCATTAGCATGGTAAATTCTTTTCCACCCCCTCACTTTAAACCTGGAGGTGTCTTCGGGTGTAAGATGAGTTTCTTGTAGGCAACATATAGATGGTTTTTGTTTTTTTATCCATTCTGATACCCTGTGTCTTTTGATTGGGGCATTTAGCCCATTAACATTCAGGGTAAGTATTGAGAGATATGAATTTAGTGCCATTGTATTGCCTGTAAGGTGACTGTTATTGTATATCGTCTCTGTTTCTTTCTGATCTACTACTTTGAGGGTCTCTCTTTGCTTAGAGGACCCCTTTCAATATTTCCTGTAGAGCTGGTTTGGTATTTGCAAATTCTTTCAGTTTTTGTTTGTCCTGGAAGCTTTTAATCTCTCCTTCTATTTTCAATGATAGCCTAGCTGGATATAGTATTCTTGGCTGCATGTTTTTCTCATTTAGTACTCTGAATATATCATGCCAGCTCTTTCTGGCCTGCCAGGTCTCTGTGGATAAGTCTGCTGCCAATCTAATATTTTTACCATTGTACGTTACAGACTTCTTTTCCCGGGCTGCTTTCTGGATCTTTTCTTTGTCACTAAGACTTGTCAATTTTACTATTAGGTGACGGGGTGTAGACCTATTCTTATTGATTTTGAGGGGGGTTCTCTGAACCTCCTGGATTTTGATGCTTGTTCCCTTTGCCATATTGGGGAAATTCTCTCCAATAATTCTCTCCAATATACCTTCTGCTCCCCTCTCTGTTTCCTCTTCTTTTGGAATACCAATTATTCTAATGTTGTTTCGTCTTATGGTGTCACTTATCTCTCGAATTCTCCCCTCGTGGTCCAGTAGCTGTTTGTCCCTCTTTTGCTTAGCTTCTTTATTCTCTGTCATTTGGTCTTCTATATCGCTAATTCTTTCTTCTGCCTCATTTATCCTAGCAGTGAGAGCCTCCATTTTTGTTTGCACCTCATTAATAGCTTTTTTGATTTCAACTTGGTTAGATTTTAGTTCTTTTATTTCTCCAGAAAGGGCTTTTATATCTCCCGAGAGGGTTGCTTTAATATCTTCCATGCCTTTTTCAAGCCCGGCTAGAACCTTGAGAATCATCATTCTGAACTCTATATCTGACATATTACCAATGTCTGTATTGATTAGGTCCCTAGCCTTTGGTATTGCCTCTTGTTCTTTTTTTTGTTGTGAATTTTTCCGCCTTGTCATTTTGTCCAGATAAGAGTTTATGAAGGAGCAAGTAAAATACTAAAAGGGTGGCAACAACCCCAGGAAAATATGCTTTAGCCAAATCAGAAGAGATCCCGAATTGTGAGGGGGGAGAAAGGGGATACAAAGGGGTTCAGAAAGAAAGAAAAAAAAAACTATTAAAAAAAAGAAAGCCAATAAAGAAAAAATATAAAAAGAGGAAAAAATATATATATATTAGATAAACTATTTAAAAAACGTTAAAAAAAGAAAACGGTAAAAGTTAAAAAAAATTTAGCAGAAGAAGAGAAAAAGAAAAAAAATTGAAAAAGAAAAAAAATTAAATTAACTGCAAGGCTAAAAAATCATGGGGAGAAAGCCATGAGTTCCATGCTTTGCTTTCTTCTCCTCTGGAATTCCGCCGTTCTCCTTGGTAGGTGAACTTGGTCCTGGCTGGGTTTCCCGTAGATCTTCTGGGGGAGGGGCCCGTTGTAGTGATTCTCAAGCGTCTTTGCCCCAGGCGGAGTTGCACCGCCCTTACCCGGGGCCGCGCTGAGTCATCCGCTCGGGTTCGCCTTCGGGAGCTTTTGTTCCCTGAGCGCTTTCCGTAGAGTCCGGAGGACGGGAATAAAGATGGCGGCCTCCCGGTCTCCGGCCCGGAGGAGCCGAGAGCCCGGGGCCCCACTCCTCAGTGCGCCCTCAGAGAACAGCGCCCAATGACTCCCGTCACCCTGGCCTCCGGCCGCGCTCCGAGCTGACCGAGCCTGCGACCGGTTCAAGGCAACCCTGAGCTGAGAGTCACTCCTCGGCTCTGTCTCTGCAGCCGGCTTCCCCGTTCTAATACCGGTAAGCTCTGCGACACTGAGACACCCCCGATCCTTCTGCGATCCTGCGGGACCTGAGGCCGCGCTGACCCCGCCTGGGCTTCACCCCAGTTAAGCCTCTGGAGCGATGTCCCTCAGCGGAACAGACTTTTAAAAGTCCTGATTTTGCTCCGTTGCTCTGCCGCTCGCCGGGAGCCGGCCCCTCCCCCCACGGTCTATCTTCCCGTCGCTTTGGATTCACTTCTCCGCCAGTCCTACCTTGCAGAAAGTGGTTGATTTTCTGTTTCTGGAATTGCTGTTCTTCTTCTCTTCAATCTCCCGTTGGATTTGTAGGTGTTTGCAATCTTTAGATAAGCTATTTAGCTGATCTCCCGCTACCCGAAGTAGTCTCAGCCTGCTACTTCTCCGCCATCTTGACTCCTCCCTCAGGACAAGTGACCTTCTTAATCCCCATCACGTCTTTCACCCATCTCCACCCCCACCCCCATGACCATCAGCTTGTACTCTGTGGTAAAGAGTCTGTTTCTTGGTTTGCCAGAGATGAGACCTGTTTCATATGTCCCTCCTAGTAGCATTAGTATTGGCTGTCAGAAGTGAGTTTCCTTCCAGTCCTGCATATGCCCTTGTTTGTCTGATAAGAACTCAGTTTCTTGACCATTTTTTTTTCTCTCTTTCAGAACAGCTATGACCCTTTTTTAGTATTGCTTTTGCTGTGAGGTCATTTGTCCTTCATTTGTACCACCCTGGGAGGGAACACAAATACAAATGTGAGAACTGGAACTGAACACTTGACATCAGTGCTATTATTGGAATGTTATGTGTCCTTCTGGATAATAACTTCAAATTAACATCATGTGGGACAGCTTGTGATCCAAGACTAGCACAGTTTCAGTCACCACATGAAGAAAAATTTTGTTTTGGTTTAGCTGGGTAATTCATTGAAAATTCTTTGAGGTCCCTCATTTGATAGTAATACTGAACATTCACAAATTGTATAGCAGGGATAATACCGTACCTCCAGGGCAGTAGGAACACACACACACACACACATACACTTTCATGCTCACAAATTGGGATCAGCTTACATGGAGGTGGAGTTTGAAGGCTCCTTTGTCTATTTTGAGGGGTATTAGAAGTGCTTCTACCCCTTGCCTTTCCATAAGATCAAGGTCTTGCCTTTACATTAAGTCCACCTTCTCGAACATGGCATATTTTATTTTTTATTAACATATAATGTATTATTTGTTTCTGGGGTATAGGTCAGTGATTCAACAGTCTTACACAATTCACAGCGCTCACCATAGCCCATACCCTTCCCAATGTCCATCACCCAGCCACCCCATCCCTCCCACCCACCTCCCCTTCAGCAACTCTCAGATTGTTTCCTGAGATTAAGAGTCTCTTATGGAAAAATGAGGCATATTTTATTTCAAATGCAAGTGCCCCTTAGTAGAAGCAAAGTATTGAGTCATAGCATGTTGGCACAAAGGATTTTATTTATTTATTTATAAAAGATTTTATTTATTTCTTTGACAGACAGAGAGGCAGGCAGAGAGTCTGATGCAGGGCTCGATCTCAGGACCCTGGGATCACAACCTGAGCCCAAGGCAGAGGCTTTAACCCACTGAGCCACCCAGGTGCCCCGGCACAAAGGATATTATGTTACTATTTGCTTCTGGTGCTAGGAAAAGAAGAGACTAGAAGGTGTTCGTTTTCTGGGTAGGGGAAGCAAAATATCGATGAAGCCTTGAGACTTCTGCCTGGGATCAGCCCATGCTGCATTCACGTGTGATCTTTGTGTGTTTAACTGTGTTTGTGATACTACTATTCTCCAGCACCTTAATACTAATAGCACTGTTAAATGGGAAGGAAGGGAACACTCTGGTTTGGATTAAATTTTATGACTGACATTTTCATGGGTGCCTCCCATGACCACAAATTAGTCTTAAGGCTCTTAAAAGTCAATCCTGTTTATTGAAAAGACAAGAGGCAGGGCTGTTTTTCTTTCTTTCAATTTTCATCTAGCACTCTGGACGCCGCAGGGGGCTCTGGAAGTACTGGCACCAGCTCTCCTGGGTATCAGAGGAGGGGAAGTTGGAGTGTGTGGGTCCCTGCTGGATTCCTTCTGCAAGCCCAGGCTGGGTTCTGTCCCTCTGCCATCCTTTGCAGGGGTTAGAAGTGAACCTTCCTGCCAGAGACCTAGCCTGTGTCCTGGGAGGGAGTCCTGGGGCCTCTGAATCCTTCATGTCATGGTATTTGCGAAGCCTCCCTCTTCTCCCTAGCACTGTCTTGACTAGCATATCAGCCCTGATTTTTACGTGAGAAAATGACGTAAAAACAGAACAATTACTGGGATTAATCCATCCTGCTGGTGGCATCCTAAAGGCACTGCTCATTACTTCCTCTCTTGTGTTTCCATGGAAATAGTCTGGTTCCTGTCCTTCGTGATGACTTCTCTTCTTTTCTCTGGGTCGGGGTCTTTCCATGACCTGCTCTTTACAACAATGGAGCTGCTCATCTGAATTCCCATTTGTGTGTGAACTCCACATGTGTTCTTTCTTGTTAAGTGGAAGGTTCTCCTCCCCAACCCACCCCCTCAGCCCTCCACATCTTTGTCTCTTGAACCAGAACGGAACACGTCTGTTGGACCCTGTGCCTTGTGACACTGGTGTCCCACTGTGCGTGGTCTCTGCCTCCAAGGTAGTGAATGCAGCTATCCCTATGTGGCATCTGTCTTCCAGACCCTGCTCATTGTGAGTAAAGGCGGGGGTGAGGGGGGCACCTTCCTCACATGGGAGAGAGTGAGCAGAGGAAAAAATGTGGTCCTTTTATCATGCTGATAGGAGGGGTCACCTAGGGGATGATAGAAATTTAGAGCACAACAGATGATTCCACAGAAAGAGGGATACGAGGAGAGAAAAAAATGAGGAAGCAAGGAAAACTAGAAGCGGGAAGACAGGGTAAGAAGTGGGACTTGCAGAAAAAGATGTGTAAATAACAATTTCTAAAAGGCTTGCTTATGACTTTCTTGTGTGCTGCCTTCTCAAGAAAGCTTTAAAAAAAGAAGACCTTTGCCTTTTCAGGGTTTAGCAAGTGAGGTTAATTTTTCTTTTGAAAGTGATTCTGTGCTAGGAGAGAGCTGGGGAAGGGAGCACAGAGAGCTAGTTTAAGTTGGGATGCATTTCTTACTGTGCACTCTTCTTTCCAGTGACCAGAGGGTGGTAAGGGGGAAGAACATCTTGTGGAGGTTGGAGTAGAGAGGATTCTGTTATGACAGGATGTTATTCCTGCCCTGGATGTTGCATGAAAGTTAAGAACAAACTCCTGCCTCATTCCAAATTGTATTTGGTTTTAGATGGGTTTTATTTTTAGTCACACAAATAAACTCAGGACCAGTGGCAAACATAGGCCTAGGCCTGGTGCCTCAGTTCGGCAGGAAGGAAATCCTCCTTGGCTCCAACCTCTCTGGCCTCAGACCACCTGGAAAACTCCAGAAATACAAACCACCCTCTTGAGGTAGATATGGGTGGCATAATCAACACTGCATTGTACTGTGAATTCATTTACTGTGTTGATATTCATCAGAGCTCTCTGAGAACCCAGTCTCATGGAATGGGGCTCAAAGAGAGGAGAGGTTTTTGGAATTTGGAGCATCTGTTGCCTACGTGAAGCCCCCTGAGCATCTGGGAAGGTGGGAACACTGTGGTATCAAGAAGGCTCAGAAGCTCTCCCAAGAAAACCATTCCTGGACAAGAGTCTTTTATATCTTTATCCCGGAATAGCTGTGGGCCACTAAAAGGTTAGGTTTCTTTTTGGAAGCCTGCAAGGGGTAACTGGCGTTCTAGTGATGGTTTTCAGAAATGCGCATCTTGTAGTGATTAGGGCATGAAGGATGAGATTCATTCTTGTGCTGCTAAACTTAGAAGTGGAATAAGGAAACACATTCTTTTAACGTTTTTAAGGCTCAGAAAAGCTTCCTGAGAAGCCCATTTTCCATTTTAGTGAGAGAAAAACGTACAAAGAAGGTCAGTTAAAAAATTCATAAAGGCTGCATTATGCTCAGTGGAAACAATTCTTTGAAAAAGAGAAGAGGTTGTTACTTAAAGATATAGTCAAAACCATTTTATAGAACCCTTCGCAGAAACTGGACCAAGCGTCTCCCCAAATGGAAAGAGTTTTGAAGAAATGGGAAGTGACCAGTTTTATGATCCGTATATAAGAAGAGTGGGTTCCATTAGGGCTCGTGCGATCCAAAGCATGAATGTTTCAGATAAAAGGATGTGTATGCCATTTGCTCATATTGATGGTTCAAGTTTGAGGGCATTCTGCCATGGTGATGAGCAATTCAGTCCATATGGGTCATTCATTCAGGTGGCTTTGTGAACAGTCAAATCAGGATTTCCTGGTCCCTGCTTCTCAAGAGTTGTGAAAAATCACTGTGGGACACTGGAATGTGTTTTGGTTGTACATAGTATGATATGAATAGATAACTACATGTATGTCCACCATGACTTGTGCGTCACTGACCCAAGATGAAACTGAGCTGCCAACACCCTATATAAACAAGTAAGAATAAGGCAAGTAGGCAAGTAAGAATAATAAACAAGTAGGACTGGCTGATCACCAGTTTCTTATTCCTAAGTGGTTGATTGGAGGAAAAAGTCAAGGGCTTCCTGGCACTCCTCTGTCACCCACATTTATTCCTATGTCAGTAGATCAGCCTTCCTCAGACCACAAACTAGCCCAGGATGCTGTCTCACAGTTTCTGCTTGAATGTTTCATTACTTACCACAGCATTGCCTTGGATGCTAAAAGTAAGTAAATCTCTATCAAATCCTGAGGCTGGGGATGATTTGTGACATTTCCCTCTGTGTAGGTGAGAGATTGTAGACCCAGGGAGGGAAAAGGACTCCCTTAGATCCCAATAGTATGATTACTACACAAAAGGACCCAATAGTAGGTAGGATTGCTGACTTGGGCTAGATCTTTATAGATAGTTTTGGCCGTGTTGTCTTATGTGTTAAATCTAAACTTTCGGTAGCACTCTTTCCTGGGATCTGAAATTCACTTAGAACAAGAAGGCCCTTTGTTATTAAGTTAAAGAATTCTGTTAAGATTGGAGTGAGGCAAGGCTATTCCTAAATGGAATTTTGCTGATTGATTATGTTATCATCTATCATCAAACAAGAAGTTCTATCTAATAGCTAACGATTTTGTCTTTGAAGAGCTTTATCCAGTGGAATATTGGCAGGAACACCATGATTTTGTGATCACATCTCCAAAAGTAGTTCCTCCCCCTAGTTTCATGCAATATGCCTCATAAGGGACCTCTCTAGAAAGCCATTTTGAAGGGGCTTCCTGTTAATAGATAACATTGGAAACAACAAAACAAGAACAACATTGTTTTCCTCATCTTCTATCCTAAATCGAATACTCTTAAGGAGAAGGTAATTACATTCATCTCCAGAATGCATTAATATTTCTCTCTGAAAAACACCAACTCTTCTCCACATTGAAGATACTTGTTCCTTGTAAAACTTAACAGTGTTGAAAGGTAGCCAAAATGTTGAGATCCTAGCTATAAACTAAGAATATCTTTACTTTCTCGGCTGTCTGTTTCTGCATGATACAATCGCACCTGATACTGACACAGCCCAAAGCACCAGTGTGCTTTCACATGAATGGCATTCCCTTTCTGAGGGCTTTGCTTAGAGATGTTTTTACGGGGCTTTCACAGTGCTACTCTGACCCCTCTCCTTGCCCGACTTTATTGATTTATTCATCAAACACTTACGAAAACCCTAGGAAGCTTATATTGCTTCTCAACCTTACCTATCCTGCTCTTGTTACATCTTGAGAGATTGGATTTTTGTACCAGGCATTGGAGCTAAAGCAGGGAAGAAAGACAAGATTCCTCATGCCAAGGAAGTTATATTCTAGTAAGAAGAAACTCATAATAAGAAAGCAAACAAATCAATAAACAAGTAGTTTGACACAGTTAGAAGAAATAGAAGAAAATAAAACAGAGATACCTCTGTGAAGAGATTGTATTCACACTGAGATATGAATGAAAAGAAGGAGCTTGCCAGAAAAATCTGGGGGAAAATAATACTGGGCAGAGAAGATAGCAAATACAGAGAAGATAACAAATAATAGGTCAGAAGTCCTTCCTGAGTTCTGTTTATTGAAAGTGCTGCTGAGGGGCCACCTGGGTGGCTCAGTGGGTTAAAGCCTCTGCCTTCAGCTCTGATCATGATCCCGGGGTTCTGGGATCAAGCCCTGCATTGGGCTTTCTGCTCAGCAGGGAGCCTGCTTCCCTTCCTTTCTCTCTGCCTGCTTCTCTGCTTACTTGTGATCTCTGTCTCTCTCTCTCTCTCTCTCTGTCAAATAAATAAATAAATAAATCTTGGGGAAAAAAAAGAAAAAAAGAAGAAAGAGCTGCTGAGGACAGTGGTGTGTGGTATGAGACACAGTCAGAGAAGCAAGGAACAACCAGATCATGTTGAATGTATACGTTATGGTAAGGATTTTTGAATTTATTGTAAAGGCAACGAGAGTCTGTCAGAAGAGTCCAGGGAAATGGACGCTTTGTCATGCTTGAAGGTGAAGACCTATTTCTCAGGAACAGTGGGTGTCCTGTTTTTGTTGTTGTTTCATTTGTTTGTTTGTTTGTTTGTTTTACCCCCTCGTGTGAGTTTTGCTTTGGTGGTGCAGTTTGGTTCAAAGGAAGCTTGGTGGCTGCCTACATTATCTCAAATAGAAACCTCTAGACGATCCATGTGGTTGGCTAAAATAATGGCACCACAAAGATACCAGGTCCTACTCCCTGGAACCTGGAGCTTGACCTTATTTGGAGAAAGGGTGTTTGCAAATATGACTAAATGAAAGATTTTTAAATGAAGAGATAATCCTAGATTATCTGAGTGGACCCTAAATGCCACCACAGGGAAGTGAGAGGCAGAGGGAGATTCCACAGGCACAGAGGAAAGCGAGATGACACGACAGAGCAGAGAGAGAGTTGATGATGCTGGTTTTGAAGATGGGAGTGATTTGGTCACAAGCGAAGGAGTCACCTGCAGCCACCAGAAGCTGGAAGAGACAAGGGCTGGATTCTACCGGGAACATGCAAGCATGCCAGCACACTGATTTTGGCTCAGTGAGACTGATTTCAGACTTCTGGTTTCCAGAACTATGAGAGAAAAATTGCTCACGTCATCAGCCACCATGTTTGTGGTAACATTACAGCAGCCACGGGAAACTAATGCAGTCCTTGGAAATATTTCTGGGATGGTGACTTAAGCTTCAAGTACATTCAGAGCTTTCCTACTTTCTGCAGTAGTGTCCCTGACGTGTGTGTGTGCAACTCTCCTACTGGGGATTCTGGAGACCAAGGGAAATCAGTATAACATAGGGGGCATTTGTCCCTCCGTTTTATGGCCACTTAAAGTCCAACATGACTTTGTGTGCTGTCTACCCAAAGCCTACTGGAAACTCTGCAGGGTGTCTTAATTAGGGTGTCTAAATTGAAAAGATCACTTTGCTGCATAGCGTGGATTGGAAACGAATCCTAATGGAAATACTTGCCAAGGGTACCTTAGGTTTTAGAGGGAGAAATGGTGATGGCTTGGATTAAGGATGTTGGCTTAGAGGGCAAGAGAAATAGATTTATGATGTGTTTTATGGATTGAGTCAAGAGGACTTGCTGAAGTTTGACTGTGGGGAGAAGTCTTTGAGTCTTTGGTATTATGATTGGCTGAAATAGGGAAGAAATGAGAAGGGGCAAGTTTGGGGAGGAAATCAGAGTTCTGTTTGATACAGATGGAATGAGATTCCTATGAGATGCTGTTGTGTCTTTACTGGAGAGGCATGTTCAGTCGGCTTGTTTGAAATTCCTGTGAGATCTGTTTACATCGTTCTCAACCCTATTGCTGCCTGTCTCCATGCATACCCATTAATTTAAAAAAATTCAGATATGTCGTATCTCTGTTTCTTTTTTTTTTAAGGTGTCTTAAATTGTATTTTTTTTTATAAACATATATTTTTATCCCCAGGGGTACAGGTATGCAAATCTCCAGGTTTACACACTTCACAGCACTCACCATAACACATACCCTCCCCAATATCCATAACCCCACCCCCCCCAACCCCCCTCCCCCCAACAACCCTCAGTTTGTTTTGTGAGATTAAGAGTCACTTATGGTTTGTCTCCCTCCCAATCCCATCTTGTTTATTTACTCTTCTCCTACCCCCTTACCCCCCATGTTGCATCTCCTCTCCTTCATATCAGGGAGATCATATGATAGTTGTCTTTCTCCGATTGACTTATTTCGCTAAGCATGATACCCTCTAGTTCCATCCACGTCGTCGCAAATGGCAAGATTTCATTTCTTTTGATGGCTGCATAGTATTCCATTGTGTATATATACCACTTCTTCTTTATCCATTCGTCTGTTGATGGACATCTAGGTTCATTCCATAGTTTGGCTATTGTAGACATTGCTGCTATAAACATTCGGGTGCACGTGCCCCTTCGGATCACTACATTTGTATCTTTAGGGTAAATACCCAGCAGTGCAATTGCTGGGTCATAGGGTAGTTCTATTTTCAACATTTTGAGGAACCTCCATGCTGTTTTCCAGAGTGGCTGCACCAGCTTGCATTCCCACCAACAGTGTAGGAGGGTTCCCCTTTCTCCGCATCCTCGCCAGCATCTGTCATTTCCTGACTTGTTAATTTTAGCCATTCTGACTGGTTTGAGGTGATATCTCATTGTGGTTTTGATTTGTATTTCCCTGATGCCGAGCGATATGGAGCACTTTTTCATGTGTCTGTTGGCCATCTGGATGTCTTCTTTGCAGAAATGTCTGTTCATGTCCTCTGCCCATTTCTTGATTGGATTATTTGTTCTTTGGGTGTTGAGTTTGCTAAGTTCTTTATAGATTTTGGACACTAGCCCTTTATCTGATATGTCATTTGCAAATATCTTCTCCCATTCTGTCAGTTGTCTTTTGGTTTTGTTCACTGTTTCCTTTGCTGTGCAAAAGCTTTTGATCTTGATAAAATCCCAATAGTTCATTTTTGCCCTTGCTTCCCTTGCCTTTGGTGATGTTCCTAGGAAGATGTTTGTGCAGCTGAGGTCGAAGAGGTTGCTGCCTGTATTCTCCTCAAGGATTTTGATGGATTCCTTTCTCACATTGAGATCCTTCATCCATTTAGAGTCTATTTTCGTGTGTGGTGTAAGGAAATGATCCAATTTCATTTTTCTGCATGTGGCTGTCCAATTTTCCCAACATCATTTATTGAAGAGGCTGTCTTTTTTCCATTGGACATTCTTTCCTGCTTTGTCGAATATTAGTTGACCATAAGTTGAGGGTCTATTTCTGGGCTCTCTATTCTGTTCCATTGATCTATGTGTCTGTTTCTGTGCCAGTACCATGCTGTCTTGATGATGACAGCTTTGTAATAGAGCTTGAAGTCTGGAATTGTGATGCCACCAACTTTGGCTTTCTTTTTCAATATTCCTTTGGCTATTCGAGGTCTTTTCTGGTTCCATATAAATTTTAGGATTATTTGTTCCATTTCTTTGAAAAAAATGGATGGTCCTTTGATAGGAATTGCATTAAATGTGTAGATTGCTTTAGGTAGCATAGACATTTTCACAATATTTATTCTTCCAATCCAGGAGCATGGAACATTTTTCCATTTCTTTGTGTCTTCCTCAATTTCTTTCATGAGTACTTTATAGTTTTCTGTGAATAGATTCTTAGTCCCTTGGTTAGGTTTATTCCTAGGTATCTTATAGTTTTGGGTGCAATTGTAAATGGGATGGACTCCTTAATTTCTCTTTCTTCTGTCTTGTTGTTGGTGTAGAGAAATGCAACTGATTTCTGTGCATTGATCTTATATCCTGACACATTACTGAATTCCTGTACAAGTTCTAGCAGTTTTGGAGTGGAGTCTTTTGGGTTTTCCACATATAGTATCATATCATCTGCAAAGAGTGATAGTTTTGACTTCTTCTTTGCCGATTTGGATGCCTTTAATTTCCTTTTGTTGTCTGATTGCTGAGGCTAGGACTTCTAGTACTATGTTGAATAGCAGTGGTGATAACAGACATCCCTGCCGTGTTCCTGACCTTAGCGGAAAAGCTTTCAGTTTTTCTCCATTGAGAATTATATTTGTGGTGAGTTTTTCATAGATGGCTTTGATAATATTGAGGTATGTGCCGTCTATCCCCACATTTTGAAGAGTTTTGATCAGGAAGGGATGCTGTACTTTGTCAAATGCTTTTTCAGCATCTATGGAGAGTATCATATGGTTCTTGTTCTTTCTTTTATTAATGTGTTGTATCACATTGATTGATTTGCGGATGTTGAACCAACCTTGCAGCCCTGGAATAAATCCCACTTGGTCGTGGTGAATAATCCTTTTAATGTACTGTTGAATCCTATTGGCTAGTATTTTGGCGAGAATTTTTGCATCTGTGTTCATCAAGGATATTGGTCTGTAGTTCTCTTTTTTGATGGGATCCTTGTCTGGTTTTGGGATCAAGGTGATGCTGGCCTCATAAGATGAGTTTGGAAGTTTTCCTTCTATTTCTTTTTTTTTGGAACAGTTTCAGGAGAATAGGAATTAGTTCTTCTTTAAATGTTTGGTAGAATTCCCCCGGGAAGCCATCTGGCCCTGGGCTTTTGTTTGTTTGGAGATTTTTGATGGCTGTTTCAATCTCCTTACTGGTTATGGGTCTGTTCAGGCTTTCCATTTCTTCCTGGTTCAGTTGTGGTAGTTTATATGTCTCTAGGAATGCATCCATTTCTTCCAGATTGTCAAATTTGTTGGCGTAGAGTTGCTCATAGTATGTTCTTATAATTGTCTGTATTTCTTTGGTGTTCGTTGTGATCTCTCCTCTTTCATTCATGATTTTATTTATTTGGGTCCTTTCTCTTTTCTTTTTGATAAGTCTGGCCAGGGGTTTATCAATCTTATTAATTCTTTCAAAGAACCAGCTCCTAGTTTCGTTGATTTGTTCTATTGTTTTTTTTGGTTTCTATTTCATTGATTTCTGCTCTGATCTTTATGATTTCTCTTCTCCTGCTGGGTTTAGGGTTTCTTTCTTGTTCTTTCTCCAGCTCCTTTAGGTGTAGGGTTAGGTTGTGTACCTGAGACCTTTCTTGTTTCTTGAGAAAGGCTTGTACCTCTATATATTTTCCTCTCAGGACTGCCTTTGTTGTGTCCCACAGATTCTGAACCGTTGTGTTTTCATTATCATTTGTTTCCATAAATTTTTTCAATTCTTCTTTAATTTCCTGGTTGACCCATTCATTCTTTAGAAGGATGCTGTTTAGTCTCCATGTATTTGGGTTCTTTCCAAATTTCCTCTTGTGATTGAGTTCTAGCTTCAGAGCATTGTGGTCTGAAAATATGCAGGGAATGATCCCAATCTTTTGATACCAGTTGAGACCTCATTTAGGACTGAGGATGTGATCTATTCTGGAGAATGTTCTATGTGCACTAGAGAAGAATGTGTATTCTGTTGCTTTGGGATGAAATGTTCTGAATATATCTGTGATGTCCATCTGGTTCAGTGTGTCATTTAAGGCCTTGATTTCCTTGTTGATCTTTTGCTTGGATGATCTGTCCATTTCAGTGAGGGGAGTGTTAAAATCCCCTACTATTATTGTATTCTTGTCGATGTGTTTCTTTGATTTTGTTATTAATTGGTTTATATAGTTGGCTGCTCCCACGTTAGGGGCATAGATATTTAAAATTGTTACATCTTCTTGTTGGACAGTTCCTTTGAGTATGATATAATGTCCTTCCTCATCTCTTATTATAGTCTTTGGTTTAAAACCTAATTGATCTGATATACGGTGATAAAATCTAATTGATCTGCTTTCTTCTGATGTCCATTAGCATGGTAAATTCTTTTCCACCCCCTCACTTTAAACCTGGAGGTGTCTTCGGGTGTAAGATGAGTTTCTTGTAGGCAACATATAGATGGGTTTTGTTTTTTTATCCATTCTGATACCCGGTGTGTTTTGATTGGGGCATTTAGCCCATTAACATTCAGGGTAAGTATTGAGAGATATGAATTTAGTGCCATTGTATTGCCTGTAAGGTGACTGTTATTGTATATTGTCTCTGTTTCTTTCTGATCTACTACTTTTAGGGTCTCTCTTTGCTTAGAGGACCCCTTTCAATATTTCCTGTAGAGCTGGTTTGGTATTTGCAAATTCTTTCAGTTTTTGTTTGTCCTGGAAGCTTTTAATCTCTCCTTCTATTTTCAATGATAGCCTAGCTGGATATAGTATTCTTGGCTGCATGTTTTTCTCATTTAGTACTCTGAATATATCATGCCAGCTCTTTCTGGCCTGCCAGGTCTCTGTGGATAAGTCTGCTGCCAATCTAATATTTTTACCATTGTACGTTACAGACTTCTTTTCCCGGGCTGCTTTCTGGATCTTTTCTTTGTCACTAAGACTTGTCAATTTTACTATTAGGTGACGGGGTGTGGACCTATTCTTATTGATTTTGAGGGGGGTTCTCTGAACCTCCTGGATTTTGATGCTTGTTCCCTTTGCCATATTGGGGAAATTCTCTCCAATAATTCTCTCCAATATACCTTCTTCTCCCCTCTCTGTTTCCTCTTCTTGTGGAATCCCAATTATTCTAATGTTTTTTCGTCTTATGGTGTCACTTATCTCTCGAATTCTCCCCTCGTGGTCCAGTAGCTGTTTGTCCCTCTTTTGCTCAGCTTCTTTATTCTCTGTCATTTGGTCTTCTATATCGCTAATTCTTTCTTCTGCCTCATTTATCCTAGCAGTGAGAGCCTCCATTTTTGATTGCACCTCATTAATAGCTTTTTTGATTTCAACTTGGTTAGATTTTAGTTCTTTTATTTCTCCAGAAAGGGCTTTTATATCTCCCGAGAGGGTTGCTTTAATATCTTCCATGCCTTTTTCAAGCCCAGCTAGAACCTTGAGAATCATCATTCTGAACTCTAGATCTGACATATTACCAATGTCTGTATTGATTAGGTCCCTAGCCTTTGGTACTGCTTCTTGTTCTTTTTTTTTGTTGTGAATTTTTCCGCCTTGTCATTTTGTCCAGATAAGAGTATATGAAGGAGCAAGTAAAATACTAAAAGGGTGGCAACAACCCCAGGAAAATATGCTTTAGCCAAATCAGAAGAGATCCCAAATCATGAGGGGGGAGAAAGGGGATAAAAAAGGGTTCAGAAAGAAAAAAAAAGAAAAGAAACTATTAAAAAAAGAAAGCCGATAAAAAATATAAAAAGGAAAAAATATATATATATATTAGATAAACTATTTAAAAAACGTTAAAAAAGAAAACTGTAAAAGTGAAAAAAATTTAGCAGAAGAAGAGAAAAAAAATTGAAAAAGAAAAAAAAAACATTAAATTAACTGCAAGGCTAAAGAATCATGGGGAGAAAGCCATGAGTTCCGTGCTTTGCTTTCTCCTCCTCTGGAATTCTGCCGCTCTCCTTGGTATTGAAACCGCACTCCTCGATAGGTGAACTTGGTCCTGGCTTGGTTTGTCATTGATCTTCTGGGGGAGGGGCCTGTTGTAGTGATTCTCAAGCGTCTTTGCCCCAGGCGGAGTTGCACTGCCCTTACCCAGGGCCGGGCTGAGTAATCCGCTCGGGTTTGCTGGGTTTGCTTCGGGAGCTTTTGTTCCCTGAGCGCTTTCCGTAGAGTTCTGGAAGACGGGAATGAAGATGGTGGCCTCCCGGTCTCTGGCCCGGAGGAGCCGAGAGCCCGGGGCCCCACTCCTCAGTGCGCCCTCAGAGAACAGCGCCCAATGACTCCCGTCACCCTGGCCTCCGGCCGTGCTCCCAGCTGACCGAGCCTGCGACTGGTTCAAGGCAACCCCGAGCTGAGAGTCACTCCTCAGCTCTGTCTCTGTAGCTGGCTTCCCCATTCTAATACCGGTAAGCTCTGCGACACTCAGACACCCCCGATCCTTCTGCGACCCTGCGGGACCTGAGGCCGAGCTGACCCCGCCCGGGCTTCACCCCGGTTAAGCCTCTGGAGCGATGTCCCTCAGCGGAACAGACTTTTAAAAGTCCCGATTTTGTGCTCTGTCGCTCCGCCGCTCGCCGGGTGCCGGCCCCTCCCCCCCGCAGTCTATCTTCCCGTCGCTTTGGATTCACTTCTCTGCCAGTCCTACCTTTCAGAAAGTGGTTGATTTTCTGTTTCTAGAATTGCTGTTCTTCTTCTCTTCGATCTCCCATTGGATTTGTAGGTGTTTGCAATCTTTAGATAAGCTATTTAGCTGATCTCCCGCTACCTGAAGTAGTCTCAGCTGCTACTTCTTCGCCATCTTGACTCCTCCGTCCGTATCTCTGTTTCTTATATGCAGAAGCCACTTCTCTTAAAGAGCTTATCAGCTAATGTGTGCAGCTGGCCCTGTATATGCAAAGATAACTCAGTAATGGGAGTGAAAGGTAAATCCTTGTGTTTGGCCGTCAAACAAATGCCACTGACAATAAACCCTCAAGAGTTTGGAGAAGACACAGAGATAGTAGCCTAAAGTGCTTGGAAAAAAACTCCCTGGACCAATTGGAATGTGATTTTGGAAAGCAGGATTTGGAATGCATCCAACCCCCTTAGAACCAGATTAGCATAATTACTGACAAGGTCTTAAACTAAGGATTTTGTTGGTATTGCCTCCAAGTTCCATTTCAGAAAATTATTTTTGCCCCAAATGCTTTCAGATATAATAAATGAACTTCTTTGGTGCATCAAGTGTGTAGAGAGGGATGTATCCTATTTTTGCCAGGGTATCTTAAGATTTATTATTTTATTATTTTTTTAAAGATTTTATTTATTTATTTGACAGAGATCACAAGTAGGCAGAGAGGCAGGCAGAGAAACAGGCAGAAGAGGGGGGAAGCAGGCTCCCCACTGAGCAGAGAGCCCGATGCGGGGCTCCATCCCAGGACCCTGAGATCATGACCTGAGCCGAAGGCAGAGGCTTAACCCACTGAGCCACCCAGGTGCCCCTTAAGATTTAGATTTGAATTAGTCCCCTAGTTTAAGTGGAGATGACCTGGATTATGGTAAAGCCACAGTGTATGATAGGAATATTGACATTGTAGGTGACGTAGGAATGAAAAAAAATTCATTCATTGTTCATGAATGATTCTGTGTATGTGTTTGAGGAGGATATGAAAGGAGGTTCTGAGTAGTTGAGAAAACAGTATTTTTAATTGTGTGGATACTTAATACAGAAACCAGAGGCATGCGATAAAAGCTTTCATCGTAGTGACCAGCATGGATCAGAAGATGCTGAAAATGTAAGAAAATCAGAGATTTTGAAGTCACCAAAGTTTGATGGAAAAATAGGAACAAGCAAGGTGGAGAGTTGTCTATGCTCACAAAGACCAAAAAAAATAAGATGAGTCAAGAATACAGCTGAATCTTGGGGCACCTGGGTGGCTCAGTAGGTTAAGCCTCTCCCTTCGGCTCAGGTCATGATCTTGGGGTCCTGAGATCGAGTCCCTCATCGGGCTCTCTGCTCAGCAGGATGCCTGCTTCCTCCTCTCTCTCTCTCTCTCTGCCTGCCTCTCTGCCTACTTGTGATCTCTCTCTGTCAAATAAATAAAATCTTTAAAAAAATAAAAAAAGAATACAGCCAAATCTCAACCAACTGAAGGCTGCACTATTAGTTGCCCATAAAATAGGGCTCTCTTCTCACGATAAGGACAAAATAAGAAAAGCCGCATGTAAATGAAGTAAATTGTAATTAAAGGTAGAGCCTCCATCTTGGTGGAAATTGTAGGAAAGATTTTGGGAGGAGTGTGTCTATGATGTAATCATTTCAGCTAAAACCTTCTGTGTAGGATATGAGATTTTTTTAAAAATTATTTATTTATTTATTTATTTATTAGAGAGATAGGTAGAGAGCACCAGCAGGAGTAGGGGCAGGGAGAGGGAAGAGCAGACTGGGCTCTGAGCATGGAGCCTCACAGTGGGGCTTGATCCCACGACCTTGAGGTCATGACCTGAGCTGAAATCAAGAGTCAGCTGCCCAATGGACTGAACCACCCAGGTATCCCGGCATATATGACTTTTATTTCCCTCACAGACTTTGGTCAAAGTCTGTGTAAATGCATATCTACATCATCTCCTTTTTTCTACTTGTCATTCCCCATTGCCTGGTGGGAGCTTTGGCCTGGGCAGTGATGAGAGTTCACTCTCCAAGCTCGGGATGGAGGCGGTTATGCAGCCTGCTTCTTAGATTGCTAAGGTTGCCTCTACCAGTTTGGGAGGATCCGGGCAGGCCATAGTGGGTAGTTGATGTCCAAGATGGGGGATCAAAGTAATGGTTATTGTGATTTTATGAAAAGAAAGACGCATAAACACTAAACTTCAGAGAGTTGTGAATTTTCAGGTCTTTTTAAACTTTGATGCTTCTACTATTATCAGTGTTATTCTGGTTTTAGCAGACTTAGGAAAGACTGTGACAGCAGAGAACAACACTGTTATGTTGTTCAAAACTGGAAAAGTGTCCAGGTTCTCCAGGCATCCTGTAAATTAAAGTCTGTTCACCTTATAGCTTTATGTTTCTTCCTGATTTTTCTCCAAAAGGAAAGATATAAATAAGGATATCAATTAATCTTCACCTGAATTTAGAGTTTCTTCACAATGAAACAGGAGAGAGAGAGCGAGAGAGAGAGAGAGACAGAGAGATAAATTCCATCTTCTTAGTGCTTGTGGCAAATAAAATTATTAGAAATACGGGTTCAACTGAGAACAACTGAGAACATCAGGTCCTTCCTTGGGACCTCTTATAATGGTCAGACGGACAATGCGAAAATTGTTCCCATTGTCGGGAACAATTTTCGGATCTCCATACTGAGATTAAGAGAAAAACTATCTAAGACTTACAAATAAAAATAATATAAGGCAGGTATAAATTCCTAACCAAGCAAGTATTTATTTAAGTACATTTTAGCATAATATATAGGAAATAGAGGGAGAAGGGGGAACTAAAATGCCTGGGGAAATATTAGCTCACAGTTCACAATAGCCAGATAACTGAGGAATACACACGCATTCAACTGAGTGGTCAGCAGACTCCACAAGCCAGATTCAGCTGTCCACCGTTATATACAGTCCCCAAGCTCTGAGTGGTTTTTATTTTGAATTTTATTTTATTTTATTTTTTTTAGTGTTCCAAAATTCATTAAATGGTTGAAAAGGAAAATAGAAAGAAGGATGGTATTTTGCGACACATTAAAAGGATGTAAAATTCACATTTCAGTGCCCATAAATAAAGTTTTATTGGAACACAGCCATGTTCTTTCATTTATGTATTGTCTGCTTTCACACCGCAATGGCAGAGTTGAGTCTTTGTGACAGAGACCATCTGGCCCATGAAACCAAAAATACTTACTAGCTAGCCCTTGACTGAAAATTAGTTTGCTGACCTCAGCTCTAAGAGAAGACCATACGCTGAAAACTGTATCCAACCTAAAGCAGGATTATTGGGACAGAGCTTAAAGTAAGTGTAATAAATACATTGAAGAGATACAGGAAGTGGTAAGCAACAGGATAAGAAAATTAGTTATATTTAAAGGAACAGTTGGGCATATTCAGTGTGGAAAACATAATAGTTGAAATGAAGAACATGATAGAGGTACCTGGTGGGTTCTGTCGGTTCAGCAACCAACTCTTGGTTTCAGCTCAGGTCATGATCTTGAGATTCTGGGATCCAGCCCCATGTCAGGCTCCACGCTCAGCGGGGAATCTGCTTCTCTCCTTTTCCCTCTGCCTCTTCCTCCACTCATACACACTCTCTCTCTTTCTCAAATAAATGAATAAATGTTTTTTAAAAAAAAACACAGTAGATGCGATCATCACCAAGACGGACAGTGTTGAAGAAGGAATCCGTAAGCAATGCTCACTCGTGTTTGGTTAATTGAGATAAAGGCTCGGTTCTTTCCCTTTGATTACAAATTTTCTAAATATTGGATTGGTTCCTTGTCATCCTCTGAAGCTAATCAGTTCGTTTGTAATTATTATGAACTCAAGGATATAAACGTATTTGATGAGTTTTGATCTCTCATAATTCTTACCCTTTTTGAAGTTCAAAGTTTCCCATATTTGGCCAGTGGGGGGAGCCTCTTCAAGTTGGCTCCCAAATCTGTTGATGGGTGTTGAACGTCCTCCGTGTGTGCAATGTATGACCTCATCTTGTCCAACTTCTGCTCTAGACCTGGAACTCGCCATTGTCCAGGAAGCCCTGGTTTCTTGTGATTGGAACTAGGATTTCAAGACTACAATATTTGTACTAGGGATATTCAATGCTACTATGTTGGTCATTGTTCTGGCCTATCCCCATACTCTGAACTACAATGTATATGAGTTATGTGTAAGATAAGATGTGAAATAATGCTGATTTCCCAATTCAAATTCAAGACTGTGGGAATTTTATGTAACATGGTCTGTTATTACTTATGTCCCTCTTTGTTTCACACTAAAAATATCCCAGAAATGAGCAATTATTTTGTTCCCCCATTATATACACAATAGTCTGAGAAGAACAATACAAATCTTCACTGCGGTTAATGTAAATGTATGCATATGCTCTTCCTACTCTCCCTCTATATAATTGTACCATATCTGCGCTCTCAGACTATATGGCCATTCGTTATTATACTTTCATTTCTAATCCTCATTTAGAATTTTGTTTTAACGTGTTTAATGCTTATCACCAGTGCTTATAATAACGTCTCTCTAGATACTTTGAATGTTTGAGCCCATTTTCTACAGTTGATTCCTCATAAATGTTGATGGCAATAATATTCCCTCAATTCCTGATGTCGATAAGTTTGTGTCCTTTATACTTGAAAGTAATTTTGTGGAAAATGAAAATCTTGGCTTACATTATAATTTTTTATTTAGTATCTTAAATTTATTACTCCTTAATCATCTGGCATAGAAGATTGCTTTCAATGTCTGATGATAATCCAGTTTCATTTTCATTTTCCTTGTAAATCCCTTGCTCTTTTGGCCCAGGTAACAAAAGGATTTAAAAATTTTTAAATTGAAATTTTAATAATTTTATCAGAGTAGAATTCCTTTGGTTATCTTATGTCTTCATATACACACATATATGCATTTCAAGAAATTTCCTTGAGTTATACTTCTTTGTATTCTGTTCCCTTGCTTTTTATTTTTTTCTTTTTCTTTTTTTAATACTTCTTCTTTAGGGAATCCTGTTATATAGGTATTAGATATTCTTTATCTATCTTCTGTATTTCTACTTTCTCATGAATTTTTAAAATTTGCTTTCCATTTAAATTTTTTTCTTTTTTCTCCTTCTACCTAACTACCTAATTTAAGCTTATTGTTTTATTTGCTCTTTTGTTCCTTCTAGTTCATTCTTTATCTTGAAAATCATATTTGCTGTTATTTCACATTTTCCTATGTTCTCTCACCTCATTTCCATGTGTTACTATTTCAGATTTATGCTCTGTTTCACATCTTATATCATTTCCTAAATTAATTTTAGCTTATTTTTAAATAGAGTTTCATAGTTTTATTTTTGTGAACATGGCTTGCAGGTGTACCTTCATTTTAGGCATGCTATTTGGCTTCTTCTTTTTTTCCTTTCTTTCTTTCTTTTATTATTATTTTTTTTTTAATGAGAATCCCTGGCTCTTTTCCCTACCCTGACATTTATCTGGAGCTTCTCTTCCTTTGTCATTTTTTTTCCCCCTTAATTTCCTCCCACACAGTTGCTGATGTCATGCAGGTCCTGTGGCTTTTGGTAATTGTCCTTAGCCATTTGTTTTTGGGGATTCCCAGGAATGGATACCTTGTTACTTAGTTGTGCTATAAAAGCTGTTCATGGTTTACATTTTCATATTTATTTGAATTTACTTCTCAACTGTAGAAGACAGAAAAAACAGCAAAACACATAATAAAGGAATCAATAGAGACAAAAGCACAAATTAAAAACAAAACAACAAAGAGTTAAATTGATCAACAAAACTATCTTTCTCTTTCAAAAGAAAGACTAATAACAAAGTAAATCTGACACAGGACTGATTCATAGACATGAACAATGTGAGCAACAAAGATGCACTTTGATGGACACAGTGATATAACCTTAAATTTGAAAGCCCAGGCAAAAGAAATTGTTTTCTAGGTAAATATAAAATATAAAAACTAGCTCAAGAAGTAGAAAACTACCTAAACCAATGTGCAAAGAAGAGTTAACATAGCAGACCTGAAACTACTCTCTTTAGAAGTACCTGCTTCCGCGTTGGCTCTTGGCTGACATCTGAGATCTTTGGCACTAGATCCATTTCCTGCACTGATATGAAAATGTTCCCTGTTGAAGGCAGTTCACTGTGCTGCAGACTGTAAAATCACTCCAATTTATGCTGAATTACCTGCTTTTCTTCTGGGAATCTGGGGTTTTGGAATATGCTAGACAGAAGGTATCTGTATGACCAATCCCCCATAAAAAAAGCTGGGCACTGAGTCTCTGATGGGCTTCACCAGGCAAATGCATTGCAGAAATATGACTGCATTTTTCATTGCTGGGGTGTGGAGCATGGGCAGGAAGGAGAGGGCATAAAGAAGCTTGTGTGTGGGTTTCTCCAGACTCCACCCATGTGTCTTGCCCTTCTTAAAAGATCTTTCTTCTGCAATGAGTCTTAGCTATGAGTACAAATGCCTCCCAGGGAACCTCTGAATGTTGTCCCCCTAGTGAATGACACACCAACAATTCTAAACTACTTGGAAAGGAGAGTCGAGTTTCCACCCTTCCTAAAACTGTACTAGGTTCAGACAGTTGCAGGGACACAAAGTACCAAATGTTCAGAATATTCGACTAATTGCAAGTCCTTATTGTCTTGGCTTTTCCTTGATATAGGATTTCTACGTAGGTTGTGGGGATTTGTCACATTTCTGCAGTCTTTTTTTTTTATCAGTTTGCTAATTTTATCTAGTTTCTAGTTCTCTTCTTTACTTCAAGTCTGTTGTTAAACACAGGGAAGATTCATGATTGTTCTTTTAATATTTTTTTATTTTATTTTTGAAATATTTTAATTCCATCTTAATGATTAGAATATCTCTTTTTATAGGACTTGAGCTTTGAAGTTATATTTGCTAGATGCATATTTTCACTCTTCCTTGATAGCTAGGAGATCGTGTGCAAATTACTGAAGGTTTTTGAGCCTCAGTTTCTTTGCAGGCACCAAGTACTCTTATCCAATATACTTAGAGTGCATTATCCCACAAGGTTGATATAAGGATTAAATTAGTTATGCACTTACAATAAACTACTAACAAAATGACTAATGCATATAATTCCTTTGAATATTAAGTACAGTTGACCCTTGGGCAAGGTGGGGGGCTAAGGGGTATCGACTTCCCATGGAGTCAAAATCCATGTATAATTTTTGAGTGCCCCAAAACTTAACTACCAATAGCTTATGGTTGACCAGGAGCCTGACTGATAACATAAACAGTTGATTAATACCTATTTTGTTTAAGTATTGTATGCTGTGTTCTTACAATAAAGTAAGCAAGAAAAAAAGTTATTTAGAAAACCACAAGGAGGAGAAAATACATGGACAGTACTGTACCATATTTATTGAAAAAAATCCACATATAAGTGGATCCCATGCAGATCAAACTCAGGTTATTCAATGGCCAACTGTATAGCTACATAGTGCAGATTTAAACCCAGTGGCATCTATTATGATTATGAAGTTTAGAATAAGTTCAACTTAGTAACTGTTCTCCTGGAATGAATAAATTTATCCATCCAGTCATTCACTCACATATTTACTTGTCATTTATTCAATGAATCTTAAGTGTCAACTGGTGTTCTGGGCCATGGTATTCTGTGGCCAATAAGAGAAATGATATCGTATTCTCACTAAGTGTTCATTTGAGTGTTATGAAAGCACAGCTAGATAACATAATTTTTATCAGCATCTGGAATATCTCTCTCTGCCAATGAAGCTAAGACTTTGGCTTCCTTGTAGGTCCCTTCCCTCCGGCTCATCTACATTTTAATATGCTTGGACAGTTTTCCTTCAGGATGTGGTTATTCTTTTTTTTTAAATATTTTTTTTATTAACATATAATGTATTATTAGCCCCAGAGGTACAGGTCTGTGAATCGCCAGGTTTACACACTTCACAGCACTCACCATAGCACATCCCCTCCCCAATGTCCATAACCCCACCACCCTCTCCCTACCCCCCTCCCCCAGGCAACCCTTGGTTTGTTTTGTGACATTAAGAGTCTCTTATGGTTGGTCTCCCTCCTGATCCCATCTCGTTCCATTTATTCTTTTCCTACTCCCCAAGCCTCCCACATTGCCTCTCAACTTCCTCAAATCAGGAAGATCATATGATAATTGTCTTTCTCTGATTGACTTATTTCGCTAAGCATAATACCCTCTAGTTCCATAGGATGTGGTTACTCTTTTTTTTTTAAATTTTTTATTTATTTGACACAGAGAGATCACAAGTAGGCAGAGCAGCACGCAGAGAGAGAGGAGGAAGCAGCCTCCCTGCTGAGCAGAGAGCCTGATTCGGGGCTTGATCCCAGGACCCTGAGATCATGACCTGAGCTGAAAGCAGAGGCTTAACTCACTAAGCCACCCAGGTGCCCCCTCTTGTTTATAAATAAACTCTTTAAACAATAGTTATAACTTCTTCAACTGATTTCATCATTTTAAATTTATTATTTGTTTCTCTTCTAGTAATTGTGGTGATTACTAGACAATTAGCACAGTATCAACCAATAGTAAAATCTTTCTCAGATATATGACACAAAATTTAACATCCTAGAACTGTGTGAGATTCCCTGCTGACCATTTTTTCTTCTTTTCTTCTTTGTGTATGTGCAAGTCTTTATTTTGTCCTTAGGACTGAATACTTCTTTGCTTAGCGTGAAATTCTAGAATCAAAATTATTCTCCTTCAGAACTTGGCAAATTCTTGCTTCTAGTGTAACTTAGAGATTTTCTGTTAGTTTATTTCAAAATTATTCTTAAAAAGAGATTATTCCCCCTATGCTAGAGGCTTTTGTGGGTTTTCTCGAGCTGTTGATAGGCACCAACCCTCCATTTCTATGGTTTTTTATTTTCAGAGTGTTACATGCATGGAATCACATAATATGTAACTTTCTGAGATTAGCTTGTTTCCCTCGATCAGCCGTGTTCCCTTATGGTTCATTCACGTTACTGTATGTATCAGTAGTTGGTTCCCTTTCTGGGGACCCTTCTATGGTATGGATATACCACTGTTTAGTTAACCATTCACCTGTTGACGGTTTCCATTGTGGGGCTATAAGGACTACACCTGTCATGGGTGTTTATGTATGGGATTTTCTGTAATCACGTGTCTTCATTTCTCTGGTATAAAGTCCCAGAATGCAATTAACAGCATTCTACGCAAGGGCGTGTTTAGTTTTATAAGAAAGTGCTGTCTTCTTTTCTAGCATGGCTTTGCCATTTTATATTCCAATCAGCAGTGTATGAAGGATTCGGCTCCTCCACATCCTTGCCAGTATTTGGTATCATTATTATATTGTAGCCATTCTAATAGGTGTGTAGTGAGATCTTATTAGGGTTTTTATTTGCATTTCTCTGAGAGCTAATGATTTTGAAGATCTATTTTTTTTTAAAGATTTCACTTATTTATTTGACAGAGAGAGAGAGCCATCACAAGTAGGCAGAGAGGCAGGCAGAGAGAATGGGGGGGGAGAGGCTCCCTACTGAGCAGGGAGCCTGATGTGGGGCTTGATCCCAGGACCCTGGGATCATGACCAGAGCCAAAGGCAGAGGCTTTAACCCACTGAGCCACCCAGGGGCCTCTGAAGATCTCTTTGTCCTCTGTGTGCCAGCTGCAATGAAATGTCTATTCATGCCTTTTATCCTTTTTCTAATGTAATTTTCTGGATTTTACTGTTGAGTTCTGGAGTCCTTCATATATTCTAGATACAAGTCCTTTGCTGAATGGGAGGTTCATAAATACTTTCTCATGGTCTTTCTGCCCTCTGTGCAGACCCTTGTGAAGCTTCTTTTATGTTTCGATGAGATCCAACTGAGCAGTTTTCCTTTTGTGGGTCATGCTTTTGGTGTCAAGTCTAGGAGCTATTTTTCTAGCCTTCCATGTTCTGAAGGTTTCTCCTTGGTTTCTTGGTAATAGTTTATAGTTTTACATTTAAGTCTGTTACCCATTTTGAGTTAATTTCCATGTAAAGTGAGGCTTTGTTTGAAATTTATTTTTATTTTGTCTAAGGATATGCACCTGTTAACTTCTCTTACTTCAGGAGTATATAGAAATGTGTGAATACATGTACAGTTTAATGAAGTTCCACACACTGAGCAGGGGCATGTGACCAGCATCTAGATCCAGAAGCATGCTATTTCTTTTTACTTGCTTTTTGGCGCCACTGATGGGGCACTTTTCCTGTTTCTGAACTTGTTATTAATGGAATCATGTAATACATGTTATTTTGTTTGTAGCTTCTTTCATTAAGTGTGGTTTGTGGGCTCACCTGTCTGATGGGTAGTTCCAAGTCATTCATTGTACAACTCTTATCTGAACACAGTTTAATTAATTTATCCCTTCCCATGTTGAGATATATTTGGGCTGTCTCCATCTGGGCACCATTATAAAAAGTGCTGCTTTGATTATTTTTATACATGTATTTTGGTGAACAGTTATGACCATTCTCTTATGTATATACCTAGAAGTAGAACTGTTAAGTGTATAGGGTAGGCATATATGCTCAGCTTTAGTGAATGCTGCCAGGGAGCCTTCTGGAAAGGGGTTCTATGACCTCACTGTCTTGTCTACCTTTGATACTTTGAGTCTTCTTAATTTTGGCCTTTTTAAAATTTTAAAATTAAAAAAAAATTCCTTTTTAAAGTATTTTTAATCTTCTAATTTTGAAGTAATTTCAAACTTCTCAAAAAGGTCTAAAATGAATGAAAAGAATTGCCATATGTCCTTCACCCAGATTCCTCAAATGCTAACACACACACTGCAGGCATTGCCCTTGTACCCCTAAATACATCCCTGTTTATTTCCTAAAAATAAGGACTTTCTATGACATAATCACAGTTCAGTGATCAAAACTCAAAACACTTGTATTAATATAGTGCTGTTAATCTTATCAACTAACCTTATTTAGGTTTCATGAATTACCACACAATTGTTCTTTATATCTAGAGCAGTTTGCTCTTGTAGGGGCCTGGTTAGACAGAGGGAGCAGTTTGGTTGTAAACTTAGATTGACCCCACGCCTCCCAGAGGAACTTGCTTGCAAATCCCGGATATAAGGGCGGGCCAGCGGGTTGGAGACATCCAATCAGTGGGGCGTGCATATATTTACCATGGTAAATTGAAATTCAGTTGGTCACCCGTATTGCCGACCTAGCATGACTGTGCAGTTTTCCCTGTGTGTTGCAATCTCATTGGCCACCTGTGTGTGGGCTGGGCTCAACCACCTCTATAAAGGTTAGTCTGCGAGGCAGGGGAGTAGTGGTAGTCATCGGGAGCATCGGGATCATCGGGAGCAGCATCATCAAGAGCATTGTGGTCATTGGGAGCATCATGAGTGTCGCCAGGGAGCAGCCTCGCCGGGTAAGGGGAATCGTTGGGGTTGGTGTCCTGGTTGTTGTCGCCAAAGAGACAGCCCCAACTGGTCAGTTTGATTTTCGATGCTTGGCACGAAATAAAGCTTTTTTTGACTTTCACTTTGTGTCGGTCTCATTCCTTTGATCACGGACCCTAACAATTGGTTTGAGAAGCTGCCCACTTCTCTGACCTCACCTTACTCTGGCCCCACCAACCTTCTTTCTGCTCCCAAAATATGCCAAGCTCATCCCAGCCTTTGAGGCTTTGAATTAGTTGGTCCTTCTTCCCTCAGTTTTTGTTTCCCCCAGATACCCTACACTTATCTCTTTACACTTATGTCTTGGCTTACATATTACCTCCTCAGAGTACCTTCCCTAACTGCCTAAACAACTGTAGCACCCAATCACTCTCTGGCATTATCCTATTTTTTTTAAGGTTTTATTTATTTATTTGACAGAGAGAGGTCACAAGTAGGCAGAGAGGCAGGCAGAGAGAGAGGGGGAAGCAGGCTCACTGCTGAGCAGGGAGGCCGATGTGGGGCTCGATCCCAGGACCCTGGGATCATGACCTGAGCTGAAGGCAGAGGTTTAACCCACTGAGTCACCCAGGCACCCCGCATTATCCTATTTTAATAATCTGCACAGGGCTTTTGACTAGTTGACTTTCCGTTTGCTATCATCTACCTCCAGGAACATGAAAGCTCTGTGGGGCAGGCAACCTGGTATTAGTCTTCTTGATTCTATTTCTACTGCCAGGGAAAACAATGGACACATAGTAGGTTCTCAGTACAGGTGTACTCTCCGCACGAATGAACTGATCATTGTTCTCCATGGATGTCACCCCCCAAACTCTTTCTCAGATACTACTTTATCATTTTAGGACAGTCTTCCACAAATGCTTGAAATAGTTATACCGCATGTAATATTGTCAAGAACCATCAATGAACCTGATCTCTCAGAACAAGTAACTTTGCTCTACCAAGAAACGGCTCTACTAGGAAATGCAGAGGGCTACAATAGGAAGAAGGTTGGACAATGGGAATTGGTTCAGGTCACCATATGTGGTAACAATGTGAATTTGCTACACTGGAGGGGGCCTAGATCATGTAAGACAAATTTGAAGAGAGGATAGGTGCAATTTGCCCTCTGCACATGCTTCTCTCAGGAGAAGTCTATTTTTAAAATTAAGTATGTTCTTTCTGGGAAATTGCATCTTAAAATAAAAAAATAGCAACATTTTCTTCAGGCTTTCATTTACTTGCTTTTCAGCTACCCCCTTTCCTTTCCTTGTTTTGAACCCCGTGTGGTTAATCAGATCTTCCAATATATTAAATTCTATCTGTTTTGATCATCTTGTGGCGAATGATCGAAGCTTATTGCCAAATAGCCATGGGAAGATATTTTCAGTGTTGTGTGAAATTTTAATCGTGCACATCGATACATACATGGGCCTGTGATGGTTAGTCCTTTAGCCTTTGCTTGTGGTGAGCAAAACCAAGAACGTCTCCTTCACAGCCACTCTGTAAACATGTAAAAACGTTAATGATTTTATTATGGAGGACACTATTGCATGGAGCACTGGGTGTGATGCATAAACAATGAGTCTTGGAACACTGAAAAAATAAAGTTTAAAAAAATGTTAATGAGTTGCTTAGAGTTGTCTAGAAAACCTGGAAGGTAGATCTGTGGGGCAGCCACCTCCTTGGCATGGCTCACATCAGAAAAGATGTATTGCAAGTTCTCTTCCTGGTGATCAGGACCTGGAGTCAACGTTGCTTTAGTTAATGTATTTCCTTCGTGTTGACTCAGAGTGCTGCATTTTCTGATCGATTAAATTGAGTCACCCTATGAAAATCCCACACTGTTTTTGTCTTAGAGCATGAAGCTGTCCCCCTGGCATCCTTGTTCCTGGTCTTTCTGTACATCACCGTCACCTAGGGGTGATACTGATTCATGAGATCTAAATTAAAAACCAGGATTTGTATTCTTAACACTCCCCCAGATGACTCTTATTAATATTGAGAAATATTTAGTAGTAAGTCAGGATCCAGAGGTAGTTTTCTGACCCACTGAGAGAGAAATAAAATGTGTACTCGGGAAAGGGGTTCATCTTTCAATTGAGCCAAGCCCTGCTGAGAACGTTCTAGCCCTCGCTTGGTACTTTCCATGTGCTAATTAGCCTATTTTTCTGTCATACATATAATCACAATCTTTCCTACTTTTTTTTTTTTTTTTAGCCTACTCTGGGATCAAAAAAGGCCACCGCTACTGAAAAGAATAAGTACTTGCTAGATCAGAAGTATCAGAACAAGCTACAAAATTAAGAAATTGTGAAATTTGGGGCTTTCAGAAATTAAACTCCCTGCTGAAACAATCTCTGTTCAGATACCCTTCAGGGAACAGAGAGTCAAAAGTAGCTTTATGAATAAGCTTTTACTGGGAAGAAGAATAAAAGAGAGAAACCTGATGACAGTGGGTTCTTTTTTTGTTTTATTTTGTTTGTTTTTTTCTCTCAGCTCTCATGCCCTTCTGCCAGCTCTGGAGTTTTCTATTATTACCCACTCCTCATTTTCATCAGCATGACTAATATTTTCTTGTGCAACCTCCCTGAGCCTTGAGAGGCTCACCAGGAAATTGCTGGGCCAGGCTGAGCTTGATGGGAAAATGGGGTAATAAAAACTGTTGACTACAAGGGCTTTCCAGCCTCTTGGGTCATATTGTAAAAGATACTGGAAGTCAACCTCCTTAGAGGCTGAAGATTCATCAAGTACTTTTAGGTGGAGAGAAGTGCATGCTCACCTTGGCTGAGAGCGTCTTTCCTCTGTCCACACCCTCATTTCAGGGAGATAGATCATCCGAACCATGAGGAAATGCTATGTTATTGAGAGTGTGGTTGTGTGACAAGCAGCCCTAGGAAGGTGTATGAAAGGGAGAGGCCAGGATGCCCGGGTGGCTCACTCAGTTGAGTGGCCAGCTCTTGATTTCGGCTCAGGTTATGGTCTCAGGGTTGTGAGATCGAGCCCTGTTTTGGGCTCCGTGCTTGGCATGGAGTCTGCTTTTCCCTCTCCCCCTTGCTGTGCTCTCTCTTTCTCATGTTCTCTCTCAAAATAAATAAAATCTGTAAAAAAAAAAAAGTGTTGAGAGAGAAGGTAGTCACATTGCTCTCGTCTCTGTTAACTTCATAATGTCTGTAATATTTTCCTTGAAAGAAACAAACATAAGTCTGTGAAATGTGCCATTTCCCCTTAGCCCATATTAGAGATGTACTGCCTCTGATGAAGAAGTAAGACAAACTCCACGAGTCCGTGTTTCTGCGTGCATTTGGGGTGACCGCTGCCCAATGCCATGCAGTGTGGCTCAGGTCCTTTCCTGCTGTTACACCGCCCCATATTTTTTAAAGTGAGCATTCTTGGCATTTTAATCTATTCCTGTGTCCTTTGCCTTGGCTTCTATTCTTTCAGTGAGTAGGCAAAGACAGGTGGGCTAAGGTATTTAATGTCTCATTGAAACCAAATGCAAGCTATACTCCAGATGCCACTTTTTAAATCTCCTAACTTTCTTTCTTGAATAAACTTGGTAATTCGGTGAGCATTTACTTCGTGTCTACTATATTTCAGGGTTTGTGTTCCACTTGGTGATACAAGAGGGGAAAAAAAGAACAAGAGACAAGAAGAAAATACCCAGGGGAGTGAAGTCCAAAACCCTGTAAGAGGCCAGCAGGGGGGCCCCTGGATCCTGCAAAGCTGAGTTCATTGGGAGAGGTGCCTTGACAAAGTCTCAGTGATGTCTCCCAAAGGGGAAGTTAGAAGAACACTCTTACAGAATCAGGGGACTGGGGCACAGAGGAAGGAGGATTGATAATGTCATATGGTGGTTTTAGGGCAGACATCAGTAAGCAAGATCTGGGTAGAGCATGGTCAGAACATAGAAACAAAATGAGTTGCTGGGCCATTGGGTGCCTGTTTATGTTCATGTGGTGAGGGCTCAGGGAGTGTCTGCTAGTGGAAGGTTCTCATACCTGCTATGGCCATAAAACTTGCTGTTCTTATGGAGATTCAGCCAATTTTCTTGAGTAAATCCTACTTGGAATTTTTGCAAGTCTTTAATGTTCAGTGTTCTAAAGAAGTTGACATTGATCATTTTTTGCCAGTATTACTGCTTTTAAAGAGGAGCTGGTTTTTAGAGTGGATTTCCATCTGGGAAGTGTTTCTCTGACTTCCTTTTAAATTAGTTGTTCTGGAGAAACTTACCTCCTACTCTATGGATCTGAATGAGGTGGTATTAAAATCTTGAGAGCTTATTTTGTCTTGATGTTATGCCTTGGTACAGATCATCTGTTTTGTGAGTGACAGTACATTTTGAAAGCTGTGATGTGTTTCTTTTCTTAGTGACCAGGTGCTTTGGATGGAAAGGTATTAAACCAATTTAGAGAGAAGTAAAAGTAAAAAAGTCAGCAAGGCATCCTGGAGGAAATGATGTTGACGAAGAGGTGGAATGAGTTATGAGGTAGTGTTAATGATGTACTGGGCTGTGGCAGAATCATCCAGTAAATAATTATGGAGCTGTTGTCATGAACCAGGCTCTTCTCTAGGCCCTAGCAGTAAACAACAGCAGCAACAAAAATTCCTGATCTCATGGACTTTATACTCTGGTGCGAAGATGCAAGGAGGGGGACAGAAAACAAATAAATGTGATATGTAGTAAAAAGTGCTATGAAGAAGGCAATCTGGCAGGTGAAGGAGACGAAAGGCATGCTGTTTTTCACAGGAAGACTGGGTAATTCCATTCTGATAAGACATTTGAGCAGAGCACTGAATGAAATCAGGGAACATGCCGTGTGGTTGAAGTGTGTTTTCAGGGCACAGTGTTTTCAGCATAAACAGTGGTGAGTGCAGAGAGCTGGCTTGGAAGCAGGGGGATGAAGAAGCTTGGTTCTGGAGAAGTGGCAAATTTGGGACTTGAGAGCTCAGGGGAGAGGACCAATCCTTGAGAAAAGAAGCTGAGGCTGTCAACTCCTTGGAGAGACGGGGGTAGTTAAGGATGAGCAGAATGGTAAGGAGTGTGGATCATTTGAGGCCCTTGCGTTGCTGCATTTAGGTGGACCTGGGGAAGGCAGGAGCGAGAAACAATGGCAGCAGGTGTTATGGAGCTTCCTGGTCTGAAGCTGTTTGTCACATGCATGACACCCTCGGGAACAGTGAGCTTGGTGGTTGCTAATGCCTTTGCAACTGCTCCTAGAGTCTTTGTGAAGAGTCTGCTCTGCTGTTCAGAAACAAATGCGTGAACATCAAAGGATCACATGCACAGAAGCTTCTCTGTGTGGTCTTCTTCCGACTTCCTAATCTTAAAACCCTCTGGTTGGTCTCACAGTGCCCAGCATTCCACCAGCCCCAACAAAGAGGCCACTAGTGATGCTCCTGCCACAGGGAATGGTACTATGAACAGGTAGTCAAAACAGCCATGTGAAACAGACCCTTAAATGCAAAGAACAAACTGGTGGTTGCCAAGAGGATGGGGTTGGAGGGATGGGCAAAAATGGGTGAAGGGGAGTGGGAGGTACACGCTTCCAGTTAGGGAATGAAAAAGTCACAGGGATAAAAGGCATAAGGAATAGACTCATTGATGTTGTGCTGGCATTGTTTGGTGACAGAGGGTAGTTGCACTTGTGGGGGGGGGGGGCACAGCAGAACTTACAGACTTGTCAAATAACTATTGTGACCCTGAAACTACTGTCAATTATACTTCAGTGAATGAATGAATGAGTAAATGCATTTTAAAAATCAGAAAAAGAGGGCGCCTGGGTGGCTCAGTGGGTTAAGCCGCTGCCTTCGGCTCAGGTCATGATCTCAGGGTCCTGGGATCGAGTCCTGCATCGGGCTCTCTGCTCAGCAGGGAGCCTGCTTCCCTCTCTCCCTCTCTCTCTGCCTGCCTCTCTGTCTACTTGTGATCTCTCTCTGTCAAATAAATAAATAAAATCTTTAAAAAAAAATCAGAAAAAGAAGGCCTTGTGAGCTCTATTTTCATTCTGGGGACTTTGTTGGCACAATACCTAAGCTTTTCCATATCTTTTTTTTTTTTTTTTTTTTTAGCAAGACCCACCATTTTTAGAGTTGTAAATACAAGATGTGTATTATCATCTTATTTGAGTTAATTTGAGTTGCTGTGATGTTTCACTAGAACATTACTGGTTATCTGTTTACTTCCTGCTTTATCATCAGTGTTAGAATAACAGTACTCAGGGATGCCTGGATGACTCAGGTCATGATCCCAGGGTTGTGGGATCATGTCCCACATCAGGCTTCTTGCTCAGTGGGGAGTCTGCTTCTCCCTCTGCCTGTTCCCCCTGTCTTTGTTCTCTCTTTCTTTCTCTCTGGCAGTAAATAAATAAGATATTTTTAAAAAAGAATAATGATACTCAAAAAGAATATGTTGAGTTAATAAGTATTAGAAAAAATTTTAAAAATTATTGTTAGTTGGGATCATTACTTCCTCTTCTGATGTTTTTCAACTTCTTTTTCCCTGAAGGCTCTTGTAAATATGCTTGGGTTTCTCCATCCTCAAAGCAAAATGTCCTCCTGTGATTCTTTCTCACTGTGGGACTCTGATATCCCTGGTTCTCACTCTTAACTTACACCATTCACTCCTGAAGTCCTTGCAATTTTACTTTCACATCTGTAATGCTAGATCCCATAAAATAAGCTATTTTTTAATTGCTAAAACCAGCTGATGACTTCAGAGCCTGGTTTTACTAGCATATATGCTTTCTCTTTAAATATTTATTTACTGAAGTTGCATGACCTATTTCTCTCCTAGTTCTCTCATCTCCCTCTGAACACTTCTCCTGCTCTGTTCACTCTTCAAATGTCGGGCTTCCCAAGTTTTGTCCATACCCATTCTTCTCTTCTCTTGCTCTGTTCTTTTCCTATAGGAAGATAGTCTAGGGAAGCATCTGACTGAACTCCCAAGCACAGACTGAAACAGGCATCTCACATTTTACTGTCCAGCAACCTGCATTTATTATTTTTCTCTTGTTCTGTGCTTAGATATGCTGTTATCCTTCATTTTTTTCCCTTCTCTTTCTCCATCACTTCAGACTCCCCTCTTCTTTATCATCTGTGTCCAATCTGGCACCAGGAGCTGCCAATTCTGCTTGCATGTATTTCTTGAATCCTGAATCCTTCTCTTCATTCCCTCTATATATACCTTGGTTCAGGAGCTGGTTGCCTCTAGTCTATATTATATAGTTAGTCTGACAGGTCACCCTTTTTTCTGCTCTCCTTGTGCCTCTGCTCCAATGAGATGCAAGATGGTTATGTAGGAAAGATCAAGCTGACATCTTTTATGTTATTATTTGTTTTATTTTCCTACTAACCCATCAGAGACTATAAGAAGGCAGCAATCTTCCTTGGTATTACACTAAATTTGCTAAACATATCCTTCTTAGATAAGTGGCAAATTTGACCAGTACCAAATTTTATGTTAATGGATCATTGATCCGGCTAATTCCTTTAAAATAATATATTATGGTGATGGCTTGGATACCTTCCCTGTGTAGCAATTTTGGTTCTCTTGCAAAAGTCATTCCCCTTCTTCTTTTCTTTCATTTTTTTAAAGGTTTTTATTTATTTATTTGAAAGACAAAGATCACAAGTAGGCAGAGAGGCAGGCAGAGAGAGAGAGGGAAGCAGGTTCCCCACCGAGCAGAGAACCCGATACGAGGCTCGATCTCAGGACCCTGGGACCATGACCTGAGCTGAAGGCAGAGGCTTTAACCCACTGAGCCACCCAGATGCCCCAGCCCCTTCTTCTTTTCTAGTAGCATTTATTTTCCACACATCCATGTACTAGAGGGACATCCAGCCCTATTTCCAGGGCCAGGGCATGAAGCTGGAATTGAACTAAGCCAACCCTGGTGGTCCTTGTTTACTTTCAAATAATTGCAGTGAGCAAAGTTGTATGTCAAAACTCTGTTTCACACCTGACTGGAAATCTGCTGAGAATTTCTGGGAATTTTCTCCTTGCTGATAAATTGAGAACACACACAACTAGGAAAACATGGCTCCCATTTTTCCTGCTGAGCATTGTTATGAGGGTTTGTCATGAGATTGCTGGCGCTGCTGCAGCCATCTGACAAGCATGAGAAGAGCTAGTGGGAGGAAAAGTCCTTTTGCTGAAGGTGACAGTGTGGCAAAATGTAAAGAACTTGGGTCTTAGATAACATTTACCAGCTTCTCTATGGCTGAAAATCTACTAAGAGAAAGAGAAAAAAAAATTCTGCCTCTTATTTAACACAATTGCACCGAGGATTTATATTTCTTTTTTTTTAAAAAAAATTATTTATTTTTTGAAGTTTTTATTTAAATTCCAATTAGCTGACAGTGTAATGCGTTTCAAGTGTACAGTATAGTGATTCAACACTTCCCATACAACACCTGGTGGTCATCATAAGTGCACACCTTAATCCCAATCACCTGTTTAACCCATCTCCCCAGCCACCTCCCTTCTGGTAACCATCAGTTTCTTCTCTATAGATAAGAGTCTCTTTCTTGGTTTACTTCTCTTTTTTCTCTCTCTCTCTCCCCTTTTGCTGGTTTGTTTTGTTTCTTAAATTCCACATATGAGTGAAATCATATTTGGTATCCCTCAGGGAAATAAAATAAAAACTGTAATGAGATAGTGCTTGACACCTGTCAGAATGGCTTAAACCCAGCAACAGAAGAAACAACAGGTATTAGCAAGGATGTGGAGAAAGGGGAACCCTCTTGCTCTGTTGGTTAGAATGCAAACTGGTACAGCCATTCTGGAACACAGTGTGGAGGTTCCTCAAAAAGTTAAAAATGGAACCACCCTTGGGGCGCCTGGGTAGCTCATTCAGTTAAGCATCTGCCTTTGGCTCAGGTCATGATCCCAGGGTCCTGGGATTGAGCCCCACCTCAGGCTCCCTGCTCAGCGGGGAGTCTGCTTCTCCCTCTCATTTTTCCTCTGTGCTCTGTCTCTCAAATAAATAAATAAATAAATAAGTAAAATCTTTAAAAAAAAAAAAAGAACAACCCTATATACTAGCATTGCACTACTAAGTATTTACCCATAGGATACCAAAATACTGATTTGAAGGGGGGCATGCACCCCAGTGTTTATAGCAGCATTATGAACAATAACCGAACTATAGAAAGAGCCCAAATGTCCATGGACTGATGAATGGATAAAGAAGAAGTATTGCATATATATGCAAAGAAATATTGCTCAGCCAAGAAAAAGAATGAAGTCTTGCTATTTGCAGCAATGTGGATAGAACTAGAGAGTATAATGCTAGGCGCATTTATATTTCTTGAGGTCAAACTCATGAACTGTTTTTCCGCAGTTACTGTGATTTTTGAAGAAAAAAAAAAGATCCAAGTCATGTAAGAGTTAAAAGTAAATTTAGAAATTTAAAAATCAGCTTCAAACAAACTCGATTCCTTTTCTGGAGCTAGGGAGGCATAAAACATAGTTCATTCAATACTAATAGTTCAACTATTAGTTCAGCTTCTTTATTTTTACACATTAAGAAACAGGGCCCAAAGAGTCTTAAAGACTTGCTAATGATCTCACCATAATAGCAAACCTGGGATCAAAATTCTCCTTCTCTGGGCGCCTGGGTGGCTCAGTAGGTTAAGCCGCTGCCTTCGGCTCAGGTCATGATCTCAGGGTCCTGGGATCGAGTCCCGCATCGGGCTCTCTGCTCAGCAGGGAGCCTGCTTCCTTCTCTCTCTCTCTCTCTCTGCCTGCCTCTCCATCTACTTGTGATCTCTCTGTCAAATAAATAAATAAAATCTTAAAAAAAAAATTCTCCTTCTCTACTCTAGTGTCCACTTAGCATCAACTATCCTTTTAAATACCAAGACAGTCTGTGTGATCATTCCTGCTTTCATTCAAGAAGGGTTCACTTCTTCAGTCACCCAAGTTTTGTTTCTTCTTATATGCCTGCAGATGGCCACTGTCAGTCTCCCTGATGCTGAGAATACATGTGTATAAATGTGTTTGACCCCACAAAAGCCCTTTTGGATTTTTGAATAGTGACAGCTGAGTCACTATGAGAGTAGGTCAAGGATTGACGCCTCAGGGTTCAGAAAGATTTCTGGGTTTACTTTTGAATAGAATATACTGGAAAGTGAATTAGCAAATCCAGGCAATTATCCAAGTGATGTAAGCCAAGAAAATGGACTTGGCTTTTGTATTTTTGATATTATAGACCTAGGGCTTGAACGTCTTTGTTTTTATCTCTACTATGTGTTAGCGTAGTCCTGGACCTACTGGTATGCATGAATCTCCCTTGTTGGAGTCTTTTTAAAAATGGATATTACTCAGTCATCAGAAAGGATGAATACCCACCATTTGCATCGACATGGTTGGAACTGGAGGGGATGAAACCAAGTGAATTAAGTCAAACAGAGAAACACAACTATCATATGGTTTCACTCATAGGTGGAACATAAGGAACAGCATGGGGGACATTAGGAGAAACTTCAAAGGGAAAAAATAAAGAGAGGGAAATCAGAGGGGGAGATGAGCCATGAGAGACTGTGGTCTCTGGGAAACAGACTGAAAGTTTCAGAGGGGAAGGGGGTAGGGGGTTGGGTTGGCCCAGTGATGGGTATTAAGGAGGACACGTATTGCATGGAGCACTGGGTGTTATAATGCAAACAATGAATCATGGAACACTACATCAAAAACGAATGATGTAGTGTATGGTGACTAACATAATATAATAAAAGAAATAAAATGGAATAGAACAAAAACAGTCTAATGACATGAAGCCAGAGTGGGTTAAGTTTATGGAAAAGGAAGCAGAGTCCAGTGGGATGATTCCTGAGCTAAAGACACAATGCCTGAGTTTGGACTCTTCAGCTTCAGTCTGATTTTCTTTTGGTTCAGGTTTCATAGAGGTCCCAGCCAGCCCTTAGAAGCAGCTGCTGCCCTGAGGAAGCCACGAGGTCTTGCCTCTGACCTTGTCTGGGCTCTCCTTTGGATGTGCTGACTAAATGCTCCATCTAAAACCCCATGTAAATTCCATCATGACCTCATCTGCCTATGTCTCCATTCTTTGAGAAGGGAGTGGAGTGAAAAGTGAGAGGGACAATGTTGCTGGGAGTTAATTGAATTGTACACATATTTAACATTGAGATCCTGCAACAACCTAATGGAAGCTTTCATTTATTCAGATGGATAAGAGGATCATTAAGTTTCATTAAGTTTCGAGAGGTGTTTTGAATCCCCCTGGAGGTTTACTTTCCTTGTCTAGAGATGTCTACTTTGGTGAGCAAAATGAATGCCTTTAGAGCACAAGAGGGTAGTTGGGATACAAAGTGGTGCTTCTCTTCGCCGACACAGTACTGTCTTTGGAGTGTTGAGAGGCTAGAATAGCAGTTTTCTTCCACAAAATAATCATTCAGTAGTTTGTAACTGAACACATCACCATGTTATTGGGACAAAGCAGACCTTCACAATTTGAGTTTATTCTGGTGTAAGGTAGAAAGTGCCCATTGACTTTTATGGCTAATAACCTTTTCCTGTCATTCCCAGGCACATGGCAAAGATGTTTGTAGGACATAGGTAGGCAAGAAGGTGTCGTGTTTTAGTATTTCTTTCTGATTCCCTAAGATGAAAGTTGTCATCATGGTCGCTCTAGCTAAAAATGGCGGTGAGTGGTTTGTCTTTAAGAATTCGATCTTATGTCAACGACCCTTCAATTTTTAGAAGTTTGGGTTAGAAACCTTTATCAAATGTATTAAAAATGAGTCACATACAATAGCGTACTTGACATGGGTTCCTGGAATGAAAAAAAAGGACCTTAGTGGAAAAACTGGTGATGTATGAATAAGGTCTATAGAAAAAAATTTGCAAGGTTTGTTTTGTTTTGTTTTTTGCTTGCTTGCCTTCCTGTGCACAATAACCCATTGCTGATCACTATAGTCCTGGTGATACTTGTTTTGAGAAAGATAAAAATAAATTGTCAGGTTTTTTGCTTTGTTTTTCATTTAGGTGTGTCTTCCTATTGCAGATTCTGATACCAAAGGATACGGTGTCCAAATCTTGTCCTGTTCTGGTTTAACATCATCTTTAAAAGGAATAGTGGGACATGATTGTGAGTTTGGAGGAGAGAATGAGAACAATTTAGCTGTGACATTCATGACTGAGGTCGGGGGGGAGGTGTGTGGAGGATTAAGGTGCCTACAGACTACTGTTAAATATAACTCCCGATCCCCGAGAAGAGTTGCCAGGCATGCCAAGGCATTCTTGAATCCTAAATGAGCCAGGCAGGGCTCAACTAACAAGATTTTTTGTTACCCCTTCATCGTGTGCCTGATTGTTTCTTCTTCGAAGTGACTCGGCAAGCCCTGTCTTTATAGTCAACTGGAGGACGCCTGGGTGGCTCAGTGGGTTAAGCCTCTGCCTTCAGCTCAGGTCATGATTTCAGGGTCCTGGGATCGAGTCCCACATTGGGCTGTCTGCTCGGCAGGGGGCTTGCTTCCTCCTCTCTCTCTCTCTCTCTCTGCCTGCCTCTCTGCCAACTTGTGATCTCTCTCTGTCAAATAAATTTAAAAAAAAAATAGTCAACTGGATATCTTGTTGGGTACAGTTCTCATTGAGCACACTGTTCTTTTTTTTTTTTTTTTTTTGGAGAGAGAGAGAGAGGAGGAAGCAAGCAGGCTCCCTGCCTAGCAGAGAGCCCGATGTGGGACTTGATCCCAGGATGCTGAGATCATGACCTGAGCTGAAGGCAGAGGCTTAACCCACTGAGCCACCCAGGTGCCCCGAGCACACTGTTCTTATACTTAGGAGCCATTGGTTCTTTTAGAGATCTGGATGCCAAATGATGAGTAGCCCGTGTGTTTGTTTTTGTTTGTTTTTTATTACGTTAGTCACCATACGGTCCATCATTATTGTTTGATGTAGTGTCCCATGATTGATTGCGTATAACACCCAGTGCTCATCGGTAAACAAGTTTTTGGAAGCAGCTTCCTTTCTTATCTCCCTTCACTTGTATACACCCATCCTTCCACCTTGTTGCCACAGAGGGGGCAATGGAGCTCCTCCTACCATCGAAATGAGACCCCAAAAAATTTGCTTCTCAGTGTCCTAGACTGCTCCCCATGCTCACACTTCCATTTTTCTCAAGATCTCTGTGTGGACTTTGCTTTAACCTTCATTTATCCCTTCTTCAGTGCTCTTCCTTTCTTTAGGTCAACCTGGGGCTTCTGACTTGTATTATTTTCCTTCTCCCTGAAGAACTCTTAACACTCGTTGCAACGCAGGTCTAATGGCAGTAAACTTCCTCCAGTTTTCTTTGAGAAAGTCTTTATTTATCCTTCAGTTTGGAGGGATAATTTTCCAGGGTACAGAATTCTGGGTTTTTTTTTTCCCCCCTTCCAACACTTCAGTGCTTAACTCCACTCTCTTCTTGCTTGCATGGTTTCTGAGACATCAGACATAATTCTTACCATTGCTTCTCTGTTGGTAGGATGTTTTCTTACCTCTGGTTTCTTTCAGGATTTTTCCTTTATCTTTGATTTTCTGTCATTTGAAAATGATATCTCTCAGTGTCACGTTTTTGGCATTCATCCTGTTTCATGTGCTTCAATCTTCCTAGATCTGTGGTTTGGTGTCTGACATTAATTTGAGGGAGATTCTCAGTCAATATGGTTCCAAATACTACTTCTGTTCCTTTCTCTCTTTTTTCTCCTCTGGCATTTCCATTCCTTTTGTAATTGTCCCATAATCCTTGGATGTCCTGCTATGCTTTTCTTCAGTCTTTGTTCTTTTTGCTTTTGGATTTTGTGAATTTTGCTGATACATCCTCTTGTCCAGAGAATCTGTCCTCATCTGTGTCCAATCTACTGACAAGCCCAATCAAAAGTATTCCTAATTTCTGTTAGTGTTTTTGATCTTCAGTTCTTCTTTTCAGTTTTTTTTAAATTGAGATTTCCATTTCTCTGCTTACATGGACCATCTGTTCTTGCATGCTGCCTACTTTATCCATTAAAGCCCTTACATATTAATTAATCATAGTTGTTTTAAATTCCCTATCTGATAATACCAACATCCCTTTCATGTCTGGTTCTGATGTTTGCTTTGTCACTTCACACTGTGTTTTTTGCTTTTTTTGGTATGCCTTATGACTTTTTCTTTCTCTTCTTCTTCTTCTTCTTTGTTGGAGGGAAGACAAACATTTTATAAGACATTGCTTTATAATCTTCATCCTTGTAATTTTTTCTTGATAGCTGGACATGATACACTGTGTAAAAGGAACTACTGTAAATGGGCTTTAATAATGTTTTGTGGTAGGGAAACCCTGACAGCCCTATGACTGGGTGTCAGTTTTTTAGTGAGCCTGTGCCTCTGGACAGTGAACTTCGCAAGTGTTTCCCGGAATTTTCCTACTGCCTTAGATGAGACAGAATGGTTAGACAGAATGGCTAGAAGGGGTTGGGTTTGGGTATGTTCCATCCCCAGGTCAGTTAGGCTTTCATAATAACCCAGCACGTTAGGCTCTGGTTCATGAGTTTCCCTTTGTTGAGAAGAACTGAGTACTCCGAGGTATTGAAAAATGGTTCTTTTTCTCTTCCTCTGGCCCCAAACTCTCCGATTTACTATGACAATCTGGTTGAGCTGCTAAAGGTAAATCTCACAATATTGAGGAACCCCCTCACACACACAAAAAACTGGGTCCTCCTGGAGATTTTAACTCTCAGAGTTGTCCATACTGAGCCTCCAGTCTTTCATTAATTACAGTTTGGCCTTTTCTACCCTAGTACTGGTTCCCCATTGTGGTTTCTGCTTGCTCTAAGTCTCTGCTCTAGTGAGCTGTCTATCCCTACAGTTGCTTCTTGTCTCTCCAATCTTGGGAGCAGTGATTTGATCCTCTCCTCTCTATGGATCAAGAAGAATTATTGATTTTTTTTTCACTCTGCTCAGCTTTGAATTGTTAGGATGCAGTGGTGACTTCTAAGCTCCTTACATGTGGAACCAGAAGTCTTAATTGTAGTTTTTTTTAAGACTTTATTTATTTATTTCACAGACAGAGATCACAAGTAGGCAGAGAGGTAGGCAGAGAGAATGGGGGAAGCAGGCTCCCTGCTGAGCAGAGAGCCTGATGCGGGGCTCAATCCCAGGACCCTGGGATCATGACCTGAGCCAAAGGCAGAGGCTTAACCGACTGAGCCACCCAGGCGCCCCTTAATTGTAGATTTTTGATTAGATCCTTCTTTATACTTTATTTCATTAAGCTCGTAGTACCTAGACCCAGAACAGGCACAAGCAATCTCCTCACCCCCCATTTATAAATGTGTTTGTGTCTGTATACATCTATACAGATGGTCCTTGACTTAAGGTGGCTTGACTTAGGATTTTTGGACTTTACGATGGTATAGAAGTGATATGCATTCATTAGAAACCACACTTTGAATTTTGATCTTTTCCTGGGCTAATGATAGGACTTACAACATTCTCTCGTGAGGCTGGGCAGTAACAATGAGCCACAGCCACCAGTCAGCCATGTGATCACAAGAGTAAACAACTGATACTTTGACAACTCTATTGGATCCATGCAACCATTCTGGTTTTCACTTTCAGTAGAGTATTCCATATGTTACATGAAATATTCAATACTTTATTATAAAATTGGCTTTGTCTTGAATGATTTTGACCAACCAGAGGCTCATGTAAGTGTTCTGAGCCCTTATAAGGTAGGCTGTGCTAAACTATGATGTTCAGTAGGTTAGGTATGTTAAATGTATTTTTGACTCATGATATTTTCCATTTATGATGACTTTATTGGGATGTAACCACATCACAAATCGAAAAAGATCTGTATATACACACACACACACACACACACATATGAATATGTGTTTTAAATTAGAAGTTTAGAGAGCATCGTTGCTTCATACCATATGGGATCAATAGAGCAAATCTTTTCCAAAAATAATAACATTATTCAGAAATGTATTTGCATTCACCAAAACACTTTGGATTAAGGTGTGGGCTGTAGCTTGCTGATGCAGCGGTAAAAATCAATCAATCAATCAATCAATCTAGGCAGTACAAAGCATGGGGATGAAATAGGCATAAAACTTAAAATACGTATTTTTGTGTGAGAAATACTTTTGGTTCCTGCTGGTCTGAAAAGTCCTTGATACTTTCAGAATGCTTAGAGTAATTGCATCCACTCTAATACTTAAAGAAAACTTAGGGGCACCTGGGTGGCTCAGTAACTTAAGTTTCTGACTCTTGATCTCAGCTCAAGTCCGTCATGTCAGGGTCCTGGGTTCAAGCCCCGTGCTGAGCTCCATGTTGGGCATGGAGCCTACTAAGGAAGGAAGGAAGGAAGGAAAGGACGAAGGGAAGAAAGGAAGGAAAGAAAGAAAGTTTGGCCTGGGGAAGTATACAGTATTTAGCTCAACAAATTTAGTTTAGTAAAATGTAGTAAATTCATTCTGGAACTCAAACTGCACCCGGTATAATGAATGCATGGCACTGTTAGTAGGCATTATGGTAATTTTGCCAACTGCAGGAAAAAAAAATGAAGTCTTCCTCAAGGATACAAACATCTATATTTAGTGGAGAGAAAATAGCAAACCAATGCTCTGACTTTTGGAAAGCATAGCATGCAGGGTTGCTCGTACCTAATAAGCCCTTAGTAAGTACTTTTCCTATTTTTTATTGACTGGGGACCTACTCTATAGCAGACTCTTTGGTCCTTTATGACTTACAGTCAACAAAGCACTGGTTCAGTCATTTCTGAATGTACTCAGATCCTCAACCTTTTCTTTGGTTTATGGTGTCTGGTGACTGCCTGAAAACTAAGCTCTATTATTTATTGAAGTTTTCCCTCTCCTAGTCACCGCCTTAGCTTGTCTGCTCTTCCTAGCCTCACCTACTAATCCCCATCTTAATTTACTGAGTGCATTACTCTTCCAGAGGCATCCAGGCGTGCCCTGACAGACAACACCATCACCTCTAGCTCGCCACGCCCTGTCTCTTGCTTCAGTTGTAAATTTCTGTAGAGCCCATTTCCTCCACGAAGTTTGCTTTTTCTTTTCTCAGGCATCTCTTCCTCTCTTTGCTCCAGAGCACGTATCTGCCCATCATGTAAAATGAAAGCTCCATTTAATTCTTTATCTCCATAGCTGATTGTCACTATGTTTTTCTGTCTTTCCTGATGGTAAAATCAGACAAATTTTTGTGCAATTAAGAAAGTTTATTTTATGGTCATCATTTATGCATACCTATTTAGTATTTAGTATGAGTTTCTCATACACATGTTGTTTTTAAGTGTCATGATTTACAGGTTCACCGGGAAGGGTGCAAAACTTTGAAAAACAAATGTGGGTTTATACTCCTGGAATTCATAGCACAGTATGGGAAGACAGCCAGACGAGTTCACTTAAAGTGGATAGGGACAAGATTTACCCTTTTAAAAGTTTCATATGTATGGCTAGGTGGAGGAGATGAATTATTTGTCAAGCAGCTGGCTTGGATAATAGCAAACAGTAGTTAAGAATTGTGCTACACAGGAAGGACATCTGCCTTGTACAATGTACCTTAAGTACTAAGGCCCGGGTCAAAGCCGTTCTTAGAAGGGTACATGTGATTTTTAAGACCCAAACTTGTTCTTAAAATAATTAGTGATCGTGTTTATAGTCCAACTCAGTGAAACAAGCCAAGCATAATCTCTGTCTTAGTGTATTCTGGCTTATGAAATTTCCTCACTCACTGTGGGACCAGTGCAACAACACATTTGGGTGTTAACATTTTTTCCAGATTGTAACCAGTTTTAACAATCTTGGGGTAGGCAAGCTTTTTTTTTTTTAAAGCCAGAACTCATGATTTAAAACATCAATAAGTGTTAGTAACATAAAGTTGAACCTGACATAAATTCTCCCAGTGGGGTGTTCCACAGAGGCAGAATCTTGTTGGAGTTAATAAAAATCAAAATTCTCATGAGGCCACTGCCCATTTAAACTCAGGCTTATACTACCATTTTCAGAGGGGCTTAGAGTGAACATCATATACTCCAATGTATATGGAGTATACATTGAGTAAACAATGAGAATGTTTAACCCACATGGTTTTTCACAATTATGAGTCATGATGAGAACCAAGAAGGACATCCCCTCATTACCGGAGGAGGGAAAGAGGCAAAGAGAAAAGGTGGCCCCCCAGTGCATGTGTGCTGGGCCTTATCTGTGCCTCTAGCTTTCCAGATGTCCAGGAACCCCATCTCCCCAGAATCATTTGATTTGATTTTTTATAAGATGAATTTGCTTTCACCTCAAATGCAGATTTTATTACTGTGTTGTCGGTTTCCCTTACTCTTCTCTATTTTTCCTTCTTTTTCTCAATCTCTCTCTCTCCTCTCTCCCTCCATCCTTCCCTTCCTTCCCCACCCCGCTTCTTGGCTTGCAGAAGGTTGACTCAGTCGGATGGGTCACATCAGTACTCATCACCTTCATTGGTCCCCGCAAATTCCCTTACGTTGGTTGTGCCCTCTCACTTGACACCGCTACCCTACAGGCAATACTTTTCAGTGTTTTATGCATATCCTCTATTTGTATAAATTATTGCAAAACACATACTATTCTTTTGTGTGCTTGTGTGAGGGCTTATAGCTCTCAATCTGCTTTTTTTTTTTTTTGCTTTTTTGTTTATTTTTGCCCTTTTTTTTTGCTTGCTTTATTTTTTTAATGCAGCTTTGTTCATAATCCATCCATTTTACTATATGTCCATCTAGTTAGTTGCTTCCTTTTGCTGCATAGATTTCACAGAATGCCTCCATAGAGTCTCTCCATTCCCCTGTGACAAATACCTAAATTGCTTTCCAAATCCCGAATGTCACAGATAATGCCACAGTAAACATCTTTATAGAGTTGGAATGAATCCCAGCAAATGGTTACAAGGAATCACAATGTAGAAAAACCTCTGTCTTAATACAAACTATATAACAGGACCTGGGTTGAAACCCATTGTGAGAAGAGAACAAGGGATTTCAAGGTCAAAGTTCAGTCTGTAAAAGCTCAATTCTGTACAATGTGTGGCCATTGAAATCTCTACTCCATTCGGTTAGTAGTTAATTAATGACTGATGGAGATTTCTTAAATGCCCAGAACCAAGAAATCTTCTGGTCTTGGTGGAAGAGGGTTGTGTGTGTGTGTGTGTGTGGGGGGGGGTGTTTGATCTGTGTGTGTGTGTGTTGTGGGCATGCATTCAATATTAAGGCAGCTTGCAAGTCAACCTTAGCATTTACTTCCAGTTTGTGTGCGAATTTTAAAACCAGCCAGAAGAGAGAGTTTAGGGACCTCTCAGATCTTTCTGGGGGCATATGCATAACTCTGAACATTGGGGTGATGTTTTAGAACCCCAGGAAAAGATCAGAGCTTTCAGAGTTATCTGTGGATATCTTATTCTCCAGACCTTCCTTTAACATTTCTGAGCAGGCTCTTATTTGCCCCAACTGGTATCCAGCCTTAAGTGACTGCATTATTTTTTTTAAGATTTTATTTATTAAGAGAGAGAGAGAGAAAGAGCATGAGCAGGGGAAGGGACAGAGGGAGAAGCAAACTCCCCGCTGAGCATAGAGTCTGACATAGGGCTTGATCCCAGAACCCTGAGATCATGACCTGAGCCGAAATCAAGAGTCAGATGGCTAACCAACTGAGCCACCCAGGTTCCCCAGCATTATTTTTTTTTAAACATTTTATTTATTTATTTGAGAGAGAGACAGTGAGAGAGAGCATGAGCGAGGAGAAGGTCAGAGGGAGAAGCAGACTCCCCATGGAGCTGGGAGCCTGATGCGGGACTCGATCCCGGTACTCCAGGATCATGACCTGAGCCGAAGGCAGTCGCTTAACCAACTGAGCCACCCAGGTGCCCAGCCCCAGCATTATTTTTTTTAAGGTTTATTTATGTGAGAGAGAGGAGGACAGAGAGAATGCGTGAGCATGTGCAAGCAGGAGGGAGAAGCAGTGGGAGAGGGAGAGTCTGTTTTTTTTTTTTTAATTTAACCTTATTGAAATTCAATTAATTAACATGTGGTATGATATAAGTTTCAGAGGTAGACTTCATTGATGTATCAGTTGTATATAGCACCCTGTACTCATTATAGCATGTGTGCTCCTTAATTCCCATCACCCAGTGACCCCATCCCCCCATCACCTCCCCACTAGCAACCCTCAGTTTGTTTCTTATGGTTGAGGGTCTCTTATGGTTTGTCTCCCTCTCTGATTTTTGTACTTATTTTATTTTTCCCTCCTTTCCTCTATGTTCTTCTGTTTTGTTTCTTAAATGAATGAAATCATGTGATAATTTTCTTTCTCTGAATGACTTATTTTGCTCAGCATAACACCCTCTAGTTCCATCCACATCATTACAAATGGCAACATTTCATTCTTTTTGGTGGCTGCGTTTTATATATATATATATAATGGAATACTATATATTGCGTTGAATATATATAATATATATAATATATATTATATATTATATTATAATATATATATATATAATATATATATTCTTTTTGGTGGCTGCGTTTTATATATATATATATAATGGAATACTATATATTGCGTTGAATATATATAATATATATAATATATATATATTATATATATATATATATATATATAATGGAATACTACGCAGCCACCAAAAAGAATGAAATGTTGCCATTTGTAATGATGTGGATGGAACTAGAGGGTTCCATTCCATTATATAATGGAATATTATGCAGGCACCAAAAAGAATAAAATGAAATATATATATATATATATATACATTTGTATATGTATGTATATATATATACATACACACACACCACATCTTATTTAACTGTTCATCTGTCGATGGACATCTGGGTTCTTTGTATAGTTTGGCTTCTGTGGACATTGCTGCTATAAACATTGGAGTGCACATGCCCCTTTGGATCACTACATTTGTATCTTTGGGGTAAATACCCAGTAACACAATTGCTGGGTCATAGGGAAGTTCTATTTTTAACTTTTTCAGGAACTTCCATACTGTTTTCCTGAGTGGCTGCACCAGCTTGCATGAGGGAGGGAGAGTCTTAAGCAGACTCGCTGCTGAGCCTGAGCCCAAAGTGGGGTTGGGGGGAGGCTTGATCTCATGACTCTGAGATCACAAACTGAGTGGAAACCAAGAGTCAGATGCTTAACCCACTGTGCCATGCAGGTGCCCCAGCAGCTGCAATATTAAACAGTAACTAAAACACACACACAAATCCTGGGGATGGGCTTTTCTCACAGAGTAAGCTTCAAGTCAGGTCAAAGAATGGCAAAGGGTTTTTTTCCCCAGGGATCCATGAGACAAATAGTAACAATGCCCTGACAAAGGAGCTTATCAAGGAGAACTACCTTCTATTAAGTCCTTGTGTTGGCAGCCAGACTGCTAGCTTTCAAGGTTACATGGGAACTGTGGAGAAAGGGATGGAAGCAGCACCAGTTAAATTCTACAGTCCCTACCCTTCTTACTGAGTTTTTGCAGTTTTTCTTCAATAGATTGCTTCTCAGAATTGGCAAACCTGTGTTAACTCCCAGAGTTCTAAAAACATTGATTTTGACAAATTTGCTAGTACTTTCATTGATTTTATGGAAGAGCAGATTTATGGAGGTCCTCGTTCTACCCTTCCATATGTCCAAACCTTGCATTTTTATCTTAACTGCAAATCACTTCCCAAGACTCCTGTGGCTTCCTTGAGTCCATGTTCTGTATATATCAGCACCATGGCTCCAAATTCCTACAGGGATCAGGTGGGTGACATACATGAGAGTCAAATGTATGATAAAGATCTGAGGAGGGATGGGTTCACAAGCCCATCTCAGGGAGTGGCTGCCCTCAGGTCCTTGGGGACATGGACCAAATACTCTCCATTTAACAAAAAAAGCAAGAAATTCAGATTTTTTTTAAAAAAGGAAATGCCTATGATTTATATAGTATACATTATTAGATGAAGTCAGATAACACACTTCTGTGGACCAGGTCCCTCTGAGTCCCTGATTTGTCCCTTAATTAGCAAGTCCCTTATTAAAGATTAGTGATGATACGAACGAGGCACTGTCTTCATAGTTCTTTTTTCTCATGGGAAATACTACGAAACCACACGCTCTTCTTCATGATAATTTTTCTCTTTTGTGATGCTGGCAAATTTTTTATAAGCCCCATCTTAGAGATTTTGCTTACAACTCCTTTTGATAACGAGAGGTCTCTCCTTCTGGGTAACTCCCCTTACCTTCAGCCTCTCCGTATGAGCTGAATGTGTAGACCTGGGTGAGACTCTATGTTTTTATCAATGAAGTAGTTGGTTTTACAATAGGAGTCTAGAAGAGGTCAGCACATTAAAGAAGATCGGTTCTGATGAGATTTTCGTGTGACCTTCCCACATTTCTCTGCTGTTACCAGCTGAGCTCACCTTCTTGAAATATTCAGGGCTCAACCACGACCAGAACCAAGGACCACACCTCGTGTGAAGAAAGGTGAAATCCACACAGAGGAGCAGCCATCTTTGCCTTCATGCAGGACCTCGTTTAAGCCATCTCATACCTGACAGATCTGTTTTCTGGGCTCCTCTCGGTCACTCCTTCTAGGAAATGGTAAACACTGTGCTGTGTTCACCTAACTCTAAAATGTGGCCATTTGTCCCAACACCTTGTGAGTATTTAGTAAAGGAAAGCAGTTAGTTTTCATTCTGGGGAAACATAGATGAGGTTATCTTCTGTCTGACATTACCCAGGCTGGGGAGTCCCTGTGAGTTCGTCTTTTTTCTTAAATGTGTTGTTCCTTCCTGTGATCGGTGCTCTTTGTTAAACCTTTACAAATGCTCTAATAAGGCACAGTAAAATAAGAATTGCTCTCTGTCCTCCTCCCCATCAGAGAATTATGCTTTTTTCTTTGGAGAGCATACTGTTAATGATAAAGTAATATTTCTTTGTGATGGGCCTAGTAATAACCCAAAGAAAATATCTGTGTATAGAGTCACATATAGCTGGGTGTCTGGAGGAGATAGGTCCCTTCCTTCAGAAAGAAGGGACAAAAATTCCCTTTCCAATTTACTTCTCCTCTCCGAGACCTCCCTGGAAAAGATCAGTTTATTGCCTATTTCTAGCAAAGATCAGCTGGATGTTCAAACCTGTCAGTTTCTGAAATGGGTAGGAAAAGAGTAATGAAGTCTCTGAGAAATAGAAGTAAGTTTGAAGAGTAAAAGTCTAATCAAATTAATTTGTGAACAGAATCATTATAGGTTAGATCAAATACCTGCTTTTCTGAATGTGGGAGGAGCCAGAAAATACTCCTTTTTAGAATTATAAGTTGGACATCTGCAGCATAACTTGAAGAACCAAACTGCGAAAGACATGACCCGTTTTCCCAAATAAGCACCTTTTTTCAATGAGAAGTAAAACTCAGTGTGTCAACAGAAAAGAAGACAGGCCATGGACTGGGAGAAATTATTTGCTGGAGACCTATCTGATAAAGGACAGTTACCCAAATATACAGAGAACTCTCAAAACTCAACAGGCAGACAAGGAAATCCATTTAAAAATGGGCAAAAGCCTTGAATTGACACCCCATCAAAGAAGAGGCAGAGTTGACAAAAATTGTGAAAATGCATTCAACAACCTATGTCCTTGGGAGATTGCAGATTAAAGCAATGAGATACCCCTACATACTAATTTGGAATGGCCACAGTCTAGAGCACTGACAGCACCAAATGCTGGTGAGGTTGTGGAGGAACAGGAACTCTCATTCGTGGCTGGTGAGAATGCAAAATGATACAGCTCCTTGAGGAGACCATTTGGCCGTATCGTAAAAAATTAAACATTCCCTTCCCATATAATCTAGTAGTCACACTCGTTGATATTTATCCAGTGGAGTTGAAAACTTATGTTTACATAAACCTGCACATGGATGTTTATAGCAGCTTGATTCATAATTGCCTAAACTTGGAAGCGACCTAGATGTCTTTCGGTAGGTGAATAGATAAATAAACTGTGGTCCATCTAGACAATATTATTCAGCGCTAAAAAGAAATGAGCTGTCAAGCTATGAAAAGACATGGAGGCAGCTTAAATGCATATCACTAAGTGAAAGAAGCCAATCTGAAAAGGCTTCATGCTGTGTGATTCCAACTATATGACATTCTAGAAAAGGCAAAACTGTGAAGATAGTAAAAGGATCATTGGTTGTCAGGGACTTGGGGGAGGGAAGAGATGAATAGGCAGAGGATTTTTAGGATGCTGAAACTATTCTGTAGGATATCACTATGGGTACTTATCAGTCTACATTTGTCTAAACCCACAGAATGTACAACAACAAGAATGAAACCTAATGTAAACTATAGTTCTGTGGGTGATGATGGCTTGTCAGGTAGGTTTAATGAATTATGACAAATGTACCGCTCTGGTAGGGGTTGTTCGTGATGCAGTAGACTGTACCTATATGAGGCAGTGGTATAAGGGAGCTCTCTGTACTTCCCTCTCAGTTTTGTTGTGAACCTAAAAAATTAAGCCTCTTTATAAAAAATGATGTATACCACAGGGACATGATGTTAGGTTCAAAAAATGGGAAAAGTTGGGGTGCCTGGGTGGCTCAGTGGGTTAAGGCCTCTGCCTTTGGCTCAGGTCATGATCCCAGGGTAGTGGGATCGAGCCCTGCATTGGGCTCTCTGCTCAGCAGGGAGCCTGCTTCCTCCTCTCTCTCTCTCTCTCTCTTTGCCTGCCTCTCTGCCCACTTGTGATCTCTCTCTCTCTCTCTGTCAAATAAATAAATAAAATCTTTAAAAAAAGGGAAAAGCAATTATTAGCATTCCAATAATCATCCAAAAGCCTGTTTGTATCCTTATCCCAAGTAGGTTTAAGTCTCAGTAAAAATGAAAATCATGAACGTAGTTGGGCAAATGGGCAGGAACTATGATAAGCACCTTCCGAGTGGGAAATACTGAGTTCTTCTCTCATGGGGTATTTGAAAACATTTGTCTTCTCTCCTTTCCATCTCAAAATGTGAGTACATTCATCATCCTTTTTATTTCTTCACATTTTGCACCCATGTATTTTTTATAAAGGTAGCAATGCCAAGAACAAAAGCATTAATCTATTGGTAGCTGATGTGGGACAATTCATTAAAGCTTTTAAGTTAGGATCAATTTCTCAAAACCCCACCCCTGTGACGGGCACTGTATTTCACTAGTCTTTCCAAGGTTTGACTCTGCCCATGTAAGAAGAAGAAAAAAAAGAAGTCTAGCATCTGCTTATAATTTGGAGCTATTACTGGAAATAATAGTTTTGGATGAGGACATATGAACCTCCTGTGTGAATGCCTCCTTTCCTCCCTTTAGTTGATCAAAAGGCTGCTAGTAAATCTTTTTTTTTTCTTTATAACTCAGACGCAGCAACACTGCATGACATTCTTAAGCTCCCACTCCCCCCCCATCCAGAACTGACTATATCTGAAGTAGTTTTATCCCACTAGGGAATTTTTTGACCCTAAGACGATTTCATTTACTGTTCCTCTCAGATTTTCTCTGCCTGCCATTCTAATTAAACTGGAAGTCTGGGATCTATAAGGTAGGTCCCCAGTACCTGAGAGTTAGCCAGACTGTCTTAAAAGGTTGGAGGTATTAAAAGGTTGCCTTAAAATGTTCTGGCATTGAGACACCCAGGAAAGAACTTAGATCCCTTGAAGGATTTAATTCTCCAACCTGAAGGAGGCAAAACTGTCTGAGGAAAGGTATAGCCACAGGGGCTTCACAGACTATAACCAAACTGGAAAGGGAACATCCTTTTCTTGATGGCTCTGAACCAGATAGATCACTCTTAGATGATTCAAATAAAAAAGACAAGAAATAACAAGTGTTGGCAAGAATGTGGAGAAACCATATGGTAATTGTCTTTCTGTGCTTGACTTATTTCACTCAGCCTAATCCCCATCAGTTCCATCCATGTCGAAGCAAATGGTGGGTATTCATCCTTTCTGATGGCTTATGTACGGAACATAGGAGTAGCACGGAGGACTACAGGGGAAGGGAGGGAAAACTGAATGGGAAGAAACCAGAGAGAGAGACAAACCATGAGAGACTCTGGACTCTGGGAACCAAACTGAGGGTCACAGAAGGGAGAGGGGTGGGGAGATGGGGTAACTGGATATTGGGTATTAAGGAGGGCATGGGATGTGATGAGCACTGGGTGTTATACTCAACTACTGAGTCACTGAATGCTACATCAAAAACGAATGATGTACTATATGTTGGCTAATTTAACATGATAAAAAAAATGTGGAGAAAAAGGAACCCTTGTATACTGTTGTTAGGAAGGTAAATTGGTGCAGCCACTGTGGGAAACAGTACAGAGGTTCCTCAGAAAGTTTAAAATAGAAATACTGTATGACCCAATAATTCCACTATTGGGTATTAATCCAAAGAAAATGAGAACATTGATTTGAAAAGATATATGTACCCCTATGTTTATTGCAGCATTAATTTACAGTAACCCAGATATGGAAGCAACCTATGTGTCCATCAAGAGATGAATAAATGAGGAAAATGGGATACACACATATATACATACACATATATATAGGATGGAATATTATGCAGCCATAAAAAAGGATGAGGTCCTGCCATTTAAGACAACATGGATGGACCTAGAGAATATTATACTAAGTGAAAGAAGTCAGACTGAGAAAGACAAATACCATATGAATCCACTCATGTGAAATCTAAAAAAAAAAAAAAACCTCGAATAAGCAAAAAGTAGAATCAGATCTACAAATACAAAGAACAAACAGATGGCTACCAGAGGGGAAGGTGATGGGTTGTTGGGCAAAATGGGTGAAGGGGAGTGGGAGATCAGGCTTCCCGTTATGGAATGAATAAGTCACAGAATACAAAACACAGCATAAGGAAGTTAGTCAAGGACACTGTAATAAGGATGTAACAGGACAGATGGTAGCTATACTCACGGTGAACATAGCATAATGTATAAACCGTAAAATCACTAAGCTGTATCCTAAAACTGATGTAACATTGTGTGTTAACTGTACTCCAAAAAAAGAAAAAGAGAAAGAAAGAAAAAGAAGACTATTAGCATCTGACATAAACAACAACAAACAGACTACTTTATAAAACTTAAACTCTGAATGTGGGTTTGCTTTGTATTTAGGTAAGCCTTTTGGTTCAGTCATAATGGGGCACTTTCTCTCCACTTCCTAGGGAAGATTAAAGAGCACAAGTCCATCTGTACCCCAATGTTTATAGCAGCAATGGCCATGGTCGCCAAACTGTGGAAAGAACCAAGATGCCCTTCAATGGACGAATGGATAAGGAAGATGTGGTCCATATACACTATGGAGTATTATGCCTCCATCAGAAAGGATGAATACCCAACTTTTGTATCAACATGGATGGGACTGGAAGAGATTATGCTGAGTGAAATAAGTCAAGCAGAGAGAGTCAATTATCATATGGTTTCACTTATTTGTGGAGCATAAGAAATAACATGGAGGACATTGGGAGATGGAGAGGAGAAGGGAATTGAGGGAAATTGGAAGGGGAGGTGAACCATGAGAGACTATGGACTCTGAAAAACAATCTGAGGGTTTTGAAGGGGTGGGGGCTGGAAAGTTGGGGTAACTAGGTGGTGGGTATTGGGGAGGGCACGTGTTGCATGGAGCACTGGGTGTGGTGCAAAAACAATGAATACTGTTATGCTGAAAAGAAATTAAAAAAAAAAGAGCACAAGTCCACCATGGGCACCTTTTAGAGGCTTACAAGGGTTATATATCCTAATGTTTGGAATAGTGCTAGATTTTACAGTTTGTAGAATTAGAACCAGAATCTGCTTATCAAAATAACCTCACAGATAATCTTGGGGCTATGGTTTTCTTAACATGTTGCGTTTCTTCGTGCTTTTATAGACTTGATACATATAATTGCTGATGATTACCAATACAGTGGATGAGAACTTAGTAAAATAGAAATGTTTACCTAGCTCACAAAAGGAAATGATGGCCAAATATTTACCGGCTATAGAGCACATTAGGCCACACATCTCCCTGGTGACTCAGTCCCTCACCACTCTCTAAAATTTGTTAAAATAATAAAAATGAATATTTTCATAAAACACTAACAATGTTAAAATGGTATTGTCCAGTGGTCACACAGGGGGAGATGCACTTTGGACTTTGAGGGGTTTTATGGAGAGGAAGTCACATTCCTATTACTGACTCAATTTGTGTATTAATTCCATATTTTTTTGACATTTTATTTCTAGCACTTGAAAAACATCTAAGAATAATCCTGTCTTTTACCTACTTCATAAAATCATTCTGTATTTTGAACCCAACACTTTTGAGTACCCTGAAGAAAAGTGACACAGAAACAGGCCTGTCTTCATTCCTTCCCCAGTCTTCATTGGCCTCCTTCCCCAGTCTTCATTACTGATTTTTTTTTCTTGGTTTATGATAAGATTCTTGCCAAGTGATTAAATCGAGAGAAACACCTACACATGTTCTGTTCAAATGTATTTGCCACCAATCATCTTACGTATGGTTGAGACCACCCAAGGCAATCACTCCCCTTTCTTCTTTTTCATGATGCATGTGCTATTGAGTAAAAGAAACAAATGAATTATAGATTAGGATTGGAACCATATTTTCTAAAATGTTCTTAAGCAGGAAACCATAAGAAAAATGTGAAAAGCTTTTTCTTTCCCCCCCTTCCTTTTTCCAGTCTCTAAGCTGTGGACTGAGGCTGCGTGCTCTGAAAATGGTCGATTTGGATAATGCTAGGGGAAAAATATATGGTACATATCTTTTTAAGTTATACTCTTGTTCTCCCCCTTCTTGCTTTATTTCTATGCTGGGTATCTCTATGGTGGATGGATTTCCTCATTCTCTGCCAAATTTTAAGAGTAGAGGTCATTTGCATGACACTGAGACACGGTTGCCATTTCATCTCTGGAGAGGCACCAAGAATGCCCATCTGTGAACTTCTTCCTTCCCTTTCTGTCTTCCCAGCTGTCCAGTCCTTCCTAAAGAGAAGGATCATACGACTGTAAATCCAGGAGATACTCACGGGCTGGCTTCCAGAAAGTTGAACTTTTTACACAAGGGAGAGGAATGGAGTGTTTGGGGTTTTCTTTGTTCTGGAGAAAATCACTTCCTAGTGATGGGATGGTACCCGCTTGCCACAATTACCCACCCTTCCATCTCCAGGCCCTCTCCAAGGATCCTTTCCTGCTATAGCTGGGATCTGTTCACCTTTTTCTTCATATTTAGATAGAAACACATTACAATTGGAAAAGTTGGCTCAAGCACAGTTCATTTCTCAGCTGGTCAGGGAAGCATTTCCTCAACTTTTAGACTGGGCCCTCCTAGCCCCTGTTACGTATCTCTCAGACATTCACCATCCTACTGAAAGGGTCTGATAATACATCTGTCTCTTATGTTATTAATTCCTAGGATGTGGTGTGCATTGGGCGCCATATAACTCTAGGGTAACCATTCGTACCTTAGACTTGTGTGTTTCTCACAACACTTTTCAGTTCGTTGGCAATAAAGCATCTTGTGAAAAGGGTGGCATCTGCTAGATCTTCCGATGGTGGCATCTGAACTGGTCCCAGGGCTGGTCTTTTTCTTTGCTTTATCCTTACAGTAGTGAACTTGACAAAGTAACATGAAATTTCAACAAAAGCTTTATAGGATAATTAGGCAAATGAACATACTATGCTCATAATAAGAACTTCTCAATCAGCATTAAGGTGCATTCCAAACCTATGTTCCCCTTCCGAATATTTCTCCAAGTGGCTATGTGAGTACACATCTTTGTGTCATTTCCTCTGGTTTGGGTGTGTCTACATGGAGTCATGTGTTCCCAAGTTTTGGCCCTTTTTTATCCCCATTCATTTACCCTGCTCCCAGACCTGTCACCTATCAACAGCAGAAGGCCATAAATTGAACTGGCTTCTGGTATTGTTCAAAACGGATCCAGCTTGGCCTTAAGCTTCCCTCTTAAAATGCTAGTTTGTTAGTAAAACATCAGTTAAGATCCCCTTAGACCCATTAAAGCTAGTGGTGTTTTAATTAGGTTCGGTCAACAGGATTGATTACAAGTCAACAAGAGCAGCTTTGGTGAGGTGAACTCACAGTTAATACGTTTGGCTGGCTTTCCAAATGGCAGTGTGAATTTCATGAATACAAGCCTACATTTGTTCAAATGTTTTATCACCCTTTGCTGTCAACATGCAAATTGTGGCATTTAATAAAAACATGATAATAAAAGGTACACACCAAATACTGAATAGGCCTGCATATATGGTTAACAGTAAATAAACTTTCCTAATTACATCAAAATTATTTTTTAATAACAAGTGAAGTAGGTAAAAATGGCCTACCCTTAAAATAACTATACTACTTCTTGCGACTGGAAGGAAAATTATTTTTAATGTCCTATATTTTTAATTAAGAAAGACATGGTTAATATAAGTAAAATCATATAAAAATGTGTAGAGAATTAAATATTCTTCTCACCTTTGACATCCCTGAAATAACCCAGTGTGTACCTGCCATTATTTTTTTCCCATTCAAATGTAAATCCAGATACAGGATTGTTGATAAAAATGAGATCCTACTGTAAATGTTTTTCTCCTGCTTGTATCTCTTATGAATCCATGTATAATAGAGAACCATCAGGAGAGTGAGTAGAGAACCAAGTTATTCTTTCTCTGCCTACATTCTATAGAATGGATATATTATTGTTTATGGAACCATTTTCTTACTATTGGGTATTCAGATTACTTGCCATAATGAATGGCGAGTCAATAAATATCCTGTCTTTATGTATTGTCACTTTTTTTCCCTCTAAGAAGCTCTAAAATTGAATGTCTGGGTCAAAAAAGATACATATTTAAAATGTTTTTAAGGGGGCGCCTGGGTGGCTCAGTGGGTTGGGCCGCTGCCTTCGGCTCAGGTCATGATCCCAGGTCCTGGGTTCGAGCCCCGCATTGGGCTTTCTGCTCAGCGGGGAGCCTGCTTCCTCCTCTCTTTCTGCCTGCCTCTCTGCTTACTTGTGATTTCTCTCTGTCAAATAAATAAATAAAATCTTTAAAAAAAAAAAAAAAAAATAAAATGTTTTTAAGTATTCTGCTGAGATAATTTTTGCCAAAGTTCTAATAGCAGGCCATTTTCAGACTAATTCTTAAATTTCCCAGATAGGTCTAGATCACTTGAAGAAATTGCCATTTAGAGAGTTGTTTTAAAAAAACAACACGAAATAGAGAATGAAACTCCATGATACTTTTCTCTACGAATCTATATTTACTGTTGTTTTTCCTAAGAGACTGAATTATCTAGAAAAGTAGAAATACATGTAACTCCTATAATTATGATTTGAGATGTGTAATTTTACCTCAGAACATTAAAAAAAAATGCTCAAGTTTCATTAAATCAAGCAAACTAAATATGAAATGCTAAATGCTCTACCTCATTCCAAGCAGTGTTACGTGTCACTTCCATATTTGTTCTTAGCAGGTTAGGGTATCATGCTAAGGAATTCCCTTGGACTCTCACTCTGATGGTTAAATTCTCACTTCACTGCAGTAGGTCTATTCTGTGACCTCAAGAGGGAGAATTCTCCAGTGGGCTGCACAATAAGCAAGCTAATTTACATTCAATTGGTGTTTCTGAATGTGCATTTTATTTACCTCTAGTAGGATGCAAAATTAATTTAGTCGTAAGAACATAATATCAATTGTATTGGAAGTTTAGCTCTTTTAACAGGAACTCAAAGAAACCTAGCTAGAATATCAAACCCCTGATGTCATATATATTTATGTTTATAGATATATACATCTGTGTATATATACACATACTCTCATATATGTGTGTACATATATATGTATAATGTATAACTTATTTAATATAAATATTAAAGTAAGTTCAAAATTGAATTTACTGGGGCGCCTGGGTGGCTCAGTGGGTTAAGCCTCTGCCTTCAGCTCAGGTCATGGTCCTGGGGTCTTGGGATCGAGCTCCGCATCGGGCTCTCTGCTCAGCAGGGAGCCTGCTTCCCCCTCTCTCTGCCTGCCTCTCTGCGTACTTGTGATCTCTGTCTGTCAAATAAATAAATAAAATCTTTAAAAAAAATGAATTTACTGAAAGAAAAATATTAAGTACAAATGATGTGTGTGTGTATATATATATATTTTTTTTTCTTTTTAATTTTTTTTATTTTTTTCAGCATAACAGTATTCATTATTTTTGCACCACACCCAGTGCTCCATGCAATCCATGCCCTCTACAATACCCACAACCTGGTGCCCCCAACCTCCCACCCCCCACCCCTTCAAAATTCTCAGATCGTTTTTCAGAGTCCATAGTCTCTCATGGTTCACCTCCCCTTCCAATTTCCCTCAACTCCCTTCTCCTCTCCATCTCCCCTTGTCCTCTATAATTTTTTTTTTTTTAGCAAAATATCTTTTAAGTACTTTCCATGAGCCAGATGTTGTTTCAAGTGCTGGAGGTAAAATGAAACCTTCAATCCAGTAAAAATTGTAAAGCCGAATAAAAATCACTGAAATTAGGGGAAAGCTCCAAAAATATACACAGCTCTGATTTCATTTTCCACTTGAATGCTTAAATCTCATTTGTATAAACGTTTTATTACATAACAGCGCTGCATGGCCAGCAGCCTCTCTCACTTTTGCAAACCAGAGTACGGTAACTGATACAACCGTGCACAAATTGTGTGTTGTCCAGACACCGTGGTTTCTTTCTCACTGTTGTAACTGGAACCGGCAAGTGGAGAGGTTGGGAGGCCATCCTAATACCAGCAGTTTTGGGGTGGTAGCTGATAGAAGCCCTGTCCTGTTCCCCATGTGGCTTAAAGTGAACCCTGAAAGTTGTCTTCATTCCCGACTGCTGGGAAAGGAAAACAGAGCATGGCCCCTGAGCATGGGAGGCTTTGTCATCAAAGCCCAAATCTGGCTTGCAACTCTTCCACTCCTCATCCTTTGGATCAAACTCACTAGGAAGCCCCCTGCTAACTTCAAGAGAGGCTACAGCAAGTAGGCTAGCTATGGCCAGGAAAAGAGAGGGAGCAGCCAGCCATCTCTGCCACCATGGGGACTCGAATATGAAGGCAGTCTTCAGAGTTGGTCTCGGACCACCTAATCCTGGAATAATTAGGAAGGTAAATTTGGGTTATGCATACAAGAAACAACATAATACACACATATATGATTACCCTTTGGTTCAGGATACCATGGAAGTATTTTTTTTTAAATGACAAACATAACATGTATTTTCCAAGATGTCTAAACCATTAGCCCTTCTTTCTACAGCCATACATCCCCATTGATGAAACTGTTCTTCTCCTACATTCTCATATTCCCCATTCACTTGTATGAGCTGTTTTCTACCTCTACCCCCTGGTGGTTGCTTGACTTTCCAAGTCCAGGAGGACCTTCTCATGACCAAATTCAGGACCTTCTCATGACCATGATTCTTCTTATCATTCTCTTTTTCTTTTTTCATTATTGACTCCTCTTCCTCTTACTAGTTTTGGAGGAAATGTTATTAATGTTTTGGTAACACCAAGAGCCTCAAACACAATATAAAATACTACATGCAAGAATTAGTGTGTGTAATATACAAATATTAACTCAGGCTTCATAACAATCTTATGGGGGTATACCCTTGTTAACCCTATTCATAAATGAAGAAACTGAAACATAGAGAAGTTACGTGGCTTGCTCAAGGTCCCACAGCTCACAGTGATGGGACTGAGGTTTGAACTCAAGCAGCCAGTCTTCAGGGTCTGTGCTCTCATCTTTACTTCATTTCTATTTTGAGCCAAATTCTGCTGAATTAAGGAAACTTAATCAGAGTTAATTTATGGCAAACTCATTTAATTCAGATTTTTCTCAAATTAGAGCTCTTCCCATCTTCTCCTTCTCTGGATTTCGGGGAGGTTCCATGGAGTCTTATGTGAAGTCAGGGCTTGGAGGGCATGGGGAGGATCTGATGCCCATTCCTCACCAGTTCATGCTGGCGTTAACACAGTAACCTGAATGTTCATGGTCATTTCTATTCCTCTGCCCTGCGTTCTGTCATCCCGGGCCTGCTTCTTTTCCATACTTCTGCAAGCAGTGTGTACTGCTTGAGTCTCAGATGTCTCCATGTTTTCTCACGTTCTAGGTTTTCTCACACCTCACTTTTTTGATCCACCTCCTTGTCAAGGTCCTATGCAGACCTTAAAACCCCAGAAGGCCAGCTACCTTCCATAGCCAGAAAGGAACCACTGCATACGTTCTCTGAGCTCTGAAGTTGCTGAACATAGCTGGTGGCGTGTGCATGCTTCCCATGACTCAGATCATGACAAGAGGCAACTCTGCCTCTCAGACCCCCAGGATCTAACTCTGTCGTTCCTTTTCTTCCCCTCACTTGCATCATTGGGAAACTCTCCTCCTCTGATCTCTGAAAAGTTTCCTCTTTTGCCTTCTTTTCTATCCTGTCCTCCCTAGCCTAATCTTCTGTGGCTCTGGTGGGTGTTTCCTTTCTCCTTGACTCCGTTTCTTCTTGCTGGCTTGAAGGCACAGGCCACTGCCAATCTCTACTCCTATTTCACGCCGTCTTCTCCCTCCTGTCTATGGCTTCACCAGTTCTGTCTTCCTGACTCAAAAATCTAAATCTCTGTTCTTTGTTTTTCTCCCAAACTCCAGTCCCAATCCCTATCTACCTACTGGACCTCTTTACCCAGACACTAGGCTTCAAACCAAACCGACCATCTTGTTTCAAAACCTGATAGAAAGTTCCAGCTGTTCTTGGTGATAGGTACACTTCCAGGATTAGTAGGGCCTTCTAGTTAATAGGCACCTGGTATTTGTTGAATGGATGAATGAATGCTTATTGAAGGCCTGATAACTTCTGTTTCTGCTACTAGAGCACCTGTGTTATCCCCTTCTCTCTCGCCATTCAAGTTGATTATTATAATAGGAGGAACAAGATGTTGTAGTTAGTCTCCATTGGCTTGTTTGATTTCCTGAAGCTGACCATCTCTATCCTAATGTCTCACTGTCAGTTTAATTGGTTTTCTAATTGAGTTTCATTTGTTGAAGATTGTTCCGCTTGCTTTCAAAGGCTTGACTTCTGGTTGCTTTCATGGGAATAGAGATCCAGGTTCTTCAGACCTCTCTGGTTTCCTCCAACCCAGGGCTCAGGACTCCATCCTCCTCTAGATGGTGATTCTGACAGAGGTCCAGAAATTTTCCAGAATATGATAATCAGCAGGCACCAGAGAAACAGATCTAATAAGGGGTGTGTGTGTGAGTGTGTGTGTGAAGAGATTATTATAAGGAATTGATTCACATGATTATGGAGGCTGAGAATTCCTAAGATCTGTGGTGGGCACCCTGGAGACCCAAGAAAGCAAGAGTATAAAGGTCTTAGACACAGGAGAGTCAGTGTTGTAATTGTCATCTGAGGTCAAGTCCAAAGGCAGGAGGAGACCGGTGTCCCAGATGCAAGATAGGCAGAGAGAGAGAGAGAGAAGAGAGTCGTTATTACTAAGCCTTTTTGTTCAGTTCAGGCTTTCGGCAGATTGTAGAAGGCCCGCCCACATTGGGGAGAGCAGTCTGTTTTACTCAGTCTACCAATTTATATGTTAATCTCATCCCAAAACACCCTCCCAGACACACCCAGAATTATGTCTAACTAAATATCTGGGCACCTTAGAGCTCAACCAAGTTGACACATAAAATGAGCCATCATAGGAATGTGCGATAATGCTAAGAAGTAGCCCCCAGTGTGTTCAGTTTATTTCAACGTGGTAGACTGTATTTGGTTCACATTTATTCCTGTATTATATTCCATTAATGTATGTACTTTATTCAATCTATCAAGGGACATCTGACATTTTCTTTTTTTGTTTTTAATTATAAGAAGTGCAGCCATGACCCTCACTACTCTTCTTCTCCTGTCAATGCTTTAAAATTCTTCCTATCTGAGTTTCCCAAATCATCACAAATCGACTACCTGAGTCTGTAGCAGGAGGTAAGCATGACAGCTGAACTTCACACGCCCCTCTGAAGATTCTTTTTTATGGGAAAGAGCACTGCCAAGTACCCTTCCGTAGAAGTCTATGTTCTTCTGTCCTGACAGAGCCTGGGGAAATAGAACTTCTCACAAAAGCGACCACAGTGAAAAAACATGGCATGATGGGATGGAGTAGTATTTGCAAGCGCAGTCCAGAAGAAAAGAAGAGGGAGAATCAGGGAAAGAACCAGATGTTGTGCCCTGAAAATAGGCTTTGTGGCTGAATAGAGGAGTGAACTGGAAAATCCGCTTTGCTGCTCTGAATCTCAGTTTCTGTATCTATAAAATGGGACAGTACCGATCGCCTGCCAGGATTGTTAGGGGAATGAAAGTAATGATCCAATATTGGTAGGTACCAGGATATTCGTCAAAGTCGTCTCTTTTCCTGGCCTTTTTGCTCTATTTCCAAAAGGGTAATTGATGGCCAAGCATTTTAGGTCATGGGTAGAGGAAGGTAGATATTTTCCCTAGATGTATGGTCATGGACGCGTACCAGTACGTTTTGAGTGGAATTATAGCCAGGCACCCAGGATTTCTCTGTAAGCAGAATGTAAATCGCTTTCCTAGAGATGTTCCTCATTGTTTGCCAGAATTCATTACCGGAGAGTTTCCGAAGCACTCTCCATTATGTCAAGGCCAGTAACTGCGACTATGGCTTTTCAAAGAACTGAACTGTCCAAAGTTGAGCAAGTTATTAATGACTTCTTTTGAGATTGTTGCTGCCAATGTGGTTCGAGACTAGTGGAGCCACAGGCACTTTAGCCCCTAGCAAGAGGCTGTCCGCCTTAAGTGGCCGAGTGGCACTCGATCATGTGCCCATTTGTGGCTGCCCTGACTCTGACAGTGGGCATCATATTTAATGGCTAACTAAAAGATCTTTTTTCCTTCAGACCCGACTGTAAAAGAGAAAAGCACATACTTAATACTACGTCATGCCATCAGGGGACACCAATCAGGGAAACTGACACATTGAACTTTTAAACTCAGATTTTTAAACTTGGAATAACCATTTGGGTGAATGTGATTCCCTAGGCTAGAAACTGGGAAATGATTTGCCCACTTACGAAGTCAATATGTCATTTCTTAAAATAGGAAAAATGTTGGAACTGTGTTTCCTTGATGCAGTTCCCTTGTTATTTGGTAAAATTCGCCCACAAATCCGAGACAGTGGGGACTTATTTTGTTCTGTTTTGTCAAGTGTCCTGTCAGCTCTTTCGGGAGTAAACATAGCGTTCCTGTGAGATCCCAAATATGTAGGATTTCAATAGCAGGGTCATGATATCATTAGTAGAATACTAGCCTGAATCTCATGGACCGATCAGTGAAAGAATATTCATCGAGTGCTTACCATGTGCCCTGCCTTAGATGGAAGAAGCATGATGGTAAAGCCAATATCCTTGCTCTTGCGAATCTTCAAAACCAGTCTGTGATGAGAGAAGGAAAGGAAATAGACACACCCACACATATATCCACGTTCACACCACACACAGGCATGGACCCATAAGTGGGCACACATACGTACGCACGTCTGTGTATCCACACACATTCACCAACACACACATGCACACACACACACATACACACAAATGTACAGTGTGCTGGAAATGACAAACTACTCAGAACTCATTAAGACCTGAATTCAGATCCTAACTCTGTAGCTTATTGGCTCTGTGGTCTTGGACACATGAATTCACCTGTGATTATTTTCCATTACAGGGAGAAATGTTAAGATTAAAATGCAGTGCCATCTGAAGTGCCTGGTACTATGCATGGCAAAAAGAAGCCCTAGGTAAATTGAAATTAAGTTACTGAGGTTACTGAGAAATTACTGAGAAATATTCAGTGATACTATTTACAAAGTTGTGATGGGTTTTATGTAACAGATGAAAGCACATTATTGTGAGTAAAGGACATTCTAGTTCTTTGCATCTGTGTGTTGACCTACGCTGTGTTGAATAATATAGAATAATTTTTTTGTTGTTGACCGATGCTGTGATTTTTAAGAATATTTATCTTTCAGGGACGCCTGGCTTGCTCAGTCAGTTCAGCCTCTGACTTCAGCTCCGGGTCATGATCTCAGGGTCCTGGGATCCAGTCCGTCTCCTCCCACCCCACTGTGAGTCTGGGCTCTGAGCTCAGCAGGAAGTCTGCTTCTTCCTCTCCCTCTACCCCTCACCCCCTCCGCCAAGCTCATGCTTTCTCTGTCTCTCTCTCAAATAAATAAAATCTTTTAAAAAAAGAGAATATTTATCTTTTTTACTGATTACTTGTGGCTTTTATCTTATTTCATCCTGATTTTTGACCTACCCTGTTCTGCCTCCTGCCTAATCACCTACACATTACCATATATAATGGCACTTCAGGGAGGGGAGGAGGTTTTCACTAGAGTGGAGAATTTTAATGTAATGCAAACCCTCACTTTTATATCCACAGATTTACTTGAAGCAGGGCATACCGATTACATATTGCAAAGTAATTTTTTCCTTAACTGTGGGTTATGCTTAAAACCATGGCATTCAACATGAATATATTTAATACATTTCTTGCAGTTTTTCTTAGCATGGTATCACTTATTTGAGGAATATAGTTTTGCTTTTCTCCTCTTAAGATGTAATTTTTCTCTCAAAGTTATTCCAAGCTATCCAAATTGGAGTAGGGAGGAAGGGGCTATACACTGGAAAAATTTAAGCATATTTTTAAAGGGAAAGGGTAAATAATGAAATCTGTCTCGTTTCTCCCTATGGAAAGTATCAAGAAAATAGGTTTCTGGAGATTTGAAAAAAATAAAATACATTTTAAAAGTTGGGGGGGAAGGTTGAGAAACAGTTTTATTTAAAATATTTATTTTCTGTTCTAAATTGAATATAATAGTTGATTAAACTGGCTTCTTAGGGAATAGAGCTATTTGGTTAATACATTTTTATGTTATTTTTATTAACCCTAATCACTTAGTTTGTTAATGACAGGGAATCTTCTTTATTTATCTTTGTCAGAAAATCTTCTCAATATGCATCACCTGTTTTTTCTTGTTGGGAGAATATAGTAGTTAACATAATTGTTGAGGTTTTTTATTTTATTTTATTGAGTATTTCCATACTTATAGATCATCAGTCTTATCATTACAACAAATTTCACCTAATTTGTTGGGCTAAAGAGAAACTTTACACTGGATATAATATTGTATATGCAAAAGGGTCAAGTTAGCTAAATTTTTAGGTATGTGTTTACTAGTTTAAAGGTTAGGAGTATCTTTATAGGTGTGTGTGTATGTGTGTGTGTGTGTGTGTGTGTGTGTGTGTGTGTGTATAATATCTGCACAATTCCAATAATAGCTAAAAGCAAGATATTAAAACTCTCTCAGCCTTAGTTTCTTTTTCTGCAAAAAGAGGAGGCTGGTTGGGAAAGCCACAGATCTCCATAACTGGATGTTGGGGACTAAAATAATCAACATCAAAATCTTTGTAAAGCACTATTTGTTGTAAGAGTGTTAATCATTGCTTGAAAAATGTTTGCAGTTAGATCTTCCTTTCCTTGGACCTTCACAACCTTTATATGAATTTTTATAACATGTATGGCATTGCTATGCCTGAGTGGTCATTATTTGTGAACTCATCTGCCTATTGGATTCTGTACTCTCTGAAAGAAATAATTCCCTTTATTCATCTTTGCATTTGCTTGCTGCCTGGTCCCAGAAGTGTTGGAATTAATGCATGGGTGAAGATAGAGCACAGAGGGTTTATGGTTCATCGTTATTACTTCTGTCATTGATCATTTACCCCTTCATTGTTTTATATTCTGCAACCCCCTAAGGGAGGTGAAGATAGGCTAGTATTTGGCCTTAGTAACAGGAAACAATAGGTTCCTAATTGGAGAGTTGTAGGATTTGTTTAGGAAATTAATCATGGAAAGAGGATGGGAAGGAAGAAGATTTTTCATCTAGGAAGTATTAGGACCTCTCTCCTTGTCCAGGATGCCATAATGGCTGGGTACGTGCTTCCTAATGATATTCAATTGCCCATAGTAGGTACTGCATCATGATTTTATCATTGACTCTAGATATTCAGAAATGGTTAGAAGGAAAACTGTTCAGCACAGTTCAGTGCAGAGAAGGAGATGGAGACCCTGTGACCTAACATCTCACACCAACTTAATGGCAGAGCTTAACTTGATCACTCATCTACCAGTTCCAGTGCTGGGCTCCAACCATTCCTCCTGATTTGACCTGATGGAATTGTTTCTGTCTGTTGAGCCAGAAAGGTCAGCTGTGATGGCCAGTATGTACTCATCTAATTTTTTAGAGTCTTGAAAATTAACCCCTTCTTGGATGTACACACATCCCTTCACCTTCCCCATGGATAGAGAGACTCTTTCCTGTTGGACGGTTTCCCACTAGAAGGACCAAGCAAGGACAGTACAGCATGGGGGGAATAATGAGACTGTAACAGACCCAACTCCTTAAACCTCAAACAGAGCACGGAGTGATGCAGCTTTGATGGGACATTTTGGTGAAGTGAAACATGAGATTTCCTTCATTAGTAATGCAACATGATTTTTTACACTTTAGGAGAAGTCCATTAATGTTGTCCATTTCTGTTTTGTCTTTAAGGAAAAGTGTTTCTGCACCTCAAGCTAATGGTTTCTTCCTCTCCACCTGTAGCTTGTCCACTAAAAGGCTGAGCAGAGAGTGAGCATTCTATAATAGACATCAGAAGAAAAGGTGGGCTTGCACATACTCTGGGGACTCTCAGTCCCACTCACGGGCAATCAGTGTACAGAATTAGAGACAGGGTTCTGAGAAAGAAACATTGCACCATCTACCACCGTCAGTCTTATCTGCTGGGCTCAGATGCTTTGCAAAAGCCAGACAGCTTCAGCTTGTGGTAACATCCCTCTTACAAAGTCCTGCAAAAGACACTAGAGTATGGGGCACCTGGGTGGCTCAGTCAGCTGAGTGTCCGACTCTTGGTTTTTGGCTCAGATCTTGATCTTGAGGTTGTGGGACCAGGCCCCGTGCTTGGGGGGTGGGGGTCTGCTTGAGATCCTCTCTCTCTGCCCCTCCCTGCCCCTCAAAATAAATATAGTCTTTTAAAAAAGAAAGAGGGTGCCTGGGGGGCTCAGTCGGTTAGGCAACTGCCTTCAGCTCAGGTCGTGATCCTGGAGTCCTGGGATAGAGTCCCGCATCTGGCTCCCTGCTCAGCAGGGAGTCTCCTTCTCCCACTGACCTCTCTCCTCTAATACTCTCTCTCTTTCTTTCTTTCTCTCTCTCTCTCTCACATACACAAATAAATAAATAAAATCTTAAAAAAATAAAATAAAAAAAGATACTAGAGTGTAATGTGACCAGTAAAATCATCTTGCCGGCTTGGAATGTAGGATATCTCATTCGTAGACTTCTCAAAACATGGTGGCAAAGATTTGCAATTAAAAAGAGCTGTAGTAGAGTGCATTGCCCCTGTGTTCAGCTTCTTTGCCATATGACTTTGTAACTTCTTCCACAGAAGAGGTTGGGTATGTTTCTCTGCCTTTTCACTTAGAATTCCTATGTGGTTTGCTTTAGTCAATAGAACGTTAGTGGGCATGATGTGATGAAAAGAAGGAGAAGTATTGTCCATTTGGTCTTGCTCTCTGCCGTAATTGGAAGAAGATGCCCATCTTGGCCATTGAGTCTAAGGAGGAAGAGAGAGGTGTGAAGTAGTCACCTCAGCTTAAATTAGCTAACTACCAGCCTGTGGATATGCTCATGAGCTAAATACTTACTGTATGCCATTGACATTTTGTAGTTGTTACATAATATTATTGGGCTAGAGTTAATGGATACAAACACATATCTTTAATTATAGTAACTGTTTAAATTTCCATCCTAACTGGGATTTTTTAAGTAAAAGAGACACTACTAATAGTTATAGGGAACAACACATGCAAACTGGGACCATCGTGGGTGAATCAGGTATGACCCCTCAAAACCCAAGAATCTCCAACCTCTTATCAGCCTTAGGAGAATTCTTGATGTGTCACATTAAATCAGTTAAAAATAAAGGAACATCCTCCATTTTCATTCATTTTACTTATTTTATTAAAATGTATTCAGTGGTTGCTAGGAACAAAGCTGATCTCAGGTGGCATACACTTGAGTAGGGAGGTTAGAAATGGAAAAAATATTATAATTGTCTCATCTATTGGCATTTGTGGATTTTACCATCAATGTTATGACTCGGTCAAGCAGCTGTGTCCATAGCATGTTGAAACCTGAAATTATGCAGGGGCATGACTCAGAATTGCTTATACCTTCATGCTGGTGTGCAGACTAGTTAATAACTTAGTGAGTGGGCCTTGCCAACTGCTTTCCGTTTCCTACACAATTCAGCCTACATGTTCTGTTCAACTTCTTGTAACCTTGTTAATTGGAAAAAATGCTTCCTTGTGGAAAACTGTGACCACCAAGGTACAAAAATTCTAGTGAAAAGCTGAAGAGCTGGCAAACTTGTATGAGTATGGAGGTCAGAAACATAAAACTCGCCAAAGAAATAGATTTTGGGAGAAGGCCAGAAACTGTAGAAATCTCTCTTTACAGATGTAGATGTTAATCTCTGGAACAACAGGGCACCTGGGGTCAATGAGGGGTCCAACTCTTGATTTTGTCTCAGGTCATAATTTCAGGATCTTGAAATCGAGCCCCGTGTTGGGCTCCATGTTCAGTGGGGAGTCTGCTTGACATTCTTTCTCTCCTTCTTTGTCTGCCTCTACCCCACCTACACCATTCCGCACTCCCTTCTTGCTCTCTCTCCCCCTCTAGAATAAATAAATAAATCTTTTAAAAAATCTCTCTGGAACAACAAAGATTTACAATTTGAACCAGTGGAGTCACACACATGTACACACATACATATGCACATACACATACATACCCGTGTTCCGTCATGGTAAGCAGAAAGCACTCCATGAAAATGGGAAGATAAAAGGTAGGGCCTGCAGGCTGGTTAGGTTTTTTTTTTTTTCTTTTTTTTTAAGATTTATCCTTTTGTCAGAGAGAGAGACAGAGAGAGAGAGAGAGCACAAGCAGGGGGAGAAGCAGGCTTCCCATGGAGCAAGGAGCCCGATGTGGGACTCGATCTCAGGGCCCTGGGATCATGACCTGAGCCAAAGGCAGACCCTTAACTGGTGAGCCACACAGGCATCCCCAGGCTGGTTAGCTTTATTAAACTTCTCTGTAGAAATAAAAACACGTAGCAAAAAGTACACAAATAAATGAATTATCACAAAGCGAAAACCTGTATGCAACTCCCAGCCTGCGGGACCCTTGGAGTGGGTTTTAGGTATGAATTGCCAGTCAGACTCGTGATGCACAATTAGGCTTCTGCAGCAGCAACTTTATTTAGCTTTTTAAAAAAGTACGAATCAGGCAGTAACTACAGCTTCATCCTAGACCTCAGACACTCTGATGTAGCCTCTCAGCCCCCAAATCACCACAAGCAGATGCAT